>NC_139804.1:31434218-31979218 GCF_963457635.1 Microchirus variegatus | reverse complement strand
TTTGTGACTCTCCTCTGAAGTTTACTGCACATACAATGAGTTTTTTTTTTTTTTAATCAAGCATGCCTGTTTGACAGGTCGATGAGTCACTACAGTAGGAAGAGACATGCAGCAAAAGACGCGCCACTTGCTACCGGGCCAGTCTATTTGGTTGAAAAAAAGTATGAAGTGAATGTTTTCAATCAGTTATCAAAGCACCACTTTGTTGCAGTGGGAGAGCTTATAAATGTGGATTAGAGGATATAAATGAAGGCCCATGATGGGTATGTTTTTTTTTGATTTAGTCATCCAGAGGCCTCACAATGCTTAGCCAACTGGAAGCATGAGGTATTGACTCCACAGAACACCATAGATAGACTTGAACACTTTGGATAATGTGGCAGCAGCCACACAAATAAGAGCCAGCTCTATTATATTCTGAAAAGTCTCTTTGGTCATCTTATCATACATTTAGTTTTATACACACCCAACTAACCCAAACACAGCGTGCACAATGTGGTGTTTCATAAGAAGAACTTTCCAGCAAGTCAACACTTCTTTTCAGTTTTCATTTTGTATGAAGTTAGGTCAACAATAAAAAGCAAAGTTGTTGATGCAAACCTTTCACAAGTATGAAAGGCGTGTGGAAATACTAACATTGAATACATCATAGTGAGTAAGAAAAGGAAATAAGGTCCTTGAGACTGAGGAGATGGCAAAATAGTTTTAAACGACCTCAAATTGGTGTCTAAGAAATAGCTGTCTTTTGGAGAACATTTTAGCAATAACTCACAGTCGGTGCCCTGTGGAGATCTCTGCAGTTATCACAGCCCGATTTTCAAAAATAAATTTATGGTCAGATTTATTGTATCTTTAAAATTCCTAATTTTTCCAGTGTAGCACTCACTCCGACAAGTTTTTCTTCCGTAGTGAATTTCATGAAAATTATAGAGAGAGATGCTGAAGACAGGAGACGACGGCGGGCCGCTAAAGAAAAAAAGGCACTCGGTAAGTGATTCTACAAACCGCTGCAATTTATCTGTGCTCTGTATGGCTTCACAACGTGTCATTTCATTTTAAAATGTGGTGTTGTTCCACTCACTACAGCTCTCAAAGACAAGGGGAATGAAGCTTATGCTCGAGAGGACTACGAGACTGCTGTGAAGTATTACAGCGAGGGCATGGCTGAACTACGGGACGTGCTGCAACTGTACACCAACAGAGCACAGGTATCAGTGTGAACAAACATGCATGTGGACTCAAAAAGCACCACAACAGTCTCAGTTTGAACAGAAAAACACCTTTTACTGGCCTTGAACAAAAAGCACAAGGCAACAAAAGAGGTCAAAAGGCTACTAGTAACCGATCGTCAATACAAGGATGAAGGCAAGGACGCTTACTTGTCAACAGACAAGAAGAACTGGCGGCAGACACAGGAAACACACTGGCTAAATACACACACAGGTGGAGGGATAACGATAAACAGGTGAAACACATCAGGTCGGGGCAGGTAATCACAGCAGTGGGAAGATTTACAGGAAGAAGACACCAATGGAACCAGAGGCAATTTCCTGTATTATTTCAAAATAAAACAGGAAACAGAACGCAAGACTACTCAGGATGTTATGGTGTGTTCCAGAGCCCATCCAACAAATGGGACGTGGGACTTATCCAACCTGAATTGTACTAGCTCCTACTTCAAAGCGTTCCAGGCAATTGGTTGAATGTTAGAAAACATGGACGCATGTTTGAAGAGGCATTTTGACTGTCGGTCAATTCAGTCTACTTACATACACAAGCAAGGCGTATATGTAAAAGGGATACATACCGATATGTAACGTCATGATTATACTTTTACCATAGCCCTACATAGCAAAATTACTGTGTCTAAAACAAGTCTATATGCAGAAAAGTAAAGTTTATAGCCTATTCTTGTGACTCCATGGGCGCCGCCATTATTCTCCGACTTCATTTTGGTGAAGCTGGGGTAGGCTGATCAGCCCCGACTTTGCTAGTAGGAGGTCCCACTTCGACAGGCATTCCAGTGCACTTTTTGTAGTTGGAGGTAGGATAAGTCCCACGTCCAGCTGGTTTGGATTGGCTCTGGAACGCACCATTGGTGAATATCTCCCACCTTTGCTTTTCATCTCATGAATGCCTTAACAAAACACAATGGAGAAAAAACAGGATTCAAAGAGGTCGAAATGGACCCTGAAGAATGCCATGTAAAGATCATTTTAATATGATTATGGTTATGTGCAATTAGTATAATCAGCACATTTCTTTCCCAATATCTTCATTCTGCTGTGTGGTGTACTTGTGTAAATAATTATTACAGTGTTTGATGCCTTGTAACCACTTGCTGTTTAATGTCTTGATCTAATTAGGCCTACATCAAGCTAGGGAAGTACAAGGAGGCCATCGGTGACTGTGAACGGGCCCTGAAGGTGAGGTTGTGCTGGGAACGTGGGTCACTCAGTTACTGCCTCATTTTTCACTGTCATCATAAGTGCAGTTCTCTGTGAACCTGAGAGCTCAGAGGAGATGCAAGCATCTGTGTGTGTGTGTGTGTTAGACAATGGGTGTGAATGGGTAAACAGTGGATTGTGCTTTGTCCTGAAGTGAACTCACAGGATACATAGTTGGCGGAAGAAGCGGCTATGAAGGGAGGTGTGATGAAAACATTCAGGGATTATTCAGTGTCTTTTAATTTACAGTTCTTCTTTCCTCCAGGTCACGACAGCGTTAAATTGTTATCATAAAGCCGCTATTTTAAATCAGAATGTAATCATTTCATTATCATACATTCAAAGCTTTGTTCCTATTCTGCTGGTGTTATTAACACAGCTATGTTCAATCACCATACATAGATGAGCTGCTGATTAAGTTGTTTAACTAATAACACCCCCTCATGATAATTTTCTCTCCACCAGTGCAATGAGAGGTGCACAAAGGCTTACTTGCACATGGGCAAAGCATATCTGGAACTGAGGGAATATAATGAGGTGAGCGTGGATATCGCTTATTATATCTGATTATGCCAGTATTTTATTTACACATTACCCTTGTGCATGGCTACACTTGGCATCTCATCTCATTATAGCAGGAATTAAAGAAGTTGTATGGCGGGAATATAGAACAATGGTAATTATAATTATGAAGTTATTACAGTGTGTTGCATATAAGCAGCCCCAGTCTCTCAGCAATGCTGTGTACAGTGTGTTTAGGTTTGTCTTGAACCTTGTTTTATCTGTAAAAAAAAAAAAAAACTCAATTTGATCTTCAGTTACTGTAAATGATAGTTTCTTATATAAACACACCACAGGTGAGATATTGTTGGCTTTTTGGAGGGATGAGGATCATATTGATTTTCATGGGTTTGTAAGAGGCCAGCAGCACATCATACCCGGTACACAGACAAACCAATTTTTTTTCCCTTTCATTTTTTTTTTCCAGTCAAGACGTTGCTTTGAAAAGATAGTGGAAATTGAACCTGGAAGAGAGAAAATGATAAAAGGTAAAAAAGGAACAGCCGTTTGGCTTAGACATCTTTGATGTATAAGTGTGTAAGAAACATTCATGCTACTGTAACTAGGACCATGTATCATCCTGTGAAATGTTTTATTTTTGTCTCCAAAAAAATTTACACTCTTAGAAATAAGGTTTCTAAAAGGGTTCTTCTACAAGCGCTGAGGTTCTACCTGGAACCATTTGCTTCTGAAAAAGGTGAACTGGTAACACTGATGGTTCCAGTAAGAACCATTTTTATCCAGAGAACCCTTTAAAACCCTTTCCTGAATAAATGCTTTTAAAAGGGTTCTTGGTGGAACCCTCCAAAAGGGTTCCAGGTGGAACCTTTATAAAAAGGGTTCTCCTATGAGGACAAGCCGAAGAACCTTATATGGTTCTACTTAGCACTTTTATTTCTAAGAGTGTAGTTACTCTAGTCTTTTGCCGTGAAAATCCTTAAACAATTATTCAATTATTGAACATATATCTCTACATACTTGGCTGAAGGCGGCTCCGCCAGGGTCATGTCAGGACATTTTCACTGCACTTTTCTCAGTGACAGTGCAACTAAAATATACTGTTCCTGAATACATTTATGTCAAAGTCAGTTTCAGCTTTTTTCTTCTTTTTGTCCATTATCTATTGTTTTCTTGATACAGAATACCTGACCCAGGTAGATTTGGAGGAGACAAGAGAGACTCAGGAGGTGAATGCAAAGCAAGAGTTTGACAAGGGAGAGGGGAAGGCCACAGCAGTGCCTCGACTGCTCGAGAGGCTGTCAAGACCTGGTCAGATCCCTCTGTTTTACTGTGGAGGATTACAGATTCTGCTGGAAACAGTTATTGACTGTGAGTAATTCTTCTGGGATGGATTTCACACAATTACCTTTCTCCTCTAATCTCTTCCTGCCACTCTTTAGTCAATAACTGGTTCTCTAGATCACCAGCTTCCATTTATTTTTTGGGGGCTCAAATAAGTGCACGAGATCAACCAGGGAGGCTAAGAACAAACGCAGTACTTGAGAATTCACAGAGAATATCAGGACAGGCCGACAGGAGAGTCACGGTTGAAAGACATCATTTGTTTCTGTCTGGATGTTCCATAATAAACGTGGTCCAACCGTTAATTTTCACTAAAAGCACGGAGACCAACTGTAGAGAGGATTGATTACAGTATATAATGCTGCAAAATAACATACAGGGATGTATGAATGTAATTAGTGTGCTTTGTCACAGTGCATCATGGGGAGTGAAACCTGCAGAGCTTGTATGATTTGATTTATAATCTGTTTCACATTATTTCAATTAGCAGAATTAGACATTCCCAAGGCCTGTAATTGCTCATATAATTTGGTTGCTAAAATGATGAGTGGGCTATTCTCAGACAGCACTGACAGTTGTTCCATCACCAAAGTAATGTTGTTATGAACCGTGATTTGTTTTATAAAAAAAAAAGAAAAAAAAGGTATTACTAAGCTTGAAGCTGGGGAAACAGCGTCAGCTCCATTTGGTGTTAAGAGCAAGTAGTTAGAGCGGGATGATAGAACAACTCTATTAAGCTTTCTGACGCTGTCTTGGAGGCAATTAAATCAAACATCTGCGATAGCAGGTGTCCATTCTAACGCTTCAGGCTTACACCTGTACTTATTCCTGTCAAATTGAGCTACCTAAGCATCCACTTTGCAGTTGGAATATTATAACCCACAGTTTCCCACAGAATTAATTTGGTCTATGGCAGTAACATGGTGGAGTGAAAAAGGTTTTCATCTGCTGATGGGAGATTGGAGATATCTTGATATCCAATAGTGTGCACACGGCAAAAGTGCAATGTTGTATCTGAATCTAATTTGCAGCAAAGGAGGAAGACACGAGTCTTGATCTCTGGTGTTATTATGGGGACTGTAAACATTGTTTTTGGTTCAAAACACTTAAAGATATAGGGTTGGAGATCCTGGAAGAAAACAGTGCAGAGCAGGCTACATTTTGAATTCAAAAGTCCAAACTCCTTTCCTCAGACTTAAACTTTGTGATTTACAGACTGCACCTGAATTGTTGGCAGTAGATTCATGTTGGAGTTTTGTGGTTCCGCATCTCCTGACAAATGACTGTGGACTTTTCAGTCTCTGCTTTAGAAATGTTTCACCCCAAAATGTGTTTATATACACTACAGTTCAAAAGTTTGGGGTCACCTATACAATTTTTCTTTTCCAATAAAAGTCACACTTTTATTCATCAAAAGAGTTGCAAAATGAATAGAAAATATAGTCAAGACATTGACAAGATTAGAACTAATGATTTTATTCAAAATAATAGCTTTGCTTTTGTCAAAGAACCAACAAAACTGTTTTTATCTGTGCTAACATCATTGCACAAGGGTTTTCTAATCATCCAATAGCCTTCTAACGCGTTTAGCAAACACAATGTACCATTAGAACACTGGAGAGATGGTTGCTGGAAATGGGCCTCTATACACCTACATACATATTCCATTAAAAACCAGACGTTTGCAGCTAGAATAGTCGTTTACCACATTAACAATGTATAGAGTGTATTTCTGATACATTTGATGTTATATCAATTGAAATTTTTTTTTTTCCTTAAATAAGGACATTTCTAAGTGACCCCAATCTTTTTAACGGTAATGTGTCTCTGATCAAGTACAATAGAGCAACTCAAACTTAGCACTAAATTAAATCACATAATACAACATTAATGGGAAAGTAGTTGTAAAATATGAATCATATGTAAGTGGTTTAGATTCTTGCATGTGATTGTTGGTAACGGTAACTTTTTGTTAATAGGATCAAACCTGTCCTTACAGCCATGGTTTTTTGTCATAAGATATTTCACAAAATGAAGCCTCTAATAACAGGGGCATGAGGTCGGAGATAACTGATGACTAATTCCTCTACCATATGAAAGGAGGGCATTAAATACAAGCAGCACTTGCTCTCCAACAGTCTGTTCACCCCACCTTTGTCAGTTGCTGATATTTTTGTGAATGTTTTTGACCCAGCAAATGACTTTGAAAAACTCCATGCTGCTAATATAACTCATTTTTAGCTATTGTCACGAGGCGGAAACGGCAGCTTTTTTTCCAAAACAGCTTAACAGAACAGTGTAGCAAGGTCAATTGCCCTTTCAGCAGTATTTATTTTTGCCCCATTTTCGCCGCGAAGCACTTATAGTAAAGTCGTTTTTATGTGTTCCATTACGTCTCACTGACAGTGACCACACAGATGAGAGATTGGTGAACCGAATATTAACTCTCTAACTTGCAATACTGTGAATGTGATTACTCTGCTTTTGTTTTTACGGTCCACTATTTGTAGTCTACCATGTTTGCGGCCCTGACTGCCCTTTGCAGAATAAAAATATCATTTTTATTCATTGCTCCTTTTTTTTCCTTTAGATGAATAAAAGTGTAGTGGTGATATAATGTCTCTTTCGCGGTGCCATTCAACTGGAAAGGGCAAAGCTTACATAACTTAGAAGCCAAAGGATCCCAGCAGGGCTGACATTACACACTTTCACCCCTACTAGTATGATCTCACTACCCTGCTCTACTTTCCCATTATCAGTAGAACTCTTGGCATATTTTATTCATCCTCCACTCTCCTACTTTTGTCTGTAAACAAGGCGAGCTAAACTAACAGCTTCTCTAAAACCTCAAGGCTGCCTGGTGATGATGTATAGTTTCCGGTTGTCTTACTCCTCTTCTCTTTGAACAGGTACGGGGCAGACCCTTTTCAGACTGAACGATGGCTTTACTATCATCAGCAGCAATGACACGGTGAAGAGGTAAGGAGACCAGAGGGAGAGGTAGCTGTCAGTTCTCTGAGGAGCTTTGACAGATGGACCTCGAGACAGCGTTATACAGAAACAATGATGGCCTAAACTAAAGAGATCATTCTCTGCCCCCCCCTCACTGTCTGCTCGTTTGTGTGATAGCCTAGCGAGGAAAGGATGAACTCACTGGAGATTTAGATGAGCCCCGGAATAAGCAAAGGCTCTGTGTTTGTCCTGAAAGAGCGGCTGTTTCCTACCAGATACCAATTATGACTCCCTCACGTCAGATGACTGAGGCTATTATTAACTTGCCACATAGTTTCCGTGTTGTCCATTGTTGGCAATGTCATTATTCAGGTTAGAACATAATTTCCGAAAGAAAGTAAGAGTGTGAGCTTGGGGGGGAAAAAGCATTTTGCTGTGAGCATGCAGAATCAAGTGAAATATTGCAAGCAATGTCGGAAAGAGAACCACTGTGCCACGGTAAATCCTCCTTTTAATTAAACCTTCTGTGAAGTCTCTGTAAAGTACAAAATAACAGAAGCGGAGTTAAAAATCAGACATTGCTTCTTTATCAGTGTTCGTGTGTTATACTCTGTTTTCTGTAGCCGTAGGTTTGTGTACTTATGTACTTTGCATTTTCTAATTATTATAGCAATTCTGCAGTTTGATTTGTAATGTCAATTAAAGGGGAAATGACCATTATTTTCTCTGCAGTTGCCTGTTGCAGAAAACAAAGGACATAAACAGCCAACAGTTATGTGTCTCTGTGCTGAAATTATGGAGGAATATCTGTCATGGAAATGGTATGTAGACCAGCATCGAGCTACACTTCATATTCTCTATTTGTCTGTGTAACCTTTGGCTCTCATTGATTCAGCGGGGAATATAATAAATACTTTATTATGGCATCGTGTACTTGCTTGACTGTGTGATATATATTAGCCTCATCCTGTTTCATGCCTTTTATTTGTCTTTGAGTCACATAAGCTCTGTGCAGCCGGCAATCTGTGTTTACTGTTATTTACACAGCCGTTCACAATGTGTGCATTTAACACCATATGAACAACAGAGTATATCTTTGCCAAGTCACTGTTTATATGACCATGTTCACAACACCGGAAACACTTCATCCAGAGAACTCAGAATCTCGCTTTTCTTTTCCTTTCAGGTGAAAACCAGAAGATTTTACTGACGTGTCCAGTTGCCAGACAGGCCGTTGTTCATTTGGTTGCATCGGAGCAAGTTGCAGTACGGAGAGAGTGTTTAGCATTACTCAGCGTGTACTCACAGACGCCACATGGGAGACGTTTGGCTATTGAAAGTCTGAATGTGCGCATGTAAGATATTGTTTGTGTTGTCCTCAAATGCAACTGCACAGAGCAATAACAAACCCTCTGTACTTGTACAAATCTAGTAATACAGCAGGAGTGGAAATGCATACACTATATACACAGAAGTGGTCGGCTAATTATTTACTATTATCTCAAGGACTTTGTTTTGCACATTATCCCCCATTATGAAACCATTACAAATGATGCACAGTGGTCCAATGATTTCTTATTATCTGTGCGTCTGATGAAATATAAGCTGCATGCAAAATATCCACGGATAGCTTCATCATTTTTAATAATAATTGTGTCATTTTACAGCGCTGATATTTTACTTTCTTCTCTATTGGATCGCTCTAAAGGTTAGCGAGGAACCTCATGGTGTGCATCTCAAGGCCAAAGCAACGGGAAGAGAACACAGCAGTCAACATTCTGGAGAGCTTCGCAGCAGAAAACAAGTATGAATGATTCATGTACAAACAAAGGAAACACAGTTTTAGGCAGAAGCCATTGTATTATCTATGAGACATGCAGACGACCGTCCGGCCATAGTCTATATCAGATCCATATGCCGTGTATTAAAACACATTAAAGCCCACCAGGAGAGGAGATGTCCTCTGAGAATCAGAAAATGTGGCTTCTTTAATAAATCAACATGTCGCATCCGAGAGTAAATGTCACTCAAAATCAAAAGGCCGATCTAAACTTGCTTCCCCCACTCCGCCTCATGAAAACAGACATGAAAAGGCAGCCGAGGCACTCACACACAGCGGGATATAAGTCGGTGCGTCCAGCATTGTAATAGGGAGATCGATTTTCCCTTTTCACAGTTCAAACAGAGCCTGCTCCACAAAAACGCACCGTATCCTAGTTCAGAGCTACACTGTAAAGAAACTTCCTTCAAAACAGATTTTTTTGTTCTTTTCACAGCACATTACTAATGATTTTTTCCGACAAAATAACGCACGACTGTTTGATGCATTTGACCATTTATTTGAACATAAAGAACAATACTCCATAAAATAAAACATTGTCCGTCTTACACACGGTCAAGCGCTGAAATTGAGCTATTTGATGATGGCAAAATCCCCATCGCTCAATCAGGTCTCGGGAACCCACAGCAAGTGAGACAAACTGAAGAAGAAGGGAGAAATAGATAATTGAGTGATACTATAACTTTGATGTAACATTTATTTTACGTGCACTCATGACAGGAAGACGTTAGAAGAATGTATGTGGCTAAGCTCACCTGTTCAAATCAAATCCGACCAGCAGGGTTGACACAAGTGGATCGACTGTCTTCTTGTTTGTTGTTGCCATTTTTCTTTGACACCACCCTTTTCAGCCTGAATATCTTGAAAAATTAACATGCCATGCACTTCTGATTCACACAAATGTTGAGTTAGAAATTACATAAAATAATACTTTTTTTTGCTTCTATAGAAACTTGAAAGGTGACAAGTTTTTGTCTTACTATAAGTTATCGCTGTTTATATTGAACACCAGATCTGGTTATAAGAATATGTGAGTAGTTAAACTTAAAGGTCCCATATTATGCAAAATCACATTTTTAATCATTTTAATACCTATTTTAGGGACTCTGGAGGCCCCATCAGTCGGCAAAGTGTGAAAAAAGATGAGTCACTCATGTTTTTGGGGTCCTCCTCAGTCTAAGTGCAGGAGAGGAAACACGTGATGTGGACTTCCGCACTCATTGGGACGTCACAATGCGCTAAATTCCTGGAATTGTTGTCCTCTCGAAGCGCTGCTTTGTCCGTAAAACACGGGAAGAGTGCTGGCGAGGGCAAAGGTATCCGAAAACCGGAAGTCCGCGAAGTCCACGAAAAGTTCTATTCTTGGCTACACAGTGCAGCACAGAGTCCTACACAAACTACCAGCCTCAGTGGATACATGTTATATATGATGGCAATGTGCCTGCTAGAGCCTGCAAATGATCACTTTTCCAGACATGTTTGTTAGGACACCAGGGAACTAGGTTAACTTGGAGAAATAGGATATAATATGACTACTTTAAAGATGGCTGAAGAGTAGATTTTTAGGAATACATTATTGTACTGCTGTTGAATGTGTAATTACTGGTTATCATTGGTATTCTTTTGCATTAATTTGTTACGGCATACTCTTCCATCGTTCTTTGTGGATATTTTTGTTTCAGGGTAAAAAGTAATTCATAGCTCCACATTCCAGATATACGTCTTTCTGACAGCAGACATGTTGACTGGTCACAGCAGAAGAAGTACAGGTGTGCATGGTAATATTAACGAAGGTTGTGTTCCATTCAAGAGCTCCTGTGATTAATTCCCTGTGTGCTTTTCTACTGTGACCATAAAATGATTTATTTTACAAATCGTGTAAAACATCAACAGAAACATTCCCCCGGATCTGGTGCAAATGTTCTCTTAGAGTCAACAGATGAACAGACAAGATTTTCAGAAGTGTAGTCAATGCCATCTCAAGTCGAGTCAATTTTGTTTATACAGTCCAACATCACAAACACAATTTGTCTTGAAGGGCTTTAGAGTAAACCTCAGGAAGAGCCACAGAGGAGAATCCCTCTCCCAGAAACATGTTCAACAGATTATGAACAAAACAAAATCACATTTACGACGAGTAGTAGGAAAATCCAGAAATGTAAAATGTAGAAAAAAGCAGTAATGTAACAGAAGCAATCAATATAAGTATTAAAATACAAAATACAGTACATTTTTGACCTTTGAATTTGTCTTTTCAGATTTGATGGAAATCCTGACTAAAAGATCCAGTGTGTAACATTTACAAGGTTTTATTGGCAGAAATTGATTGCTACACGTGTGTAGCTTTTAATCACTTTAAATTGAGAATCGTTTGCCTTAGAACAAGCCTTTTATTTGTACCTTTGCGTGGCAGAGGCTGCGCATATTTTTGAAGCAAACGCTTACTTCAGTGGACAAATGGCTTTGCTCACATTAACCTGATGCAAATACCAACAGATAGTAATAAGGAAATGCTATAAAGAGTGAACAAAGAGAGTTGTAAAATAATATTTAGGTACTTTCTGGGATGTAAAGGCCACTATAGTTCCTGTAGGCACATAGGAAAGGGAAGGGATGAATGGTGGAGTTCTCTGTTTGTGTGCAGTCTGCAAACTCATCATTAGATGTCACCGATTGTTACTGACTGGACCTTTAACGTTTACTCAAAGATGAAGTGATTGGATTTTGGTGATCATTTATAAGATGTACAAACCTTACCTCTGCAGAAGAGAAGGGGAGATATGACCATCTTTTCTGCTACTTGACTGGAGGAGACATACGCAAACAACCATGAATGTACACTTTGCAGCTGAACTGTGATGTGTAAAACAAAGAACTTACCCTTTACTACCTGCACTGTCCATAAGTATGACATATAAGAAACTAGTTGCTATGTGGATTATTATACGACTCAGATATTCTGTTTATTTTAGCGTGTAGAAGACCATATAGTAGATCTGTGGGGGTGTTCAATTAACTCGGCACATATTTATTCACTGTGGAAACCACCTACAGTATGTCTGGTTGGATTTTAAATCTACCCGTTTAATTCAAAAAGTGGTTTGAAAAGAACATTTGTCATTTACATAAAATATAAATAAATCACATTTTCTTACAGATTTCGCCTTCAGTTAAGGGATGTGCTGACCGACTCCGTCACTGAGCCATTTACTGCTGTGCTGGTAAGATATGTAGATATTGTGTGTATATAATGTGTGTGTCTGTAACTTGTGTTTGTTACCTCTTACACTCTTAGAAATAAGGGTTCCAAAAGGGTTCTTCTACATGGGCTGAGGTTCTTCCTGGAACCATTTGCTTCTGAAAAACCCTTTCTACGGGAAAGGGTTTTTCTTGGTAAAACTAATGGTTCCAGTAAGAACCATTTCGATCCAGAGAACCCTTTCAGACCCTTTTCCCGAATAAAGGGTTTTAAAAGTGTTCTTGGTGGAACCAAGGTTCTACCTGGAGCCAAAAAGGGTTCTCCTATGAGGACAAGTGGAAGAACCATATATGGTTCTACTTAGCACTTTTATTTCTAAGAGTGTAGGACCATTTGTGGTTAAGATTAGGGCTAAGATTTGAACTGTGGTTAGGGTTAGGCATTAACTGGTTATGATTAAGGATTGTGTATTCATATGTTTATTTACACTTCTCTTTGTTATTTTTCAGAGAAATATCAACACGTCCAATCATCACGTTCTCCCGTCACTGATTTCGGCCGTTGGCTGTTTGGCTCAAGACGAAGTCATCCGTCACAAACTTGCTCACGATTCCAATTATTGGGAGACTCTTCCGTTTGCCGTTGTTAGTATTATATCATTACTGATGCTATTCAGAAAGAAAAGAAACCCACACATTTCTTATTTTAGTAATTCACTGTGCGTTCAGATGACTGAAAGAATAAATCACTGACTGCACACATTTTCTTTCCTGAACAATACTTATTGTTTTTTCATTGCAGAGAAAGTGCTGTTCATATGAATTCAAAGACATTCTTTACCCCATGCTTGGATTAATCATCAACCTTTCAACTGTGACTTCCCCAGTCATCGAGGTAAGACAGGAGATGCCGAGGTGTATCGAGTACAACTGTAAAAAAAAGAAGCTAATCACTGACTTCAGCAGAGGTGGAAGAGTACTGAAATATCCTACTCTTGTACTGGTCTAAAAATGTACTCAAGTTAAAGTAAAAAAGTAGGACAAGGGGACACAAAAATAAAACTCAGGGACCTAAATTGGCACCAATTCACGTGTCCTCATCATTCACTGCCAAAGTGAAATTTACTCAGTAATGGATGTGATTTAAAACGTAGCGAAGTACAGTACTTCCAAAAAAACATACTCAAGTAAAATTACACATTTAAAAAAAATGACTTAAAAAGGTACAAGTACACCAAAAACCTACTCAATTACTTTCCACCTCTTGACTTCAGTGACACAGTACGGTGGGGTAGTATTTGTGTGATCCGCGATGTGTGATGTCACTTATTCAGAGGTGACATGCATGTGAAAATTGTCTTGGCCACTTGTGTGTCCCTGCTGTTTCGTAGGAGCACGCTGTTTCACTCTGCGACTGCTGTCAGGGCCTGCTGAGAGACAGTGACGGAGGAGTCATAACTGTGAGTGAACCTTATTTTAGCACTGCATTATAATACCCAGAAGGGTTGCAAAGATAGAAAAAGATCTTGGAAACGCATCGCTTTATAGTCACATCATTATTTCCATGCTTGACCACTTTGTTGAAGGGTTTGAGAAACATGGCTGGGAGTTTTTGAACAGTTGTTGATGATGCTCGTGGAACATCCTGTAAAGCACGAGTCATTTGTTCAGGTAACTCCACAAAAACAAGAGACATTTGTCTTGAGTAATGAGCCTTTTCCAAGGCTTGTGAGCTCATTGGCAATGTGTCCCAAACGGAGGTAACGGCAATTCACAATGTTCAGAGGATCCTGTATATGCGTCATTACAGTTGATTAAAACTCCAGTTGCAGGTGCTTGTGCTAATGGCTGTTCTAGCAGTTTGCCTCTGCCTTTGCCATGCCCTTCAAATGCCACACTGCAACCCTTCTGTCCCTTTTTGTCTTTTTTTAGTTTCGACTCATTGCCTCTCTGACAGGTTTTCCTTCTTGTTGCCTGATGTCATCAGTGTTTCTGGTTTCCTTGCTAATTAAGGAGGAGGTCATGTTTTTGGCTGGTTTGTTTGTTTTTAAGTTAAAAAAGTAAAAGCACAGATTTGGATTTTGGACTGAGCCGCATTGTCAGAGTACTTGTGCTTTCACTCGCTCGTAGGTTTGTGTACTTACAGCACATTCAGACGCTTTGCTGATGTGGGAAACTGCACAGCATGAGTTGAACTCGCCGAGGCTTTAATTTCGCCACGCATGGCTTCACATTTGATAGCTGAGAAGCTGATTGGGACCTTGGAGTTTGATATTCATCTCTTAGCGTATACCTATACACCTCTGCTGACTCAGCAATTACCCCTTGAAATGAATGAGCCAAATTCACTGTGCTGTGACTCGAGCTCATTCAGTAGCTCCTTGAACTGGTGGCTGTTTAATCTTCTGCTTTTGATGAAATGGTATGGCTAAAACAACCGTTGTTTCTTGTCATATTTGTATCCTGAACAACATCAGGCTACTTTGTCCAGTGCAAGAAGCTCTACTGTTATTACCTGTGCCAAGGAGGTCATATTTTCACTCTTGTCTGTCTCCTTTGTGAGTAACATAGCTCAAAACGTGTACTACTGCTTTGAATGAAATTGTTGAAATTGAATGAAATGATGATTGTACTTGTCTGCTCCCCGTGTTTGGACTGTAATGGAAAAAAAGCTTTCAGTTACTCTGCCCTCTCTGCTTGGAAAACCCTCCAAACTGAACTCAAATTATCAACATTTATTTCACTGGGAGCTTTGCACTCTATCTTAAAAGAACAGGAATCCATTGAACAGTGCCTGTGTTCTTAAATTGTTGCAGGAACCATAACTCCTGCACTTTATTTGTCCATTTTTTTGCACTTTTATATTTCAATGTTTATTTTGTAACCGTTATCGCTCTGCTTTTATTAACTATGATGTGTGCTGCTGTCACCCTTGTGAAAGAGGTCTTGATCTCAATGTGTCCTTTATCTGGTTAACTAAATAAATAAAATGATGGAGAGATGGATGTGGAAACTGTGTGCGGTGTACGGCCAAAGGTTTTGCTGCTCCGAGAGCTGAGAGTGTTATGTGTGCTTTATTTGTGTATGTATATCCTGGTGTGGCCGAGGGCCTCTCTGTGTGGAGTTTGCATGTTCTCCCTGTGTTTGTGTGTGTGGGTTTTCTCCGGGCTCTCTGGCCCATGTACCCCTGTCTCTTGCCCTATGTCAGCTGGGATTGACTCCAGCCCCTGTCAACCCTCATGTGGAGGAGAAAGTAGACAATGAATGAATGAATGAACTTATGTTACCTGGTGCCAAGCTTCCCCTCCTCTGTACAAGCTTTTCCCTTTACTATATTTCTAGCATTCACTGCGATTTTGTGCTGGGTAGGCAGGATGCTGGCAGAGCTTCTTCTTTCTTTTTTTAAAATTAAAATGGCTCGTTGCTGCTTCTATGATACAACTGATTTAATTGATTTATCTTATCTTTCCTACTGATGGCTTATTAGGCTTCTTTTAAAACAATTTCTCTCCAGTTATCAATTTGCTCACTCAGTACTGTGCATTTCGATTTCCAAATTTAGTCATTCACATATGCAAACTATTTCATTTTGCCCTCAAATATCTAAATCATGGCCCCAATTATGTGTGATTGAAGACCCTGTCAGGACTGTTCTTCAAGACTATACAAGACTATTCTCCAACATTTCATTTTGTTTCCAGTCAGAACTGTGTGTCTCTGTTGTGGTGTTCTTCTCATCATGGCTGTGTTGTCTTTATCTTGCCTTATCGTGCGCACATGACAGCTGTTTCCCCATCTTTTTTTTTCCACATCTACTTCACACTATCTTTTTAAATGCCATCATTCTTTTTTGTTTCCCAGAGAGCCACGGGTGTTCTGAGCACCATCCTCCCTCAGTCCTCTGAAGCTGTTCAGCATGTTATTCAGGGGGATGTCGTTCGGACCATGTGCCGGCTTCTGAAGGTACGTACTGAGCATACCACAGCTTCTGTTAAATAAATACATGAATACAGTACATTTTCTTTGATCTTATTTTATTTGAGGAATTATGTTCCGTTTCTCAGCCATGTATGAATGGATAAATTCACAAGACGCCTTGTTTTTTGGACAGGGATAAGGCTTAAGGAAGGTTTTTCTTTTGGTGCATGGTTACACTGACCAGGGTTGAGCTCAGCTCTTTATACACATGTATATATGCATGATAATGACAATGCTGAAACTACATCCACAGGAGTAATGTGATTCCAAATAATTGAAATCACCTCACTCCAGTTAAGGCCGACTTAAACCAACATAAATTAGCCTCTAGATGTTAGAAATAGGCTAATTTAAACAGCCCGATCATGTAATTTATCTTTGTTATGGACTCATTTACTGTAGCCGTGTTCTGCTTGTCTATGTGTATGTCTTTACCATTAGTCTGTGGTGACACACACACTCACGCTCGTGCACGGGCACACAGGAAAGTCGTGGCCGCAGGACTGATCGTGTGTCTCTTAAACAGTTGCAATAAGACAATTATGAACATAAAATCAGGTTTGGGTCAGAGGAGAAAACACATTGCTGACCTGCTTCATGTATATGTAGATCCAGTAACCAGATTAATCTATTACACTACTACTACTACTGGATGTAAACACACTATAGGTGTGTGGTGAACCTCTATATTAAGACTGGCATTCACCATCTCTGCATTCACACGCAAAGATCTAATCAACAAAAGCAAAATCAAGAATATCAATCATCACAATAGAGCATGTACCAAACGTTCACTATTGCTTTCTATGAAGTGCTGTTTGTTGCTGAAAATAACTGTGCCGACACACGTACAGATATGTTCACCGCAAGTCACTTTCTCCTGCATTAACATGACCTGAATGTGGAGTTTACAAACCCACTCTCTACTTATTTTAAAGACATTGTTATTTCTGTGTTTGCCTACCCAGGGACCAGGGCAGACTGCAACTAAATATGCCATTAAGACTCTGACAGTGTGCACCGCTGCCAGTCATTTGGCTCGGGAGGAGCTGGTGAAGTCTGATAAAAGTGAGGAATGATTGACATGTCGGCATTACTCTTACAAGCGCCTTCATTACACCATGAATAATATTTCAGGGTCGACCTCAAATGCAAATCAAGTATGTGTGTGTGTGTGTGTTTGTGTGCATGTACGAGTTTACAGTATTTACATGTTGATATCATTGTGCAATTCAATCCTCGTCTGCTTTGTTTTGTCATCATTGTCCACAGAACTCTCTGCTTTGACTCATTTGCTGCGTTCAAGTTGTGACCGATCGGTGACAGGAAACGCAGCACTCTGCTTGGCACACTGCCTTGAACTGGAGGGAATCGCCAGCAGACTGCTGGACACGGATATTGTGCTGCTGCTGCTCCGCCTCTCTGCAGGGGACGCAACCAAGACAGCTGTGCAAAAAAACGCTGCAATTGCTCTGGGGAAGCTGTGTCAATCTGAGCCCAGGTGCACTGATGGTTTGCTAGAAATTAACGTGCACAAAAAATAAATTACGTTTGGCTTGTGGGAGCACATATTCACCATTAACTAGATGCTTACTAACATATATAAGTAGCATAATAGCCCTTTATTAGTAAACATTAAGCACATATTTAAGACCTTATTCTACCTCTATTACGATATGAATTAAGATTTTTCCTACATAAGGTGTTAATATCATAGTTTCGACTTGAAGCTAAGCTAATTTTGTTTGTCTTCTGTCTTCATTTCCAGACACGTGCGCAAACTGCGAGAACTACACGGCTTTGAGGTTTTGCACTCGTGTATGAAGCTCATCACATGAACCATCGACTGGGTAAAGCCACATAACAACATCATTGTCGTAGTTTTCTTCAGTTTTCTTTTCCATTGCAGTCACACATTATTTTAATACACTTCGACTACATTTCTTTCTAAGCCTGTCATGAATATAATCAAACATTTATTCAAGATTATGCGTCTCTAATCAACTTATCTGCATAAACAAGGTCAAACATCAGCAATGTTATTGTTTGCCCTTGCTTTTCATGCCCAAGTGCATTAATATAATTCATTATCATGAATATAGTCACAAGCACCATCTAAATGTGTCTGTAGAAGTATTTTATAATATCAATCCTGAATCACTAAGACAACTTAAAGTGATATGTAACTGTGGTATTTTTATAACACTGATATAGATTTACAGTCTAACTCATATCAAAGTGTTTACTGATGTAACTGTGGATGTGTAAAGCATTGACCTGATTTGAAGTAAAAACACAATCTTTTTATTAGATGGTAGTTTCATTTATTAGAGATAGGACCTGTGAACTGTATTTTACCTGAAGTGACTCTGTGGTTACTGTGAGATCTAATCCTTGTATAAATGAACTGCAGAGGACAAACATTCCCCAGTAATGGATGACACCATCTGTTTATGTATTCAAACAACCAATACCTCCTGCTCAGTTAGATTAAAAAGTAATAAGAATATTCACTGGGGCTGGAGAAGCCAAGCAGGAATGTGGTTTAACTGATTTTGAGACTTTTCTGCTTTGTTTATTTTTCTATCATCCATTTTTAAACACTTTAACAGAAAAAGATGTTCACTACAGATTGCTACTGATTGGAGTGGACCTGAGGAATTTAGAGTAGAAAACAAATAACACATTGGGAATAAATCTGCCTCCTGTGAGAAGTCTGTAGCTGTCTTTGCTCGACCTATTTACGCCACTGTATTTGACGTTGACGATACTGGTTTTATTTTTTATTTTTGAGAGCTCAATATTTTCTCAGGTGAAAAAGCCACTGATCCATCTTATACAACACAGGTGCTGTCAACACAGTCTCATCTCCTAGGTGATCAAAGGTGACAAAGTTGATAATTGATGTGATTAACAAATAGACTCGTCAAACGTGTGTTTGTGCCCACGCTGAGCCTACAGTTAACTATGAAAACATCTGGATCTATTTATTATTTTTCAGACAACACACAACATCAGAATCAAACACATCTTATACATACTTATGTATATATTAGGGCTTTCAATTGATTATTATTATTATTATTTTTTAACTAATCTAGTTACATTTTCTGTAGTTAAACCTGAAGCTTATAACAGATATTTATTTATATAAAATCATGGAATGAAAGTAGAATCAACACAAAAATACATTAAATTCAAAGACTGTTTTAATGGCTTTCTATAAACTTTAAACACAGTTTCTCTCCTGTGAAGTAAGAGGTCAGAGGTCAAGACAACGCAGAGCTACATGACTTTCTCTGACATTCATATTGTTAATAAATGATTTGAATTTGACAATGAGGCCTATGTTGTACATTACATAACAAATGATGGACATTATATCACTCATTACACCATGTAGACAATTGAAATGGGAAATTTAAAAAGATTAAACGAGTTATCATGCCATAAAACCAATTATGTCATATCGCAGTGGCAGCGCTTACAAATTTTCTCTGGTTGGTCACGTATGACACCAGACCAACAAGACCTCATGAGAGAACACAAATCAGAAAAGCATTAGCCGTAAATTGCCTCACCGAGCACAGGGTTTTATTTCCAGAAACGCAGCAAAGTCCATCTATCACTCCAACAAGAGCCAATCCATCAGCTACGAGGATACACAATCCCATAATTATACGATGACTGTTTACGCTTCTACACAAGCTGTGTTTGAATCGATGAGGAATGGGAACACCTGAGCTGGTGGTCAGATGTAGCGTAAAAACCTCTTCTTGGCTTTACACTCTGCTTGAAACACCAATTTTGTCCACATGTGTTGATGGAGGGTCGGTAGCTCCTGTTAATCTACATCTCGTCCTCATATAATTGATTAACCTGGCTGCTCCTGGGTAATGACAATGATGATAAATGATACCAAAGTAAAGGAGGAAAAGGGATTTCAACATTGGGGAAAAATTGAGCACCCGTTGAGTGCGAGTAATCCGTCTTCCAGAAATGATACAGCAGAACATTTAGTAAGAGGAAATACTGTGACAAACTCGTGCTTGACCTGCCTGAGAGATTGAAGAGCATCCGCTGAGAAATGTGTATCTCTGCCCGCTCTGCCACCTAATGCCTCATCAGACTCTCTTAGTACAGAGGAGCTCACCTTAGATTTCAATCAATTTACATCACATTAATAGACAGAATGATGCGAAACGGTCGACAGATTAGTCACCAAAAACATCAAGATTTCTAGTGTCGTGAGGTAATATCGCTCATCATTAAAGGGGGAAAGAGTTTTTCAGAAGGAAATGGTTCCAGGTAGAACCTCAGCCCTTTTGGAACCCTTATTTCTAAGTGTAATTAACATGTCTGTGACATGCTTTGGTCAAAATACCATAAGGACGAAGCACCACAGCAGTTCAATCACCCTGCCAAAACAGCCCTGTTCAGAACGCTCGGTTTAGTAGTATCTCTTTAGGTCCACCTTAAAAAAAATTCAAATGAAACTGTGAACGAAAAAGTGATCCTTTGCAGGCTCTAGCAGGCACATCGCTGTCATATATAACATGTATCCACTGGACAGATAAATCCTCTGAGTCTGGAAGTTTGTGTAGAACTCTGTGCTGCACTGTGGAGCCAATAATAGAACTTTTCGCGGACTTCCGGTTTTCGGATACTGTTGCCCTCGCCAGCACTCTCACGTGTTTACGGACAAAGTGGAGCTCCATGAGACAACAATTCCAGGAATTTGTCGCATTGTGACGTTGCCAATAAGTGACACCGTCAACACCGCATGTTTTATCTCCTGTACTTCGACTGAAAAGGACCATAAACACATGAGTGTGTCATCATTTCCACACTTTGCCAACTGATAGGGCCTCCAGAGTCCCAATTATAAGGATTTAAATAATTCAAAAGCTGATTTTGCATAATATGTCCCCTTTCAATACAACTATCATTCTTTGTTCAAATATTTCAAATACATCCCAAGATACAGACACAGTTCAACATGCAATATATGTATATATATATATAGAGAGAGAGATTTTTTACATAGAATTCGTCAAAGTCAATCTCTGCGGTACAAAAACAAACAATGGAGAACAAAGAATTGCAAAGAAAATGCGTCTGAAAGTCTCCTGACAAACTTCACCAATGTGTTTTTCCAGAAACCAACCTTTGGACTTCAGCAGTGGGTGAGTAAATAACATGCCTGTCAACACTGAAGCTCCCAAAAGCAGTGAGTGATCTTGCATCACATCCTTATCCAAGTATGAGGTTTACTGAAGCTCATCACACAACCGCCAGCCTTGGTGGACCAACCATTAAAAATCCAGATTTCCAGTTTCTTACATAAGCAGAACGGAGTCTTTTTACTTTACTGCAATGAAGAGCCCAACATCTCATCAACCAAGTTTGTGGAACAAAGAACTCATATAGATGTTGTTACCCAAGGATTCTGCCATCCAGCCTGAATCTGGAACTGTGTATTATGACACCAACAACACTCAGTTGTCAGTATGGGATAAAGAGACTGACAATAAGTAGACTTTTCAAGAATCCGTCAAAACTCTCCCAGGAGAGGACTCGATGTTTGCAGTGATGTCAGGGTCAATACGGCAGTTTGTTCCAAAAAGCATCCGTTTAATCAGTGTCTGTGTAATAGTCCACAATCTGAAGCCGAGTGATAGAAACGCTCATGTTTGGACTGTAGCTGCAGAGGACGAGGACAAAGGGAATATTAAGTGGGAACGCAATCGGGGCAGAGGAAGTCTGCAGACAAAAGAGATACTAAAGTTTCAAGAAGGGGAGAGGAGAGCAGGGAAGATAAAGTCAGAGACAAAAATGGATCTTATTTAGATATGATAAAAATGAAAGCAGGAAAGAGGAAGAAATAATTAATAATGGACTAGGATAGATAAAAATACAGACAGTAAAGGCAGTGGAAATTTTGAAAACACAATGCCAAGACAATTGGAAAGGCACAAAAGGAGAAGAATAAAAGATAGAAGTAGGGTGCTGGAGGGAAAGCTGGCTGTGCCTGAAATAAATGTACTGAATTTCATGTATGAAAGAGGCAGAGAGAGACTTTGACAAGAGAAGGATCAGAGGTTGGAAAAGAGAAAACAACAAGAAAGGAACACATAAATAACTAGGAAACAGGGAGAGCGGACATGACAAATCTTCCCCTTGGACTAACTACTAATTTTAAAGAACTAAATAGAGACAAAGGGCGCACTCTTATAAACTTGTCTTGCTGCCACAGTTTGATTAAACAGTCAGGAGTCACCGAGCATAGGCCCATTCATCTGAGGGGAAGTTCTGCAAAAGTTGTAGAAATGAAAAATAATCAATTTTCCTACAAAGTGACAAGCAATCACAGAGCGCTGCACTCAGCTCTGTGGTCTCAGAGCCCAAAACTAGCAAGACAGACTCGTCCCTAAAAAAAGCAATACACGGAGATTGAAGCGCACGCGTCGGCTCGCGGTGCCATGCTTACGAAGCATGGAGGAATGTCTTCACTTACTATAGAAAGTATACTCTTAAGAGCAAAGTTGCTGATGCGACACTTTCCGTGTACGATAAAAACCAAAGTGGTCCCACTTGTCTCTCGTAAATAATGTGCTTCACAATTCAGAAACAATACGCCGCCGCTCCACAATCAGAAAGTCAGACCCACTTTCGAGAAAAGAGCTCTACTTTCACTTTATCAATTATTTACAGTAAGGCATAAATGTAACACTTACTGTTTTTGAAGGCAAATTTACTTGTGCAGACTATAAATAAACAGGGCCGAGCAGAACACAAGTCCGGTGTCGAGAACCCTTTAATCTCTAACATAATTCACCATGTACATGTATCAAATTCAATTGAAATGCAGCCTCATGAGGGGCCACCTGTCCCTCACACATGTCAGTTCTTCTTCTCCTCTAACGTGACCAAACCGTGCTCATTTAAACTGTCAGAACAGCCAACTCGGATACTTTGCATGCCACTGTTGATGATAACAAGCAGAGATCAGTACAGACCCTAATGGCATCAATGAGCCCTGAAGCAAAAAACAATCAATTTCCTCTCAGCTGTGTGTCACCACTGCTAAATATCACGCCGTTTACCTGGCACATACTACAAGACAGGGCTGGCAAACGTCAGTGTCAGACGAGGAAATTCAAGGCCAGCGTTGACGCCCAATACACAAATAGCCACGATGAGTCGTTGTTTGGTAAATAAAGTGCAAAAGAAATCTGACCATGACTGTAAAGCATTCAGATATACAGTAAATGCGTATAAAGATTTGAAAAGAACACTTTCTCTTTGACAGCACAAAAGCTGAAGCGAGAGTAAACACCTCGCCAATAACATTCTGATGAATTCTACTCTTCCTTTAATACAATTCGTGCTGAGAACCTGTTCAAGGTATGTGGCAACGATGACGGAAATAGTGCAGCATCTGTGGATAAGAAACAAGCAATAAACCCACACTCAAACACTTGTGCATGTGGTACCTCCCATCCATCCATTATCTACCGCTTTGTCCTCCACCAGAGGGTCGTAGGGGGCGCTGTGTCAATCCCAGCTGACATAGGGCGATAGGAAAGGGTACACCCTGGACAGTTCCATCACAGGGCCACATATAGAGACAAACAAACCGCTCACACTCTCACACCTACGGTCAATATAGAGAGACCAATTCACCTAATCTGCATATTTTTGGACTGTGGGAGGAAATCGGAGAACCCGGAGAAAACTCTCTCACACCTACTGGGGGAGACCCTGCAAACTCCATGCAGAAAGGCCCTTGTTCCAACCGGGGCTCGAACCCTGGTCTTCTTGCTGCAAAGCCAAGAGGGCTAACCACTACGCCAACACCGTGTGGCCCCATGTGGTACCTGTTACAAATTATTTTGCAAAACCTGTGATTGACACAGCTGGTTGCAGTGGTATGACAGCATTATTTAAATCAGAATCAGGCTGCCTGAAATACCCGCCAAAAAACATGGTGCAACGCTAATGATGTGCAGCATCATCCAGCAAAAAACCCACTGAGAGACAAAATGATCCGCTCAGACCACAAAGCACCGGGGGTGGGTGACAACGCTATTCCTGTTCCACATAATTTCAGAAGTAACATTAAGGCCCGAATACATGCGCCCAGTCGACCGCTGACCAGATAATGAATATTACTGCGAAATTTCCCGATTAATACCGCTACAACTAATGGATTTGCAATGTCTGGCACCCGTGATGCAACCGTTTCCACATAAGCTCATGAATTAATGCTAACCACCAGTGAGAATAAACAAGTTGCTAATGAAAAATCATCTCAGCCTGCACACGCTTTAGCATATGGCACGGTCCAACGGTCCAAATGAGTCTTTGTCACCGAGCGGGCCCTCCCACAATTCCTAAACTTGCTCCTGCTGTGAAAAGGGAAATGAGAGCGAGAACACAGAGCAGAACATTTCTATGCAGGCTATCAAACAAAGCCAGCATGTTCCCTTCTGCCACTGCTCCAATGGCACGAATCACTCAACCTGCACAGGGCAACCTAAGCGCTGAAGGAACACATGACCAAACATGCAGAATTGGAAAATGAAAGAGCAATATTTTTCATTATCTACCCTGGCAGCCAGGAGGACCTGAGACACCAGGCACTTCTGAAGCACATAATCTGGATAGAGCAGTCCAGCATGGAAGAAACATGCACGATAAGAAAAAAAACATGTTAATAAGTCAAGGTTTTATGTGAGGCTATGACTGACTCTGTCCCACCCACAGGGATCTCGCCCACAGAGATTATTAATGGAACCAGCTGCAGCACAATTGGCTGTGCCAACTCAGGCGAGACTACTAAAACAGCAATTTGTGCAGGTGAGATTGATCATAAAGAAAATATGTGAAACACAAGCTGAGAATATTAGCAGAGCTGATTTCGATGCAGAGCACACTGCTGAAACCAAATCAGAAAATGACAATGCAGTACGAAAAAAAAATAAAAGGCTGCACCTCAGGCCAAGAATTACCAGTGAACCTGATCATGACGCCACTACTGATGAGACTATGACAAAAAAAAGAGAAAAAGTGTGAGATCGAACTTCAACAGGAAAAAAAGATTTGGAGGGAGGAGGGACGCGTCCTGACCACACTCAGTGTGCAGAGAAAACAACACAAAGACACTCTCACAAAGAGACCCCTGAGGCTCTGGAGGCTACTGCAGCAAAGGTCACTTCATTTGAGCCCCTGACAACAACAGCACAGGCCACAACTGGGCTCTGCTCGCAGAAAAGAAGAAGAAGTAGAAGAAAACATTCAGAAATACAATTAAATAGAGGAGCAACCAAAGCTGAGATATTTGAAACACAAAATGCCACCGGGTCAACACGTGCTGTGGCTAAAGGGAGAGACAGCGGTTCAAGAGTCTGGATACAGGTTGTTATTGCAAAAGATGGCAGTCTGAGTCAGAGCTGCTGTGGCTGGATGTCTGGGTAATCTTATCCTGCAACCCCGTACTAACCATTCAGTACATTTTCATAAACAGTAAGTCCAGCAGCTGTTGTAACTTGACTACACAATTTGTTTTTCTTTGTTCATGCAATAGCAGTTAATCAATTTATTGAGCGACTAAGGTGCTTTTCCCACCCTTTGCAAAACAAGTGTAACTGGTGGTGAGTTGGTGCAATGTCAAAGGCCGTTCTGTGTCTTTAGATCAGGGGCCTCAAACTCAAAATGACCTGGGGGCCAGTGAACATATAGTCTGGTCAGGAAGGGCCAGGTCAAGTGAAAGAAGTCCAACAATTCAGGAAAATTAATGGTTTAGTGATCAGAAAATTAAAATGATATCTAGTCCATCATGATGTTGCAATTGCAAATATTTAGGATGACATTGCACACCATTTTAAAGTAGAAGTGTTTGTTTTGATAGTTCAAGACAAAAAAAAATATTTATGGAGCAAAAGGAATGTAAATTTAAAAAAAAAAAATCAGATTTAAAACATTAATTCAAAATATACATGTAGACAATTGTATTCAAACACTAGATTTAAAACATATCATTAAATGTGGAATTTTGTATTTTGAAAATAAGTCTAGGGCCGCAGGACATCAACTGGTGGGCCGCATGTGGCCCCCGGGCCGCGAGTTTGAGACCCCTGCTTTAGATTATCCATTAACTTCATCAGCATCATTTCATTTATCTGAGATTGTGCCATTGTGTTCTATTATTTGTGCGTCTATGGAAAACTATGGAACATGCAGTAACCCAGGCCAGTAAAACCAAGTAATTCAACTCCTAACCGCATTATCCACACTCTTAGAAATAAGGGTTCCAAAAGGGTTCTTCTACAATGGCTGAGGTTCTACCTGGAACCATTTGCTTCTGAAAAACCCTTTCCGGAAGAAAGGGTTTTTCAAGGGTTCTTGGTAACACTAATGGCTCCAGTAAGAACCATTTTGATCCAGAGAACCCTTTAAAACCCCTTTCCTGAATAAAGGGCTTGAAAGTATTCTTGGTGGAACCCCCGAAAAGGGTTCCAGGCGGAACCTTTATAAAAAGGTTGGAGCCAAAAAGGGTTCTCCTTTGATGACAAGCCGAAGAACCTTGGATGGTTCTACTTAGCACTTTTATTTCTAAGAGTGTAGGTGTTCAAATTTGAGAAATTTAATTCATTACAGTTGTCAAAGTCCTGGTTTCTCATGCCTTAGCAAATGAATGACACACGTATTGCATCACTTATATCCATGACAGCAAACAACGATTCTGAAATCCAATATATTGAAGGCTGAGGGCTAAAAAATGTTGCATTTATCATGCATGTAAATCCATTAATATTTGAGTCAACCTTTTTAATTCATTCAACACTTGAAAACATATTGGATTCCCATCAGCCTCAGGTGTGATTTATGTGGAGCGTTTATTACTAAATAAGTGTAAAGTGCAGAACTACTCGTTCATTTACAAACGACTCACAACGGCGTCCTTTTTCTTCCAGCTTGTAAAAACACCTGTCCGTTGTCAGCATAACAGAAGAGTTTGACATGAACCGTGTGGCACAGCAGCATCTGCACAGCAGAGATGAGTCAGAACCCGGAGAGGAGACGTTGTTGATTCTTTTGTTTGCTCTTGTTTTCAACTAAGGCAAAAAAAAAACCTCGAGGACTCCTGACCTCGACAACTCCACCTCCTGCATTTTCCTCCAGGTACACAGTGAAGTCTGAAATACGATTTCTGGGTTCGAGGTTTGATTATGTTACGTATGTGGTGCAGGGATTATTGACGGATCCTTGGATGGATTTGTCTGGCCTGTATTTGTCTGGCCTGTATTTTTTCTGGCCTGAATTTCATTAAAAAAAAAGTTAAGCTGCCTTGGACTGTTTTTTTTTGAAATTCTTTAATTAATCCTTAAGAGTATAAACCTTCGTTTAAGATAGATAGATAGATAGATAGATAGATAGATACTTTATTCATCTCACAGAGAAATTCACAGTTCAGCAGCTCCAGAATATGTTACAAGTTTGACAGGATATATAATTGCTAATGGAAATGTTTACAGAAGCTGTATCACTACAGCTCATATCAATTCAATGAGGTGCAGTTTATTTTTAAGGCTTGGATACTCTGGGCTCAGTAAACCAGTTGTAGGTTAATGGTGTTATCTCTCTAAGCCAGAAGATGGATGGAAGTGCTGCGTAAACTCTGTAAAAAAAAAAAAAAAAAATGCTGCTGCAGATAAACTTCTACAATATGTCAAAAAACGTGGACGGGATGTCCATTGACTTTTATTGTGTATCTGAGCAGAACCTTGTAAAAAGTACACACACACGCCTGGGACAAATCTGTATAACAGAGTGCTTTTTTCCCCCAGATCTTTTAGTCATAAAACTTGACATAAACACAGTAAAGAGCAGTGTAGGGCTTTTATTGTCTTCAAAGGAAGTTCTTTTTCAATCCCAACTTTATCTGTTGTTGTGGGAATGAGACATGGATAGTTTAGATCCACCGTCTGATGATGAAATAACACATTTATCTCTGGAAATAAGTAAAACAACTGTCTATTTGTTTGGGTGAAGTGGCCCATTAAGAAAGTATTTTAAAGGTCCCGTATTATATCGTATTTCTCCAAGTTAACCTAGTTCCCTGGTGTCCTAATGAACAGGTCTGTGACATGCTTTGGTCAAAATACCATAAGGATGAAGCACCACAGCCGTTCAATCACCCTGACAAAACAGCCCTGTTCAGAACGCTCCTTTTAGTAGTATCTCTTTAGGTCCACCTTAAAAAAAATGAAAAACAAAACTTATGGGACAGGAAATGACATCAACCACAGAAGATACTGGGAGCTAACAGCAGTTAGCATTTGGAAAAGTGATCATTTGCAGGCTCTAGCAGGCACATTGCCATCATATATAACATGTATCCACTGGACAGATAAATCCTCTGAGGCTGGAAGTTTGTGTAGAACTCTGTGCTGCACTGTGGAGCCAAGAATAGAACTTTTTCGCAGACTTCAGGTTTTCAGATACGGTTGCCCTCGCCTGCACTCTTGTGTGTTTTATGGACAAAGAGGAGCTCCGCGAGACAACAATTCCAGGAATTTAGCGTCTTGTGGCGTCCCAGTGAGCGCGGAAGTCAACATCGCGTGTTTTATCTCCTGTACTTAGACCGAGGAGGACCACAAAAACATGAGTGAGTCATCTTTTTTTCACATAAGGATTTAAATCATTAAAAAGTTGATTTTACATAATATGACACCTTCAATATTTAACTCTAACTTTACGTGAGCATGTTGAATTTTAATATTTCTTAAAATGACGCACCTTTAATCATCATACATGTGAAAGCCGACCTTCACCTGACGCGAGTTTTCCCTTGGATCTTTATCTTGATAACAAATACTTATATAGCAATCTAGAATAATGTTATCTGCTACACTGTACATAACGTCAGCTATATTTCAATTAAATGTAGTTTTTACATTCCTCTGTTCCTTTTAAGGGAAGTGTCACGCCCAAGGTTACTACGCGTGTTTGCGTTCAGATTAGCAGCAAAGGCGGCAGGCGTCACGCTGCTTGCCCACTGCCGTGTCAGCCACGAGTGCCAGCTTCATCACCAGTCTCCTCTAAATGATTAATTACTAATGGGTGTAGCGACCCTGTGATCTCAGTGTCTGCCTGAACAACAGCATCTCACTGTAGGCTAGACTAAGACTACAGAAGGGGGAGCACGCTGACTGAGCGAGAGAGGATGTGAGGATGAGCAGCTGGTAGTGATTTAAATTTGGAGACACGGGCGCTGACACCGAGGAAAAAACAGGGAGATGGATGAGGATCAAAAAACGGGGCTGGTGAGGAATCAACTAGAGAAGAGGTTGATGATAATATGGATGAGTGGAAGAGAATACGTGATGTTTCTTAACCGTGGTTGATAACATGTATATTATGGAGGAGAAGAAAAAGTGAATCTGACTGAGGGCAAACACACACACACACACACACAGCATGAAAAAATCTATCATGTCATCATGGACTCTGAAGGTTTTCGCAAAGTTAGAGAATAACATTGGCGGAGAGTATCAAAGGACACTTGATATGGTCTCCTGCTGATGTGGAAATGAGGCCTTTGATTTAATGGGAAAAACTGAATCATCTGACAAGCGTGTGGTTAGAGGTGAAACGGAGGATAAACTCCGGAGACTAAATTTGATGTCTCTTTTTATAGCGCTTTCATGTCTACAATCGCTCCCGTCATGTTTCTGGTGTCGTCTTGTATTTTCTTGTTTTCTGCAATGTTATCCGAGATAAGCATAACCTTGTTTTTTATGCCGTGGCAGCGTTATGGTCAGTCCCCTTTTCAAACAAAAAGGTGAAATAAGGACACACACACATAGTCATAAAACATGGAGTCATGCATGTAGAATGTAAGACTGAATGTAATAATAAATTAACAGGTTCCTTGAATGTGGGGGAGGACACAAAAGAGAGACTGGCGCCAAATAAAAGAAGGTAGGACAACAACAGAGGGCCTGACCTGTGATTATCCTAAAACACCCACAAAGATAATGAAGCCTGTGAGGAAACAGCAGAACATGATGGCACCAACCAATTTACCCATTGTATCTAAAAGCCACACAGCTACACAACACCACCAGGTTTGTTGTTTTTATGTCCGGCAGATTCTGTCATCACGGTCATGATGTGACTGGAGGTTGGTCTTGTATATGAACAAGCTGTCAATGAGTGTAAAATATTTTGTGTCCGTCACTTTGTCAAGGGACAACGGAGACGGCAAGGGCTGCGATTGGTCCTCAGGACAGGCCGAGATAACGCTGCTCTGTGCCGGCCACTGTGCGCACCGAGGCAGAGCTGATCACCGCGTCGCTGCCAAACTATAAATATGTCATATCTTAACACACAGACCACACGTTTAGACTCTAAATGGACAAATTCTCCCCTCAAATTATCTTAAAACTGCGTTCCGGGACACTAAATATAACGAAAATATTTATTTCAGGTGAGAAACGGCCACTGTTTCAATGTTATTCAGCCGCAACAACAACAACAACAGTCTTTCTCTCTTGGATGCCATTGCTCACTGTAGCAAGAAGCACAACAACCTTGTGTAGCGACCCCTACTGATTAGGCAGAAAATTGCAGTGCGTATCCGGCACCGCGACGGAAGAACTATGAAGGCTCGAGGGGTCTCCGTGGTTACGCAGTTGGATTACGCATATGCAGTCAGAGAAGTATACTGTGGCCTTTACCCACAGCATGTCTTGAATAGACATTTGTTTTTTAATATGAAAATTATAATAACTTTGATTTATAAAGTGCCTAAGGTCACCGTACAAGTAGGAAAAAAAACAACAAACATAAAATCAGGTGTTAAAAACCTGCAAGAACAAGTCTCGCTTCAACATTGATTTAAAACGACTCCAGCGTTGGCGCCTGGTGAATAGCCAGAGGGAGTCAATAGTAGAACAAACACATGTTTTATCAATATCATTAATTAGAGTTCCACTCCAGGTTTAAGAGAACCAGGGTCATCACACACACTGAAAAAAAAGTATTATTTTTAAAAAGTGTGCATGTTTTCCCCATATTTTCTGGATGTATCCCAATGACTGTATGGTCATTATAACATTGCTAAACAACTAATGTAATGGTGGCCTGAGGCTTTTGCACAGAACTCTACATCAGTGATTAAAAACATGATTTGCAAACAGCCTGTTTACATTTCGAAACTGGCATTATAAGAAGACAAAGAGTCATATATTGCAGTAGATAGTGAACAGGTGTTGCTCACTGAACATGCTGGATAGATCCGTTTGGTGAGAAATAATTGACTTTGGAATATTTTATTTGGTGGTTAGTAGGGGATACATGGCTGGAGTTCAAATAGAACCACTTTTTCACATGCGTGAAATGGTCTCTGCTGGATTCTGATCCTCCCCCACCACCACAAACACCCAACATTCAACATAACCAATGTTTTACTCAGCAGCACACAACATAACCAATGTTTTACTCAGCAGCGCACGCGCGCGCACGCACGCACGCACGCACGCACGCACGCACGCACACACACGCACGCACACGCACGCACACACACACACACACACACACACACACACACACACACACACACACACACACACACGAAGAATGAAGGAGTGGTCAAGTTTCCACCAGGTGAGCAGTATTTATTGAATGCCGTGGTTTGTGATTGGCTTGCTAAAAAAAAAAAAAAAAAGGGTGGGAACCAAACGTGTTCTCTGCAGGTCCTGAGCAGGTGCTTTCATTTTTGACTCCGATTACCTGATTAACACAGAACACATGGGAGAGCAACGCAAAGACCTGGCGAAGCTGTGACCTTTCACTGCAAAAAACCCCCCAAAACTCAGTTTAAACTCAATAATGTAGTAAGGTGTTTGCAGTGGTATACTGACATTTACAATGCAGATGACTTCATACAGTATGTATAAGGTACTTTCAAGTTTTTCCATACATCTTGCAACTTTTTGTATTATTGCTCTTTTTTTTTTTTTCCCCCACCTACTCAATACTTTACATGGTGTTTATTTCTTGACATTTGATGTCGAGGTACATATTTCCCCGACGCATTTCTTTAACGTAAAGCCACACATTACATCTCAACGCCCTCGTTTGAACTGCAGCAGAGACGGCTTGAGCGGCTGAGACAGTGATGCCCTGTGTTGGGAAGGGACCTTTATTCCTTTTTATGCAAATGAGAAACACCACAAAGGGAAAAAAAATAGTTTTTTTTTAATATTAGACGTTCCTTTATCATTTCAATCCTTATTTATGTCCATTGTTCTTCAATAATAAACCGGGACAAGAATGTAATTACCTGTTCATGTAATTTCTCACGCTCATATGCAGCATCTTCCTCTGGTCTTTTTATAGCACGAGAAGCACATTCTCCCCTCAGAGGCTACTATTCACATGTTAAGGGGAGGGAAAAGCTCCACCTTCCCGTAGGAGATGGGTAATTATTGTCTGTGCCTTAAAACGAAATCAATCCGAGTCACATCGTAGCGTGCACAAGAGGCGCCTGCGCCGGACAGGAAATGAGCGATGTCGTTTATCTCCCGCATGCGATGAAAAGAGCCATATTGTTAAGTGAATCTTAATGTGGACATACAGTGTGTATATTGTGTCTTCACAGGTTCATCGGTAACCCAAAGATAATTTTTTTCCACTTTGCAAAGGCAGAATAATTAAAGAGACCAATCGCGACGCCCTGCATCGTTGATTTTCAGAAGCTGCCGTTCCGCATGACGTCACAGCAGTGGCCCGACTCGTCTTATCACGATGAAGCTGCACTCAGCAGCTCCACCACACAGGCCCTGCCACATGTGCCAAAGGAAGGTGCCTCGATTCCTACCGTGACCAAGGAGGAGCTACTGCCAATTACACCGATCACGTACTCAGAAAAAATAGCTCAGACAATTGCATTAGTCAACAGACAGTGGTGCAGTCAATCTTATTAGCCGTCGCAGTCGGTGCAGGCCAGACATAAACGACGAGGAGCAATCCAATCCACGCCTCCTCTCGCAGGTGACACAGCTGCTGCGAAAGCAGTCAATTATCATACGCTGAAAATAAACACCGCCCCGCAAATAGAAAAGCTGCTCTGATCCCTTTATTGTCACTCAGTGGCAACAAATCAATACTGCTCGTATCTCATTTCGAGACCGATATGCAGCCCTTTAATGCTGCCGTTAAACAGCGTAGTACGTACTTGCGACCGTGTTGTGGTGAAAATGACTCTCACTGCGGGTTGGGAAAATGCAAACGCATTTATTATGCCAACATTACGTTATACAAAGGTAGCCTGCTTAATATCTGTTTTTAATATCCAAAATGTCAAAATCACATATTACATCATACATCATCCATTTTCTACGGCTTTATCCTCCACATGAGGGCTGCGGGGGGGCGCTGTGCCAATCTCAGCTGACACCCTGGACAGTTTGTTGGTCTATCACAGGACCACACAGAGAGACAAACAACCATTTACACTCTCACACGCACAATTTTAGAGCGTCAAATTTACCTAATCCCCATATCGCATGTTTTTGGACTGTGGGAGAAAACCCACGCACACACACACACGGGGAGAACATGCCATCATACATCATGTCATCAGGACAATATTGTAACGTGTGTTATTATGAATCATTCCATATCTTTCACGTGATAATATAAACCCGTCTCTCAAGAGGACATTTTTTTACTTAGATTATTTTTTTCTGAATTCCATGAGCCTTGCCATTAAACAGTGCATCAACAAATCGATCCATCTATTTGTCACATTGCGTTCCTTCTTTTGTTCCTTCATCCGTGCTCACTGTATCGCAGTGAAAACACTGTCCCTCACACGTCTGCTGAAGGCAGAGGTCTTAACACCTAAAGCATGTGACTTTACAATCCGCCGAGACCGGAGACTGGCAGCACAAAGTCAGAACTGTGCCACAGTTTAGTAGGAGAAGAGAGACTATAAAAATAAAATCTTGTTTTTTATCACGTTTTCTACATTGACTGTCAAGAGTGGACATTTGCAATTACAGGCTGTGCAACAGTTACTGTACATCTACACTCTCTATGTGCTCTTGGCCTGTTAGCAATCTTGTATGGAGTAAAAGTACAAGGATCTTACCAGAAAATGACTTTGGTAGATGTTGAAGTCACGTTTTTTATTTTATTTTATAATATTCCTTAAAGGTGAAGTAAGTAGTTTATAGTGCCATCTAGAGGAGAGGCTGAAATTTACAACAAAGAACTGCTCCTCTGCTCACCCCCTCCCTTCCCTGAGCGCTACGGTGTCCTCAGCCGGTCAAATGTCGTCCTCGTCGTCTTTCTCCGTGTCAGCAGATGAGGTTCGTGAGGTGAGGGAGAGGGCGAGCTACTGCGGCCGTAGCAGACGAAGTGGAGAGAGAGGAGGCGGGACTTCTGCTACAAGTAAAGAGACGCTTGATTTGTTCTCTCGCGTTTGTCCTTACAGGCTCCCGTAGAAACATGGTGTCTCGCTGCTAACAGTGGCTATGCAACCGCGGCCCGCGACCATGTTATTTTACATGACTTTTTGAAACACTACGTAAATGAAACAAAAACTATTATACAGCGACTAGACAATGCAGGAGCACATAATATGTATAAAATCGTGAAATTTGGGTAATTTAAACCCATAAATACTACACAGTGTCCCTTTAAGTTTTAGCAGAAAACATTAATAAAAAGTGAGGATTAAGGATTGAGCCATGGTGGCTCAGTGGTCTTTTAACTGGAAGTTTGTGGATTCAATTTTGGCTCTGCTAGTATACATGTGTCCTTGAACAAGACACTGAACAGTACACTCTTAGAAACAAAAGTGCTAAGTAGAACCCTCAAACTGGCGGCCCCCCAATAGGATTACATGCCCCCCCCACCCCCACTTAATATCATGTTATAATGAAAACATGCTCCACAACCTCACCGTCTATTAAACACAGTGTGTAGCTGAGGCACAGCTACCAGCGAGGTGATGGACTATAATATATGTTTGCTATGTTTTTTTATAAAAGACATTTGGTCATAATTATCCCATTATTAAATATATCATATACAACATTCAGTTACATATATAAATACACTTGTTGGGGCACGATCAACGAATGGCAGTGGCTGAAACGGCTCCTGGTATGAATTTTAAATACAGTTGTCCACACTATTATTAATGTAATTTAAAATAAATGTCTGTTTTTGGTATTAATACATTAATTTTACATCATAAATAGTATTACATATAGTATATTTATGATATCATGATGCAATATTGTGAACAGTTGTTTTTTTTTCCTCACAATTTGTTCTTTTTCCCCACTTTTTGTTCTCTCGGCCGTTCCCCTCTTGACCACGATAGATGCGCATTGGCCCCCAGGTCATTTGAGTTTGAGACCCCTGATATAAGGTTCTTCGGGCTTGTCCTCATAGGAGAACCCACCTGGAACCCTAGTGTTACCAAGAACCCTTTTAAAACCCTTTATTCAGGAAAGGGCTTTTAAAGGGTTCTCTGGATCAAAATGGTTCTTACTGGAACCATTAGTGTTACCAAGAACACTTACAGTGGAATACAGACCAACTCTTCTTCTTCTGATTTTACTTAGTAATAAAGATAGGTGGAGGAAATGTCATGGAGTAAAAGTTGCTAGAAATATTAATAACAAAGTAAAGTACAGATACTGTACGTGAACTTTGTACTCAAGTACAGTAACAAAGTATTTGTACTTTGTTACATTACAACACTGCTTGCTAAATGCTGAGTGGAGGAGAGAGCACAGTTAACAAAGCTTTGTTAAAGGTGCATTATGTAATAAATCTAGAGCAACTGGCCGTAAAATCCTCCTAATATGTCACAGAGACTCAGGAATAATGTTCATATAACAAACTGAACTCACCAACAACAACAGTACAGACAAAATATTTGCATTAAGACTGCAGACTGCAAATCATGTTTATGTTTTGGCATGTGGCGCCACCTACCGCTGTCTGCCAATCATTGCAGTCAGAAGAGTCTCAGCTGCCGAGCAACCACGGGTTGCCAGTTACGTCAGAAATCGAAACCTAAAAGACCTCTGTATTTTGAATTTGAATGTAGTAACCGTTTTTTGGCCACATTCTTACATATGGCACCTTTAAGCTTGGAAGAAAACAAACTGGTACTATCACACTGACCCTCGCAGGTATGCGTGTCAGTCAGTCACAGGTGGAACACAGATCAGATTGTATTTGGCGATAGCAATCGGGACACGAAGAGAATGTTGAATGGCTAAAAAAAAAAAAGGGTGAAAAAGTGAACCCACTTACGCACGATAGCTTTAACTGTGTCTGTGCTAAGGAAGGTTAAGGTCAGTCTCTTCTCTGAATAACAAGTCACATCAAAAGCACGTCTCACATACTAAAATGACACATGCCAGTTTGATATCTACGCTTAAAATGATTCTCATAAATTATTCAAAAGACGATGGTGTTTTGTGCAAGTTTAAGATTCAAATCTGACTATCGTCTCTCGAAGGAGGTATAACCAGGGAAAGATCGACGTTTAGTCCCCGTTCAACTGCAACACAACAGCCCTAAAGAGAGACACATGAGTAACATCGAGCTATAATGGCATAAGTTATTGGCACAATAACACTATAATGAATGAGGGTAGTAGATAAGAATGTGGTATTATCAACACATAGTTGGTGCTGTTGGTGCAACGGAAAAGATCAGCATCGTTTACAGGAAAACTACGTCAGCGTTTCTTTGGTTCAAGACGTGACAGAACGCTCCATCACAGAAAGTTCACCGCTACAACTGAAACAAACCGTCAGGTTATCGATTCACAAGGTATGTTTTTTTCTCTCATTACCATAGAAATAAATGAACTTCATAGTCACACAGGGAAATATGCATGCCGTTAAATCCAAACACATACCTTTGTGGATTAAATAAGGCTTTAAAGCTTTCAAAGGGCTCTTGGTTTATATTCAATTTATTGAAGCATTGCACAGACTAATATATTCATCATATTGGAATTTCTCCCTTCCCCACGAGAACATCCAGAGACATCCTGTGTTTCGTGATTCCCCGCGTTGCAGCTCTCCATGTTTGTAATTCTTGCGGAAATGCATGTCGTATTAAAAATGTACAGGGCTAGATTTTGATTAAAAAATGCTCAGGGCTCCTGTGAGAGATACACGGCAACTAATTATAATGTACACATCTGAAACGCACACACGCTTTAATATGACAACATTTTACCGCGGCACACAACAAATTAAAAACCCCCCCCCACGCGCTCAACACACACCGTGCCCGCACACTCATTCGTCCTGTTTTTAAGTATTGCGCCGTCTGTGTGCACAGGATGTGGAGCAGAGACACTTGAGGTGAACCTGTCAAGTATTAGAGCACACACACACACACACACACACACACACACACACACACACACACACACACACACACACACACACACACACACACACACACATTCTTGTACTTGCTGCATACTGAGGACCAGCATTTCCACTTTATAAATCAACACAATTACAAATATCTACTTCATGAATGACATCTACAAAGAACTACTGGTTGCAGTACCATAAAATGTCTGCAGGTGGAGCCCCAGAGCAAAAAGGGCTGGAAAACTTTTTCGATTTTATTGTATTTTTAAAATTTTTGGTCCAACATTTACAAAAACGTCATACTATACTATGTCGACCAAAATTTAAAAAAGAATTTGACAACATTTTTGGTCCAAAATTTGACACAAAATGTTTGGTCCAAAATTTAAAAAAAAAAATTTGGTCCAAAATTTGAAGAAAAAAAATTTGGTCCAAAATTTGAAGAAAAAAATTGGTCCAAAATTTGAAAAAAAAAATGATGGTCCAAATTTGAGAAAAAGTCGTCCAAAATTAAAATTTTTGACAAATTGAGTATAGCATGTTATAGCAACCTAAGGAAGTGATTTCAATGAAAACAAAGTGAGGACCGGCCAAAATGTCCTCACTCCGTAATAATGACCTCACTTTGTTGGTTTAAAACCCTCACTGGTTCTCAGTATGCTGCAAGTACAAGAACACACACACACACACACACACACACACACACGACAACGAAGAAGCCTTTGGCTCCGGCTCCTCAGCTTTACCCAGCGTGGTGGAGCCTGCTAATGCAATTCTCGGAGATTGGTGGAGTTTGTTCCACTTCAATCAGGGAGCCAATCAGGAATGTGACGACAGCCTGCACGACTTTCATCGGCACATCAATCCACGAGTGTGTCTCATATAGTAGTGCGTGTTAGTGAAGCATGAAACTATGGCCGCCAGTGAATGCTGAATTGATCCGTCATTAAACGCACACACGTACGTACAGTACAGAGAGAGAGAGTGTTTGGAAATGATTACGTCATTTTAGTTGACGTTAAATTTGAGAATTCTGCAGAATATTGTCCAGAAAAAACATACGTGCTGCAAATACAGTTTATACAACTATGATGAGTGCAGGGTTTAACAGTTTGTGTATGTGTGGCTGCATGTGAGGAGACGAATGTTGCTTAAAAAAATGAAGTGTTACTCACAGGGCCGGTTCTATGCATTTTGCTGCCCAAGGCAATATTGGGATTTGATGGATTTGGTCCCCCCCCCCCCCTTTCCTGTCCTGCCATCCAAGTAACTCCTCAGACAAACCATTAAATAATTGACAGAAAATTCAAATTCTTTGAAACTGGAGCCTTTATTGGTCCAATAATACCAAATATCAATTTCCATATAGGGGTTTTAATTTGTATCATATTTGATACTGTGGGTCACAATGCTCAAAGATTTTTTTTTTTTTCTTGAACAAAAAATACACAAACCAATCAAACAAAAACAATGCAGCAAAGGAACTGGCAGGGTGGAAGTCTGGAAGACATTAGACGTTATTTTTTACAAATTTTGCTGTTCATAACTTTTTATTTTGAGTGATGATAGGCTTGAAAACCGTTGTTCAGACAAAGATGCACTCTGCATTTCTCACAGTACACATGGGCAAAGTGGCCTACGCAGTACTTGCATCTCTGTGGGGTTTTTCTGCCGGATTTCCCATAATTTTATCGGGTTTGTCAAGGAAAAAAATTGTCACTGCTTATGTGGGGGGGCTCAAAAACGAATGTATCACATATGATACGTTTGGCGTTATAGGGATAAGAATGTTAGACAGTCCTGCCTGACGCGATGGCTGCAAGTCGACGTATTTTAAACCGAAGTGGCGGGCAGTTCTTTTCACTTTCTTTTCAACGTTGTTGCACTCTCTGTTGTGGAAACGTCTGCACAAAAGCAACCGTCGTCTTGTGTGGTGGTTTCACGACACCATACGGAGCCGGACACGACTTCGGGAGCTCGTCATGGGAAAGTATCGCTGGAAGCGCCTCTCATCCATATGGAGCCCCCCCCCCCCCGCATTTAACGGTGAAACTCGCCACGTTGTGTGTCCGGCAGTGGCTCCTTATGGTGTTGTGATACCAACCGCACAAGACGACGGTTTCTTCTCTGCAGACGTTTTTCCACAAAAGAGATAAAGTATCGTACGGCTCCGAGTGTCCACGCACACAAAAAACAAATGTTTCCCCCCCGAGCGGAGTCCGGACGATACGTCATTCGGTGAATCTCAGCGCTGATTGGTCATCGCGTCTCATGCGACAGGCCGTGATTTTGCCATGTCACTGGATGACAATCACATCGATTAGTCGTCTATAATTTCACATCTGTGCATATGTAAAGCATAACACATTAATAAAGAAGTAATACAACACTATAGTGTGTGTGTGTGTGTGTGTTAGGCAACACTGCAAGCAAAATGTGCTAAAAAGATATTCTGCATAATAACAACACAAAAATATGGATTATTTAAATTTGACACGTCTGTCAGATTTTTATTCATATACAGTCTATGTATATATACACATCTTTTTCCTTTGTGGTCGTCTCCTGTAGATGGCGCCCTAGGCGACTGCCTATCTGTTTCTATGCCTAGAGCCGACTCTGTATACACACACTCATGTATTTATTCATTTCTTTATGTTTAGAGTTTCCACAGCTCACTGCAATGATCCAAATTGATTATTCTGCAATCATTTAAATCCTCACACAAATGTGTTTATAGCTCTCCCTCCATTTTTGACAGACACACAGGCCACGGGACATCACTAAATGCAAATCACCACAGAGTTATGCACGCTCTCGCTGCCTCAGACCCTGCAGGGTGAAGTGGTTGATTAAATGGAGCAGGATAGGGAAATCCTATTGAAGTTGAATTATTAATAAACATCTCTATATGTGTGTGTGTGTGTGTGTGTGTGTTACTTTGGAGCAGAAACGATAAGAAACGACAGCACCTGACCTGCTCTCTGGTGAAACAAACACCGCACGCCGAAATCCACAGAGTCACGTCTACATTTACAGTTCATAACATTGAGAGAAAGACGGGGGGGATGTGGAGACGGACAGCTGCTCGGCGAGAGCTGCACTCAGACGTGACTTTGTGTTTGCGGCATGCACTCGGCAGGAACTGGATATTGCATCTAAATTTGCTATGTGAAAAGAATAGTGAAAAGAAACCCGAGGGACACGACCCAGATATTTATATGACTGCCAAAGTTACTACAGTGGCCCAGAGGAGCAATTTATATAAAGGTGGAGTCCAAACTGATGAGTATTCCTCAGTTTACCTCCTTCTATATGACATCACAACAAAACACCTTATGTCTTCACAGATAAATTCAAACAGTAAAAGGTGTTTGAGCGCTGGTGAAAATACAAGTGATGAGCCTATGTATCACGACAGCTGGTGGGAATAAAAAGGACGACGGGGAAAGAACATCGTCGTGTCACCGTCTTCTTGAACGAGACCCTGATTACGGTAATCCTCTCACATAATCCAAAGCAGTTCAAATCTTTTGATATAAGATCACACACACACACATTACAGGCCTGACAGTGTCTGCAAAAAAACTCAACATCATCTTACTGTGATGCTGAATTTACAACTCATTTTGCATATTTGCAGATGACAAACCTCTTTCTCTGTGTGTGTATATAATGTCTACAGATGCAAATGTTCACATTTCACACATGGACGCATTAAACTTGGCCCTACATCAAGTATGATGTGCGCAATAAAATAATCACACCTATTGAATCATAGGTCGTGATGTAAGTGTAGCAGCACACGTCACAGCTGGTGTCCCAGCAGCACACACACTGTGAAATGGTCATGGTATCTTTTTGTCTTTGAACCTCATTCACAGTACGACACGAGACCCCTGCGATGGCCACAAATAACACGGTTGTTTTATGTTGCTCATCTTTTAGTCAGACGAGTCTTTACCTTGTAACATGCAAACACCAAGGTCCTCCAGGTTTGAACATACGCCTGTCAAACTGTGAGGAGACACTGTGCTCCCATCATATAAACATCCATCCCTCTACACGAGGGTCCCCAGTCCATCACAGGGCCACATAGAGACAAACAACCATCCACTCTCACACTCATGGTCAATTTATAGTGTCCAGTTGTCCTAATCTTCAAATTTGCAAACCCCAAAACCCACGCACATACGGGGAGATCATGCAAACTCCATGCAGAAAAGCCCTTGTTCCGACCGGGTCACACACCTGGGTCTTCCTGCTGCAAAGGTAAGGGTGCTGGCGCTCACATAAACATATTAAAGACAAAATCAGCATGAAATTAGGTTTAAAATGTTGATGTAAAATCCACTTTGACACAATTCATTACACGGGTAGCCCCACGGCCAAGAGGAGAGGAATTCAAATTGACTGGCAGTGCTCATAAATCCCTGCAAAGCGAGTTTTCATCATGATGTAATGCTGTACAGTAACTGTGATGCCCGGGAGGGTTTGACTGTTTCAAACGCTGAATTATATCCAATATTGCGTCATTTGTAAAAAAAAAAAATCGGCAGACGTAAGACGTGGTATCGATCGCTTACAGCGCAGTACAAAGGATAGTGAATAAACACATGATCTCACGGAAGACAAGTTACGTGATGTGGACATCACTGCGAATGTGTAAACACACTGAGAGGAATGTCATACTCTCAAACTCAAACTGCAGACTACTGAGCTGTTCTACTGGAACTGCAGGGGGTTAAGTGCCTTGTTAAAGTGCAATTTGATAGAAGTGGGTGGCTCATTAGGCAGTTCATTTGCTGTATACACAGTGCCAAATCACAACAGGCCTTTTTTTTTTTTTTTTTTTTTTTTTAACACATCAGCAACCGACTCTCTGCTGGTGCCGAACCCAGGCATTGTTGAAGAGCTGCACGCTTATTGGGAAACATTTACAGGTAGATGCCCGGAAGCCAAGTCAGCACTTCTTGGCAGCTAAAAGAACCGGCTTTGCCACATTTCAGTGCAAACAACATGCGGTTCAGACACCTCCCACAAAACAAAGCAGCCTTATATGCACGCGAGTGCACATGTTTTTTTTTTCACACAGCCAGCTGCCAATGATTTTACCGTCCGTGATCCACAACTTTCTCTTTCCTTTCGAGACACCTGATCTCCAGCGGAGCTCATTGATCGCTGCTAAACCTTGTTTATATGTGGGATTAAAGACCGAGCGCGTTTGGAGGCTCCGCGTCAGACGAGACCTGTGTACTCATGGATCGCTTTGACGGATCCCCGGGGCAATTCAGGGACTTCAAGAAGGGCGACTTTGAGGCGAACTGGATCAAGGTGGCAGAATCCAGATTCAGCCAGGTGTACCAAGTCAAGCTCAAACTCTGGCGGGAAAAGTGTGCTCTGAAAAGCGTCGACACAACCTTGTGCGAAAACAACTATTACAGGTAGGATATTTTTCCTTCTGCTATTTGACTTAGTTGTGATTGGACGCGACGAACATCTTGCAGTTTCGCTCGCGTTGCCTTTTGCAATGTTTGACACGGTGATCAAAGTTCACTGACCATTATTTCCTCTGCCACAGAAGAATAATGGAGGAAGTGTCCAACATAGCCAAAGTGAAATTCAAGTACATCACGTCCCTGTACGGACTGTGTAGTGAGGCGACTGCTGTGGTGATGGAGTACATGAGTCATGGATCACTGAACAATCTCCTGGCCAGTCACACTCTGATGTGGCCAAAGAAGTTCCAGATGATTCACGAGGCCTCTATGGGCATGAATTTCCTCCACAGTATGAAACCCCCACTGCTCCATCTTAACCTCAAGACATCAAACATCCTGTTGGATGATCATCTCCACGTCAAGGTCAGTGAAATACAGACAACCGAGTAAATGCTTACAAGTGACCTCTAGGTGTTTCTGAACCGTGTAACGTGTGTGGGTTTTTCTTGTTTCGCTGACCCAAGATTTCAGATTTTGGATTAATCCACTGGGAGGAGGGCACGAGCAAGAAGTCGTTCATGGAGCATTTGACAGCGAGAGGAAACATAAATTACATTCCTCCGGAGATATTCACTCAGTGTCGTGATCCTCCAGGAACCACCTTCGATGTTTACAGGTGACTGGCCAAGGGCATTTAAAAAAAAATAAAAAAAAATTGCACCATCAGAAAGTCGTCGCTGTTTTTCCTGTTCCAAAGCACCATCTACAATTCATGAAGTGTAACCTTGATCTCTTATATACTTTCAGTCTTTCATAAAAACGGAGGCATGTTTTTCATATTGCAGCTCAAGTGTGACTCCTTCTTCTTTGCCTTTTTTATTGGAACTTAAAACGACTTCGTTAGTGTTGCCTCTGTGTTTCTTGAATGTGCAAACGTGCGAAAATTACAACTCTTTATGCTTTGATTCTTCAGCTTTGGGATCGTGATGTGGGAAATTCTGACACAGCAGAAGCCGTACACAGGTAGGTTATGACAAGTGTGGCTTCAAAGAGATTTTTACATGCAACTTCAGCAGCGAGTCACATTGCAGCTGAATGTTTGGAGACTCGACGTTGCCACTTAAACGGTGTTGGAGTGAAAGCAGTTACTGTTCAACACAGAGAACCGTGTTCTCACGCAACTAAACTGCATCTTTCAATTGTGTTAAAGGTTGCGCTTATCGGATCTATAACTCTGTCATGCAGCCGTTAACATGCTGAAAAGACATGCTACAAAATAAAGAAACATCACGAGAAAGTGGTGAAAATGGATGACAATGCTCCCGTCCACGGTGGATGAGGAATCACAGAAAGGTGATGCAAATCATTTGGCCAAACAGCCAGATCTTAACCAAACGCTCATGAGACTTAAGGTGAATTCCAATTCCTTGCTTAACCCTCAATCTCAAAAATATGCGCTCCCTCTAGTGCAAGTGCTGTCTCGATTCTCAGAAACATTAAGTTGAGGGGCAAGTTTAAGGGCTGCATCGCCCTCAATATTGAGATTTTCAGAGACCACCCTTGGGAGCAAGGGCTACCCAGAATGCATTGCGTGTTTTGACATAAAGATGGCGCTGAAAGCAGCGAAACGAGTACGCTACAAGTTAAGTATTTTCTTTGTTAATAGAGATATAAAAATGATGAAAACCATTGTATTATCTTAGTTTAGGCCCATATTATGGATTACTGACGTCATTGATGCGTAACATTTATTTTTATTTTACGATCTTTTGTCAATAGCCGGCGTGGACAAGCGATCGTTTGCTATCGTTTACTTTTCAATAAGCCGTGGTGTGTGGTAACTGTCAGCTGAATATGTCCGTGGTTGTGGTATTTGTATGAGTATCATCTTATAACTAACTGACAACCTAATAACTTGACTGACAAACGGATCGTAATAAATAATCCTGACGTAAAAGTTGACAGACTGGACGCAGCTTTCGCGTTATTCTGCCCCCCACAGTCTGAAGACGTATCTGCATTTAAGGGGTGTCCCATTTCTAAGTGACAAAATAACCCTCAACACTTGGTTTTGAGGGCCAGTTAAGATTAAGGGTTGAGCTTGAGGGTTAAGATTGAGGGTTAAGATAGGAATTGGAATTGGCCCTTAGACAAACACCTTCATCTCTCCTGAATAATCAGCGTCAGGGATGCACTAAAGCAGCTGGTGGCAGCTCATGATGGCTCCCTCTGAGTTATTATTTGAATAGGTTCCCGTAACGGCAAGGGATTATATTGTGTCCATCATTCTTAAGATTATTCATGGCACTCGTGAAGTCATTGTTTTCATATGAGCATTAACCCCAACTCATTCAAAATGACTGACTGAAACAACAATCTCATGTCAACATAACCGCCAGCCATTGTGGGTTATTAATGTGGATTATCCGACTCATTTGGTCACATAGTTTGAAATGTCTTTGAGATCAAGAGACTGTTGGCTTATCTTAGAATAATGACAGGAATTGGGGGAAATGCATCGTCTAGCATTGCCTTAAAGGTATATAGATAGATAGATAAAAAACATAATTGCTGACGTGGTTTCTCTCTCCACTGAACATTGTGTCTGACATTTGTTTCTTTGACTCAGGCTGCAGTGTGACCAAAGTTCTCCTCCATGTATCACAAGGGAAGAGGCCCTGTCTGGACAGGATACCTGACAAGAAGCCCCTCGAGTGCGACCCAATGGTCGGCATCATGCAGCAGTGTTGGGACCAGGATCACAGGAAAAGGCCAGAGTTCTCAGGTGTGCCTTGTCATTTGTCCAACTTTATAAACACGTAATCATATCTGGGATACATTTTAAGTTCCCGAGAGAACTGCGGTGCCATTATCCGCTGAATCCCCTCAGCTGCTGAGCTGGTGTTTTCTGAAAATGTACATCGAGAGGATGATGGAGAAATATCGTCTCTGATGAGCTCTAACAAGGCCCAAAGCACACATTCAGAAAACATTTACAATTACGTTTTTGCTGTATCCTGAGGAAAATATGTGATTCTCTAAACACAACGATCCAGATGTGATGCAGGTAGCAGCTCCATAAAATGAATGAATGAACATTTAGAAAGTGGTCGTTTTTTCTCTTGATTTACTTGTTGCTATGTAATTACAAAGTCAGCAGTAGAATGGGACTGCTGCAGATACAAATGCATATAAGGAGGGTCACCTTTGTTTGGACAACAACCTTTTATCCAAAAGTCGTTTTACCAAACGCTAATGACCGTTATTAGCGTTTGTAAATGGCTACTATGCTCACTCCCGATGTTTATAAAAGTCAGTATGCGGTTATACCTACATTTATCGAAGAATCCGCTCGCGCCTCACGCTTGGCTGCTCGTTTGCTGAAGTGATGCAATTACGAGAAGATCCCATTGGGTTTTAGAGTCGCACATCTGGGATGCATTAGTTTAACGACACATTCAGATCAGTTGATGTCTGCTGTTTTTTTTTTCTTTTTTCCTTTCAGAGACTGTGATGAAAACGGAGGCTCTGAGCGAAGTCCTTAAAGCTCCAGGATCAAACCACTGTAGCACCAACGGCAACAGAGGACAAACATCTGATTTAGCTTGGCTGGTTCCGCCCATACATAAAGTGAGTTCCACTTCATAGTCTGCTTGAATAATACTGTAAGATCTATTGTATCATCAGATTAATTGTACTGCAAGGTAAAAAAAAAAAATGGTCAAGAGGTTTATTGTATAAAAGTCCCCTCATTCTCATCTATTAATTAGTGTTATATTTAGAGGCTGTGTCAAAGGTTATAATTAATCTAGTTTTACTTTTCTTAGGATGTGATTATCTTCTTATATTATTATATCCATTGCAAATATACAACCCCCCCAACAAAAAAGAAAATCATCCCCATTATTAACTACTAACTACTAATTGAGGATACTAAAGGGCTGGGTTCATATGTTAATAAGCCCTAAACAATGCTAATGTTCCAATATTAAACAAATGTTGTTTATTGTCACAGAATGAGGTTGAAAATCTTTGTCCACAGACTATAAAACGCCTATTTTATTATACTAGTGCATTGCCCGTAGGAACGTAAAGGCTAACATAATACAAACACTGTGCAACCTCAACGCAAATGTTTTCATTTTCGATTAGCATTAGTGTAGCTAGCTGTTTAAGCCCCGTTTTAGCCCTACACTAATGCTAATTTTAGCCTCGCTAGCTTACCTTTGGAAACAGGTTCGCCAAGTTAGCCGCATGCTAACGCTAAATAAATATGTGCTCAAGTATTGGTAGCCGCTGCCTACCCGTTGTTGACACTCTGGCAATCCTGATGCGCGGCCTGGTGCAGCGTGATAAATCCGCGAAAATTAAAATTACTCCAAAAAAAATGAAAATCAATGATGCACACCATCGGGCCATGCTCAACCCATATCCAAAATGTTAAGGCATTCTGACTAACGGTCAGCGAGATATGCCTGTCGCAGACACACAGACAGACACGACTTGCTTTATAGATAGATTAACAGTATTGTTCTGGGTACATTGCGATAACATTATTATACAAGTTATATTTTGATACAGTAGTGGCACAGAGGTTTGGTAAATATAATAAATGATACATTAGACTAATACATTCTAATTTTATGGTGTGTATTAAACATCCAGTGTGTAAGAATTAGATGCATGTCATGGTGAGACTGCAGACTGTAACAGACTGACTAACGTCTTCCCTGTTCCACAACAAAAAGCAGAGGCAATCTCACACCAGAGAGGATGTTGTTGCTCTCGATCTGCACAGTAAATTTCCAGTTTCTCCACTGAGGCTGCTGGAGAAAAAAAATGGTCTCCTTAAAACATGACCTTTGCCCAAAGTACATAAACGGAGTATAATAAGCATATGAAAACCAAATGAAGCAGTTATACACTTGTACAATCAAACCATTCTGAATGTTAAAGAGTGGAAAGATTCAGGAGATCACAAATGTCAATTGGCTTCAAAAATGTTTTTCTGTAGCTAAAAACAGAAAAGTACAAAAAGACTTTTTACTCTGTAGATTCATTATTTATATAATGTATAAACAACTCAGCAGTTAAACCCATGCATATCTGTGTTATTTATACCCTTTAAGCTGCTCTTTGAATATTGATTGATATATGTGCTTACTGGCCAATTATGATGAGTGATGTGACCTCTAATGATTTGTGAGTCACCCTTTTTCCTTTTATTTCTTTCTTTTCAATTTTAGATCTCTTTCCCTCAGATGCCCGACGTTCCCTCAGGTAAACACACAGGTAAAATGGGCTTGGAAAATAACTATAATTAAAAGAAAGCCTGGAGGGCAGACATTTAAAAAAAAAATGCTATTTGCAGTTCTCTCACAATTTTATATACTTTATCTGAAAAACAATCAACCAGCCGCCTCTTAGAGGATTTGTTTTTTGAAATTAGAGGCAAAAAATAGTTTTTTTCGAGATGCATTTGTCCAAACTCTTATGTACAAGAAAAACCTTTCACTGAGAAAGCAGACTTTGACTCAGCAACACGGGATCCCGACAGCAACCGCTGTGCAAACTAGTACAAACGATAACATGACGATCCTGAAAGTATGAGGTCATGAAAGAATGAAAAGAAAAGTTGGCATCAGAAACAACGATCGCACTTTCTTTGTCTGATACAATTCCTGTTTCTCTCCTTTCACAGAGGCTCACGCCAAGGACAACATTCTCTCCCTTTTGTCCAAAAAGGACTTTGGTAGTTTCAGACAGTCGCTGAGAAAAGAACACGTTTCCATCGTGTTCTCAGGGAAAGAAAGCCTCCTTCACTACACAGTGGCCAGCGGGGATGCAAACAGTGTGAAGCATGTCCTCACTCTGGGAGCTGACATCAACTGCATGACTGCTAGAGGTTACACACCTCTAATTATCGCTGTTCTCTACAGGTCTGTATCTCAGAAAAATAAAAGTCATTTACACGTTTATGTGCATAAAACCAGAAGATGCTTTTCTTGGCTCACTAAAAACAGTGAATCTTAGCTGGTTGCTTGGCAACATCACAGTAATGAGTTGTAGACTCATCGTCAGTGTCCTGTTCTCAACCCCCTTTAAAACCACAAATAGTTTTGACGCCTGTAGTTTTAGAAGTAAACAACAAACGTATACATTTGGGGAAAAAAAACGATTAACATAAAAACAACATTTGCTCAATATGCAACATCTGTTTCACAGGCTTCATGACATCATCTCCTTATTACTGGAACATGGCGCATCGGTCAGCCAGGGAGACGAGGACCAGTGGGCGCCGTTACATTTCGGTGCTCAGAATGGAGACGACAGAAGTGTGCGCCTCCTTTTGGACAAAGGAGCCGTGGCCGACGCCCGGGAAAGGAGCGGCTGGATCCCCCTCCACCTGGCTTGCCAGAATGGCCATGAAACCGTGGTGCGCCTGCTGCTTTCACGGCTGTCGGAGGAGGCGTTCAGGAAGCAGGAGGACACGTGGGGGAGGACGGCGCTCCACCTCGCCTCTGCCTACGGCCATCTGAGCATCGTCAAGCTCCTCCTCTATCAGGGAGCAGATCCCAACGTTACGGACAACTCCCTGTGCACTCCTCTTCACTTGTCCACCGAGGAAGGCCATTTCAGACTCGTGAGACAGCTGGTGAAGAGCGGAGCGAGTACAAACAGGGCAGACAGCAGGGGATTCACTGCACTTCACCTGGCCGCTCTGAAGGGTTATACGGGCATATGTAGGCAGCTGTTGTCAAATGGGGCCGACCCGGTGTCCAGGACTCTCCAAGGCTGGACACCCATGCACCTGGCAGCCCTGAGGGGTCACGAAGCTGCCGTGGTCCAGCTGGAGAACCAGGGCGGTTGCGTGAACACGAGAGGCGAGAACGGATGGACCCCGCTCCACCTCGCCTGCCACCACAGCAAACCCGAGGTGGCGGCGAAGCTCCTGGCGGCCAACGCCGACCCAAACGTGACGGAAGACAGCGAAGGCTGGACCCCGTTGCACGTAGCGTGTACCAGTGTCAGTTTCACATGCGTGCTCCACTTGATAACTCACCGCGCAGACGTGAACGCGGTGAACGCAAACAAAGCAACACCTTTGCACCTGGCCGCCCGGCATGCCTGTGTGCCAATTGTAAAAGCTCTGCTGCTGAACGGGGCAGATAAGACACTGCTCGATTCTTCTGGATCCACAGCTCTGTCTGTGGCGCAGAGGTGCAGCAAGTGGGAAATAGCACAGCTAATGGAAAAGGGATGTTGAGCATGACTCACTTCTGAGCATAAGGCAATTTGAACGGAATGATTATGGTACGAAAACATTAATGTTACATTAAGAATATTGTCCTCATTTTCACTGGTGCTTTTACTGAAAGGATTAATGGTCAAATTTGGAAAAACGTTGAATATCATCGTGCACAAAAGGACCCGCTTCATTGTGTCTGTGTAACATGCTCGACAACACACTTTTGTTCCCCTCTCAGTGTGAGTATTTTTTTATTTGTGAGTGCACAATCCATATTTCGATTATGTCGTGGCTCACAAAAAAAAAGCATTAGTCTAATTCGGCTGTAAGTCATAACTTACGTCTGTAAATCTCATTCCGTTCCAAACGCACCGGGTCAAAATCAGGTGAAGTGGGCCATTACGACAAAAACACATTGATTGTTTTTTTTTTGAAATACCTCAGTTATTAATGTGTGGTCTCCTCCTGTATGAATGCTGCTGCTTAAAACGACTTTTAAGATTCATTTGATTAAACCCGTCAGTGGTGACAAAGCGGTCATGTGTCCAGTGATCAGGCAAATGAGAGAGTGGAGGGATTCACTGAAATAACTATCTGCAGCATCTGTTAGACTCCCCCCCCCCCTCAAGTCACTAAAGAAAATATGCAGTGGAGTTTCCATACTGAGGATATTTTATTACAAGGCAAGGTTATCTGTCATTCCCAGGAGACTAAGGTGAACACTGTCCAACCTGCACCACAGTCATTTACAACCGCGACACTTTATTACATTGAAATGGAATGCAGGAATGTGGGAGCTGCATTGATCCGCGTATTCACAGGGTGTTTCTCCTGAAACCAAGAGTCCCACTGTGGTTGCAGAGTGGGAGCTGAATCACGCTGCTGTAAATGGAACAAACAGGATGTATTACATTTCTCCGTTTTTTTGGGTTTGCTAAGTGAATGTCTGTTCTCTAAATTTAGCACCGACTTCTCTCCGACATAACTCATTTCGTCTGAGCCTTTTTCTTGAATGTTTGCGTATCTGAGCCACTCGTAGCGCGTCGTGTGATTGGTGTTTAAACGTGACTTGTGCTGTGAAAAACCCACACAGTAACAAAATATGCTCCATGGTGCAGAAGCAGAATTACACCAAATTATAAATGCACAGAATGTATTTTCAGCTGCTCGGCTTCGCTCACTCAAAACAATGAAGGCCTAGTCGGGAATCAGCGATGGATTATGGTATTTGTTGTTTTGTTCTCCTGTGCATTTGCAAGTTTCAGCAGAGACAGTAAACTGGAGGAGATTATTTAAATACGACCAAAATGGAAATATGGATTTCACTGTGAATCTAAGTACTCTATTCATTGAAACATTGTTAGAATATTGTAGTATTGTCTCTATTGTTATTCTTTATGGCCGCGTCCCATTTCTCCCCCTAAAACTTTCCACTTTGGATTGGAGTGCCCTCAACCGTAAATTCCCCTCGTTGAGGGAAGTGGCTTCCCTATTGAATTGAGACACCACTATATGCAAATTAGCGTAGTGAACACAACGAACGTGCTAACCTACGTCACATGTTTTTTAATTCTACCGGTGGAGCGTGCTATTATTTCCGTTCAGAAAAAAAGCCGGCAGATCCATCTGTTGTGTTGCCTGTTGCGTTGGCTGTGCTTGTTTTTCTCCGTCAACGCTGTTTCTTTCTCCGTTATATCACAGATGTAGCAGAGCTAGCTAGCTAGCGACTATTTGCCGAGCGCTTCGAGAGAGTTTGCCCGTCATGTAGCTCTACATGAAGGGGAAAACTCTCTCGAAGCACTCGGCAAATAGCCGCTAGCTAGCTGGTTAGCTAGCTGCTTTAATAAATCGTCAGTTATTTTCTGACATTAGTGTTCAAAGCTCAACGGTCCTCTGGATGTATATCAAACCAACATATTCCAACACATTTCGACATTGTAACGCGCTTATTTGCGAAAATATATTACAACGGGAATTGTTCCTCTGCAGATGTGGCCGCCATCTTTTTTTGCAAATTTGCAAAGCATCATTTTGATGGTTGATTATGAGGGCAAATCGTGCAAAATTTAGGGTTGGGGCAAAAAAGTTTGCCCGTCATGTAGCTCTACATGAAGGGCAAACTCTCTCGAAGCACTCGGCAAATTGCCGCTAGCTAGCTAGTTAGCTAACTGCTTTAATAAATCGTCAGTTATTTTCTGACATTAGTGTTCAAAGCTCAACGGTCCTCTGGATGTATATCAAACCAACATATTCCAACACATTTCGACATTGTAACGCGCTTATTTGCGAAAATATATCACAACGGAATTGTTCCTCTGCAGATGTGGCCGCCATCTTTTTTTGCAAATTTGCAAAGCATCATTTTGAGGGTTGATTATAAGGGCAAATCGTGCAAAATTTAGGGTTGGGGCAAAAATGTATAGGGTTAGGGCTAAAATGTAGGGTTATGGGAGGTATTGGGACGGGGGCCTATGAGTCTTTCCCGCCTGTGGAACTTTTAATTTAGTTTAAGACAGCTGTCGTGGACGTCACACTAATATGTGCTCCCTTAGATTTTCATCGGCAAACCCTTGATTTACCATCTCGTATATAGGTTTTTACCGGGGGAACGTGACAACATGAAATATGTGCTGACCTTGCTCTCGCTGTGATTTATCCACGAGAGTTTGAGGAGCAGCCATCACGGTATGAAAAGCAGCTCTCTGAAGAGGACCGTGATTTATAATTGAGAGTGTCCTCTTCTCACGGCGGCAACTCGTGTTTTAAATTTATGGGGCTTTCATTGTCGCACAGAAATTGGGAGGCAAAACACATCTTTTGTGACTGTTGTTGACGCCAACAGATGGGAACGATACTCATCAGTGAACGTGCTGCTGTGTCATTGTGTAACTGGTCTGGCGGCGTTTTTTTTGTTGTTGTTTAAATAACACTGCTCTGATGACACCTCTCTGGAATGTTCCCTAAATCACTGTACGTGTCGCAACCTTTTTTACGCAACACTGACACACTGCATTCTTTCTGTTGGCCAGTAATTGTGTTTGAAAAATGTTTTTTTTGGAAAAAGAAAATGTCATTTAAGTCGATGGTGACACAAACACAGCGCTAAGGAAATAAAGACACCTGCAATGTGGCGTTTTCTTTCATTTGTGGAGACTATATTATTAATTTTCTTTAAATGCCACATACTTTTGATATGATATTCACAAAAACAGAATCACGACGTAATGAAACACTCCTGATTGCTTCGACTAAAACGGTTTACATCTCATCACTGCGCAGTTTCACCTACACACCCGCACAATGTGATACAGCATTCAAAGGCTCTGCTTTAATACGCATCAGGAGCAATTTGCATATATAACGGTATTTTTTTAACAAGATGCACAATTCTCATTTGGCCTCACGAAAGACGAGCCGTTTAATCTCATTCTAGGACGTTCCCTAAAGCTCTGTACACGGTGTAAGCGGCTGAACACGGCTCCAGCATTTAGCTGTTGCGATTGCATAAGATTTTAAAATGTTTTTTATTTTGTTGCACCGTGGCATCTGACACGCTGTTAAAAGGCTCCGTCTGACATTCTCAGCTCTTAGGATTAAACTAGCTACTTATCGGTATACTCTCCAGCAGAGAGAACATTACGTGCAATTTGCGAAGGCCCTTTAAATGCAGGGTTAAACTCAGCACCGAGCTGCGACCTGTGGCGTTAAGCTGCTGCAATCATGAATGATGCATCTGCGTCTTTTGACCCAGGTGTGCAGCCCTAGCTGGGCCAAGGAGGCATCCTGGCAGGACTCCTTGGTTCTTGCTAGAGTAAGTGATTTAGTGATCTCTAACGTCTCCTGGGGGATGATTTTTCTCCAGGGCGATAATGTGGAACCTTTTTTTTTTTCTGGCCACCGTCATGTCTGAGCCACTTCTCTCGGTCTGCAGTGTGACAGTGGCAAACACCCAATGTTGGTCTTACTAGAGTTCACCTCCTGAGATAGTTGTTTACTGACGTGTAAGTGACTGCTCTCCCACTTCAGTGAATCTCCACTCCGGTGGGTTAGTGACAGGTCGTTACATTATGGTCTCTTTAGATAAGTACCCCACTACGGAAGCGTATTGCATTCACTTGAAAAAAAAAAAAAATCCTGTTTTTCTCACTAATTAATTTTCGGTTTGATTTTTTGGAATAATCATTTTTCTGTTTTTCTGACTAATATTTTTTTCCCCTGTTTTCCTGTCTAATTATTTTCCTGTTTTTCGGAGTAATTTTTTTCCTGTTTTTCGGAGTAATTTTTTTTCTGTTTTTCGGAGTAATTTTTTTTTCTGTTTTTCGTGCACATTTTTTTCCCCTGTTTTACTGAGTAATTTGAAATAATAAACACATTCACTCCTTTATTGAGAGTTCGATTTATAACAACAGGGATGGCTTGTTTAGTTTAATCAAGTTTTACTTTGATCTGGGTTTAAGACACAGGGAGATAGTCCTGTCTTTAAGTCACATAGATGGTATTATCATTAGTTTGTCGACTTTACGCAGGCACCTGGGGACTTTGCGGTTGTTTTAATTGACCCCGCTACTGTAGATCATTTATGAGGCATGTATGTGCGGGAAGGAGTCACCATATGTGTATGCATGGATGTATATCCATGGGTGTATGGGAGTCACTTGCAGGTTGGAGGTTCTCGCGAGAGTTCTCGATAATTCAGAAAAAAAATTACTCTGAAAAACAGGGAAAAAAGATTTGCACGAAAAACAGAAAAAAAAGTTACTCCGAAAAACAGAAAAAAAATTACTCCGAAAAACAGGAAAATAATTAGTCAGAAAAACAGAAAAAAGATTATTCAAAAAATCAAACCGAAAAATTAATTAGTGAGAAAAACAGGATTTTTTTTTTTTTTTCAAGTGAATGCAATACGCTTCCGTACCCCACGGTAACTTTAGACAAGAGAATCCTCTGTTTTTTACCAGGATAATTTAACAATGATAATCCATCCCCACAATGCACAATATATTCTCAAAGCTACTGAGCTACTGCTACTGAATGCCCTTGTTTTCACATGTGTCTTCTTATTATCCACTTAGATCCATATTCTTGGTGTCACCATGTTCTTGTGACATGATTAATGGTGGATCTCACTGGTGTCTCTCTCTCTTGCATGGATCACAACCCCCCACAGCATCATCCAGTTTCTTTACACTATTTGAATACCATATATAGTACTATTTGTAAACAGCACTGTGCACTAGGGAGGACTCTGAAATCTGTGAATCAAGACCATTTGTTGCTCATACCCTACCGTTCAAAAGTTTGGGGTCACTTAGAAATGTCCTTATTTTTGAAGGAAAAACACTTTTTTTTCAAGGAATATAACATTAAATGAATCATAAATACACTCTATACATTGTTAATGTGGTAAAAGACTATTCTAGCTGCAAACGTCTGGTTTTTAATGGAATAGGCCCATTTCTCTCCAGTGTTCTAATGGTACATTGTGTTTGCTAATCGCGTTTGAAGGCTATTGGATGATTAGAAAACTCTTGAAAACCCTCGTGCAATGTTAGCGCGCTTTTGATGAAAGCAAAGTTTGAAGGGCAAAATCATTATTTTGAATAAAAATCATTATTTCTAATCTTGTCAATGTCGTGACTATATTTTCTATTCATTCTGCAACTCTTTTGATGTATAAAGGTGTGACTTTAAATGGGAAACGCAACAAAAATTCTATAGGTGACCCCAAACTTTTAAACAGTAGTGTATAAAGTTCCTGCCGAGTTAGCTTCTATGGAATCGTTCTTGAATATGAATCGGAGGGTAATGAAGAGTCATTATCACAGGAATTATGCAGAGATTATAATGCTGTTTTCCAATCATATATCAAATGCAGTGCTTTGCTGCCTTTCAGTGAGTACAGCACGGCTTCTGCACATTTCCACAGGATGACTTTGTTTATAAGCTCAAGGATTTTTCACCCAAAATGCAAATGCTCACTGACAGGTGGGTGTGATAAAGATAATTTAACTGAGAGAGAGAGAGAGAGAGAGAGAGAGAGAGAGAGAGAGAGAGAGAGAGAGAGAGAGAGAGAAAAAAAAATGGCTAACAGATGCGTCCAATTGGCAGGCAGGTGGGCAGGCAGGCAACCAATAAACTCAAAAAGAAAAAAAAAAATCTAACAAATGATAAAAAGATTGAAAAATAAATACAGCGTTAGACTGAGGAGGTGGACAGAGGATAGTAGGCGAGGAAAAACTGGACACAGATTAAAAACACACTGGGGGGCGTGGCAGACAATCACACAGGCAGGAAACTACGGAAGAACATCATCACCCATGAGACCCAGCTGACACGAGACTTCAAAGTTAAACAGGAAGTGACAGTTTTAGTTATAAATATAGTCTTTTTTTTTACAAACTATTACAGAACTCTAGAGCAACCAATCTGGTGCTTGTGCCTGACACATGTATGCATTTGACTTGACATTAATCAGCGTCGAACAGGTGTCAGCTTTTGTTGTTATGACTCAGTGTAGTTAAGACTTGCTCCCAGCTGGAGTCTGGCTCGGGTCACATTTTTCAGTGTGAAACCAACCAAAAGTCTGAGGTAATATTGATTGGATGCCAACAAGTCTCCTGTGTTCTGTATTCTTGTTGGAGCCGGACACAGTTAGAGTAAGACGAAGTGTTCTCTGACTGACTGCTGGTTGTTTGTCGTTATTTATGGTTACAGCAAACAACTATTAGGCCCATGGTGAACACACAGATACACACAAGTCACAAACACCTACCTAATGAGTCATTACCAGCATTTCTGACCCACTAATAACAATCAGTTCTTCTTAATTAGCGCCATTGAGTTCTCGTGGATGATTGAGTGGCTTCAACAGCCTATGTGATGCATTCAGTGTGCGTCATAAATAGTAACCCCTGCTTCTTAACTGAAATACTCCCTCAGTTTCTACTTATTAATTATTTTTTTTTACACATGAATCTAGTTATTAGAATTTTCAATAACACAATCAACTTGAAAGTTAGAATATCAGTTATAATAAACTTTCAACCTGAGCCTAACAATCACTTCTGGACTTGTCCTAACCATCCTCTACTCCCTGATTCAAGAACAAACACATGGAAACACAGGACATTTTAGGACCTTTTTAAGATTAAATTCCTTTTTTTAAGCTTTGCTCTGCACAGAATAATGACAAAAGATGATATATTACTTCTACTACTGATCGAGTGCAGTGAAGATCACAGTATCACAGAGTCCAAAACATTTTGGACCAGCTGCCAGTAGGACTGAAGCGACAATAAATTAAATACGGTTCAGATATGTATCTGTTTCATTTCCTCTTGCCCTTACCTTCAGGCTTCAAGATTAAATCCAGCCTCTACGGATAAATGAATATTGTTTTCATCAGAAAGTCACTCCTTTCTTCTAAAGCCACACTCACTTTATTACAATAAATACAGTAATAAACAATATAAACCCCATTTTCATTAAGTCATTACTTTGTTATTTAATGGATTTCTTTCTTTCTTTGAACACAAGTCACTCGCACACATTTTCCGAGCCACCGTGTAATGATGCTGCCAGTCTGCCTGTTCACAAGCAGCAGCACAGTTTAGGATTTTAATGGGGTTTTTAAAAGTGTGAAACTATACTCATTAACGCACTTTTTTTATTTATTCATTTCATGTTTTTTTTTTTGAAAATGAAATCATCAGGTTGAAAAGTTAAATATTCTAAAAAAATTTACTGCTTTTCAGAATATCTTATCTTATCTATTACCTATTCTGTGGCGACCCATAGAGAACAGTTGAGGCTGAGCTTCAAGTGGAAATAAGACGATCTCTCATCTCTGATAAACAAACTAATGACATGTTCTAATCGCATTTTAGCGCACGTTCAGTATTGAAATGTAAATATAACCGTACCTATTGACGAGACTTTGTTGTCGATAGGGAGGGTTCGTTGACGGGTATGCACACGTTAGCTATGTACAAACACTATACGACTAAACCCTGCACACCTTTAATGGGATTCGAGAAGGCCTGCATCACTGAGGGAGACAATAGAGTCGAGGTAAACTGAAATACCGTTACAAATCAGGACTTTTTGTTCTTCTCTCATCTTCACTTTACTCTTGCGAAGCTTTGATATGTGTGAGGGATCATCATCATCCCACTGCAGTTTGACTGGAGAGACGTAAACCAGAGGGCAGAGCAATTTCCTGAAGAATGGAGTGATGTCGTCGGCATAAAGCCCAATTTATACTCCTGCGTAAAGTGCTCTGCTTAGGCTACGCAGAGTCCTCTGCGTCAACGCAGAACCTGTCAAAGAGCCTCTGCGTCGTCTCCGGGTGCACGGAATATTTTTTAAGTGTCCGTCACTCCGTCAAGGGACAACGGAGACGGCAAGAGCTGCGATTGGTCCTCAGGACAGGCCGAGCGAAGCTGCTCTGTGCCGGCTCACAGTGAGCACCGAGCGTCCACAGAGGGCGGAGCTGAACACTGCCGACTTCGTCGCTGCCGAACAATAAATACGTCATATCTTAACACACACAGCACATGTTTAGACTCTAAATGGCCAATTTCTCGCCTCAAATTATCTTAAAACTGCGTTCCGTCACACAGAAAAGTGACAAACGGCCGCTGTTTCAACAACAACAGTCTTTCTCCCTCGGATGCATTGCTCACTGTAGCCAAAAGCACAACAACCTTGCGCAGCGACCCCTACTGATCGGGCGGGAAATTGCAGCGCCGCAGAAGTATAAAGGCTTGAGTGGTCTACGTGGTGACTCGAGCGGATTACGCATTACGCAGTCGGAGAAGTATAATGTGGCCTTAAGCCGTCAGGTAACCAACTTCAGAGTGGGCAAACAATTAATATTCACACCACTGTGTTTCGCTGTCACTCTGATATACTACATCTCATACACACACACCTCCGTTTGCTCCATTTGAATTCATCAGGGCAGCTTTATATCACCCACTGTGTAATTTGTAGTTTGACAACACACCAAGCAAATGACCTTTCAAAAGAGTTTTGTCAGGGATCACCACATGAAAGCGCTAAGTGCCCGTGTATTAGGATATTACATGAAGTTCTTCACTTGTGTTACCGTGATGATATTGCCGTTCACTCTTGGGGAACTGAGCTTGACGTATCGATCTTCTAATGGTGTGGTCGTTTTAGTTCTTCCTCATCATGCCTTGAATACAGCTGATTCAGTCTCTTATAAGAGTTCAGTGCGCTTCCCTCTCGCTTTAAAACTTTCATTCTGGTAAGTTGTGTTGATAACGGAGCGGGGCTCCTATTATTATTATATCTTCATATATACTTCAGAGTCAAAGTGAGGTCATATGTTATTCTTTTTGAAATTTCCAATAAAAATGAAGTGAGACCAAATCCCTCTCAAAAGCCTCGCTGAAATCCCCTCGGTTTACTGTTCAATAGAGTAGAAATAAGAGTGGGTTATCTGTTACACGCCGTCCACGCCTACGGTACAACAGTCTCAAAGCCAGGATTTCACAGAGAAATGAATCAATACATTCAATACAGATTATAGCCAGACTGGTGTCTTGGACTATTGGAAAAAAAAAAAAAAAAAAAGCTAATTAAGTGCCTGCTCTATATGCACTGCATGTGTGAAGAGTTTTCACAGCACTATTTATGTGATCGGTATAAATATGAGTTTCTTTTCCCAGGAGCTTTTTTATGGACCGTTGTTTGTTTTTTTAAACACATAAACAAGTTAGTGAGTCACACACGCTCACTGACAGTCATGCAGCATCAATGTCTTTTGGGGAAGCATCTCAGGTTGTTTCTTTCTTTCTTTCATCCACCCGTCCTGTAAAGCAACATGGACATGCAGTGCGACTGAGTGGATGTGGCGTCACAGGACAAGAGCTGTCATATTTCACCTGTTATTTATTTATTTGTGTGATTATTGTGTGGGGTGTGTGAGATTGGGAAGGGAAAGGTAAGAAAAGACAAACCATTAGAGCTGCAACTAACGATTATTTTCATAAATGATTGATCGTTTGGTCCATAAAATGTCAGAAAATGTAAAAAAAAAAACGTTGATCAGTGTCTGTCAAACCTGGAAATTACAGTGTTCTCAAATGTCTTGTTTTGTCCACAAACTAAAATTATTCCGTTTTAATGATTTCTTTGCTATGTGGAGCAAAGAAACCAGATAATATTCACATTTGAGAACTACTACATAAAACTACATAAAACATGTGTATGCAAGTAGCAGACTATCTGCATCGATAAGTGTTGGGAAGTTGAGTGGGAGATTGCGCCAAGACCCAGGAATAGTCCCCAGAGCCCATCCAAACCAGTTGGACAAGTGAAGTCGGGGCTGATCGACCTACCCCGACTTCACCAAAATGAAGTCGGAGAATAATGGCGGCGCCCATGGAGTCACAAGAATAGGCTATAAACTTTACTTTTCTGCGTGTGGACAATTTTATCACAGCTTGTTTTTCATGTTATGGCGTGAAATTATGTTGTCGTTGTTATCTGTCAGCATGAACATATGTAGGGCTACGGTAAAACTATACTCATGACGTTACATATCGATATGTAACACTTGTACATATACGGCTCGCTTGTGTGTGTAAGTAGACTGCATTGCTGACAGTCAAAATGCCTCTTCAAACATAAATATAAAGCGATACGATCGTCCATGTTTTCTAACATTCGACTTCAATTGCTGGAACGCTTGGAGCTAGTAAAATTCAGGTAGGATAAGTCCCACATCCCGTTTGTTTGGATGGGCTCTGGAACGCAGCATAAGGCCCACTTCACATTATGCCTTTCGCGACAGCGGGACTAAGAAATTATAGAAGCATGGACAGATGCCAAATAGTGATGGGAATTCCGGCTCTTTTTAGAGAACCGGCTCTTTCGGCTCGGCTCACTAAAAAGAACCGGCTCTTTCGGCTCCCAAGCGGCTCTTCAGGTTGTTTTATTGCTTTCATTAATTTATCGACAACAATATAAAATTATGCACAAAATTAATTACTAAAGTAAAAAAACATGCTTTTTATTAATGTATGTTTATTATATAAATATGCTTTTATTTATACACTCCACATAAAATGTAAAAAATAAATTATAAAATACAAAAACAACTATTTACAATTCAACTTTTAACTATTTTAATTGTCAACTTTTTCCTTTTAAACAAATTTAAAGAGAAACAACACAAAACACTGCAAACCACAACATAATAAAATATAGATTAAAATATGCAAAACAAAAATGAACACCCAGATCTTTAATTAAGGTCGAGGTTGGCATTAAGAAATACCAAGTGCCTCAGCTGTGCAGGTTGTTTGTGGAGCCGGCTCTGTAGGATATTCTTTTCTTGCAGACTCTACACTCTGCCACTGTGTTGTCAACAAAAATTTAAATGGTTCCAGATTTTGCTTCTTTTCCTGGTGTCACTCATTTTCTTACTATGGTAAAGGTATCTACTATACCTTTTCTAATGTGTCGATGTTGTCTCTTCTTTCTCCCTCCTGCTCTGTTCGTGTGTTACTGCTGCGAGTGTAACTACCAACCCCTCCCCCTGCTGCTCAGCGCAAACACAAGGCACACACGCATATTGACCAATCACGTGCGGTGCGAAGAGAAAAAAAAGAGAGAGAGAGGGAGAGAGAGAGAGAGAGAGTGACAAAAAAAAAAAAAAAAAACAAGGCTGCCAAGAAAGAGCCGGCTCCCGTCGTTCACTTCAAAGAGCCGGCTCTAAGAGCCGTTTCATTCGCGACCGACCCATCACTACAAACCAACCCAGAGTCCAGAAGTCTAAGCATAGAGTCAGACGTCTCAACAGGGTTCCCAGAGTCTGACATGCCTGGACCTGCAGTCCCACCGAGCATTCACGAGCCCAGTCCTGACTTGTGCCAAAGAAAGAGAGTTGTGATATAATGTGCCATGATGACCATGAGGGAGACCGAATCACCCCAGCAGCCAGTCACACCCCAGGGATGCAACAGTTGTCCCCACCAACTCCAACGCAACCTAGGAGCAAGCAAAAGACGGCTATGGGAGGGACGCTCACGCCCATCGTCCAACCTCTCCAGCCAACCTGCTTATGTTAGTGTCTATGGAGGAAGTCACATTCTAATGCTAAAGCACACACACAGCAGCAGCCAACAAGATGTCCACAACACCAGACTGTCACCATATTATTGACATTCTGCTCAGCACACGAAAAAAAAAATTCATTCATGCTGAATCAGTGAAGCAAAACTTCCACTGCATCTTAGATTTATCCGTCTGTTTTACATGTGCTACTTTGTTATCATTTAATCAATAAGGTAATTGCCTCCTCCTTAATGCAGGCAGCTTTTCGTGAGATAAGCACAGTCAGTGAACTTGTCCTCCTCCTCCTCCCCCTCTTTTGGCTCACTCATTGGATGCAGAAAAGACAACCGGGGAAAAGAAAGTCAGATATTAACGCTGTAGTGTGTAACTTTTAAATAGAAATAAATGGCAGTTGCATTCAAACCACTGCAAAACGAGTCCACACAATGCTGATTAAGCTCCACATGACGCCGTCTCTCTACATGTATAGCATTTTTGTGTGTGTGTGTGTGTGTACGTTGCCCGGCAACATTCCTGTGCTGCATACGACACATTTTACAGCACAACTGATGTTGCCCTCTTGCAAACACAATTATCCAACATTGAAAATGCATGCTAAATAGAACTAAAAAATAAGGGAAAAAAAAGTGTTAACCATTGCCTGGATGTGTCAAACTCGCATAGCTGAAGCTGTTCAGTGCACCGTAGAAGTCTGTTTAGCAGAGGTTCGGATGAGTAATGCTATTACATACCACATACTTAAGAACAGAAGGTTGAACCTGTGTATGAACTTCACTCTGAAGCTCTGAAAGGATGCAGACGTGTTCTCGTGTCGCCTACAATTAGCTGAAGTAGACTTTTGTGCATAAATTATCAGTGCACTCATGTAAAAAAACTACATTTAAATTAGCGATTGATAACACTCATTATGGTAGTTTAGATCAATTAACGTCGTGCTCTGCTCTACAATTTTCAAATACCCTCTCATTTTTTTTCCCCTCTGTCTGGCACTATCAAAATTTAAATGCCCAGTTTGTTAAAAAAAAAAATACCTCAGGAGTCATTATTTATTTATTCATATCAAACGGTGCAGTTCGATTAAAGACGTGACCTCGTAGAGCTCAAAGAGAACCACACTTCAGACAGAGTTTTGAACTAAAACTAACTAAATACTCGACGATTAATCAAACTGTTGGACACGACGGTTGAAGGACATGATGTTTTTCCTCTTTCGATGGGTCAGGTGCAGCATGAGATGCTTCCACTTGTGTTGATTCTCTGATTGTAGATGGCAATAAAGAGAGACAGATGACTGGGTGCGGATAGAGGAAGCATCAAATATGACTGAAGTGGAGGCAACGAGAGAGAGAGAGAGAGAGGAAGGCAGAGGAAGGACTCATCTCAGCAAGAGCGTGATGATGACTATCTGCCCCAAGAGTGCTCTCTAATCTCTCACGTTCACTCCCTGCACAATTAACATCTCCTACTGCCCCCGTATACCAACAACGGGCTTCTGATTTGATAGAACATGTTAAGATTTAGATTGACATTTAGATAACGGCACCAAACGACTGGGGGCCCCATCCTCAAAGATGATCACTAATGCTGAGATGAGCCAGATGCAATCAGATGATTGGGGGGGGGGGGGGGCGGGGGGTAGGAAGTCACAGAGGGGTGGCGCTGGAGAGCTCAGCTGTATACTGAACTTCACTCCAGTCACACGTGTCGAGTCAATAATAAAAATGTAGAGCAGATCCAATCAATCAATTTTCCCCAAGTCTTATATTGTCAGCGCCAGAGGCAAAAGTGGAAGATTAAACAACTCCCATGTTTGTTTGTTTTTTACTTTTATTGTGACATTGATTTCATCATGCTACTGATCTGCAGGTGTCACCATGAAGGACTGTATATTTTCTCCATGAGGCGACTAATTAGTATCTTAAAGGTGCTGCATATCCAGTACAAACGAGTGCTGTGATAAGACGGAGAATATTCATATTTCTAGCAGGACTTGTGTTAGTAGTGATTTAATAATCTCTGATTATCCTGGAGGTTTGCTAAAAGCTGCTGTTTGCCCACTGAAACAAACATTTTAACTGGAGCCCGACTGTGTCAAAACAATATAGACACGGAGGACCAAAAACGCAGAAGTAAAAACAAACCAACCAATGCAGGAAGGAATGGCAATTAAAAGCACAGGAAAAAAAATACTGTTTGTTTCGTCTCCCTTTCCACACAGTAAATAACAACACTGAATGCAAAAAACACACACATGTTTGAGGCATCGAAAGTCTGCTGTTCTGTGCCCGAGCAAAAGAAAAACCATAACCTGCATGACTGATGTGAAGCGGCTGTAGGTTCTACACTCACCTGTCGCAGTTCAGCAGAGTTCCTACAAAGAGGATTTCTTGTCCTGTGAAGTAACTTTACATCCACACACGTCCAGACAAAGCAGCAAACCGAGCCCCGGCAGTGACTTCAAATACAGGGCAACGGAAACCACGGGAGGACACACCGAACTGAGAGAAGTGAAACAAACAGCTAATCGGACACAGGTGAGACACATTAGAGGGCGGGGCAGACAATCAAGAAAGAAGACAGGACAGGAAGGTAAAACTTCACAAGGAAGAAACTACAAAATAAAACAGGAAATAAGGAACTGAAACCCTGGACACACACACACAAAACCAAAGCTTATGGTCTAAGAAAACAGAAGAATTGAGCTGTATTAATGCAGTTAAGAATACCACTTTGCTCATACCCTTTTGCAATATCCAACAAAATCAGAGGTGGTGCATAGTATATTTAATGCTAAAATAAATGAAGTGCCTTAGAATAAGTGCCCTGCATTTTTACATCTACTGCATTGACAAATAGTGAGCACTTTTATGTTTGTAACAAGGAATTAAAGTATCTGAAAAAAGCTTTTTTAAAGTAAACAGAAATGGAAATAAGAACCTTGATGTGTTGAAGGACTTATTCCACATGCTCCTCTGAGAGCAGACAGTAAAGTTGCCTCTTTTCTCTTTCTCTTTGTGTCTTTTGGACTGGGGGAAAAAACAATGGCGGTTGCAACACCGTGACTTCTTTGAATAGCTAGGGGTTTCTTTTAAAAGTATTAGCATAATATGCTAACTTTTACTTTTTTTGCCCAGCAAGACATGGAGTGGAAAATAAATATTATTTCTTTTCCACTCCATGTCTTGCTGGGCACATGGCCATGAGGAGCTGATAGGAAAATGCTGCTGCTTGATGGTCCAACAGAATTCAGACTTAAGGACTCGGAGCCCAAACATAGGACAATTTTAATTATTTGGGGACGCTGTATCATGATGTAGTTAATTAAAAGTGTCCTTGTTGCTTGGACATGCAGAACCCACAACACCCTCCACTTCGGCCTGAGCTCTGCTCCTCCAACACTTGGGACTATTTTGTAGGGAGATGACGAGGGAAAAGAGATTAAAGACATAAGGAAGTCTCAGCGACTCTGTGGGGTTTCTGCGTGTCATGCTGCAGCGTCTCCCTTCAAACCAAGGTTATCTGCTTCGTTACTGACATCATATTTGATATCCTTTACAGCACAAATCAATAATAGTGTGTATCATCATAAATCGCCGGGTTAGCAGCGATGCTTGGTCGTGTGACATTTCAGATGCAGTACTAAAATACGGACGGCAGAGATTGACTGCTGAGGATGTACACATGTCTTCCAGATGTCTGAGGCGTGGGTCTCAAGAGTCTTGAACGTGTGCTGTGGGGTTTGCACCAGTGCAGAGTGTGTGTGTGCGGCTTCAGTGATGTTTGATCTGTGGCCCTGAGGGCGCCGCAGGAAAGGTGACTCTGGGTGAAGGCTGTCCGGCATTCAGATTTCCCCTGAAGTAATCAGAAATTTCATCAGAAACACGGCGCTGCCCTGCAGCCACAATGATTCAGAAGGATTCAGAAGCATTGCTATTTACAGAGAGTAATGAAAAAAAAAACAATTGGTAGAACAAAAAAACACTTACAATGTAATCCTCACCTGTGCCTGTTAGTCAGTCGGCTTTATTGTGCTTCATATTGTTAACACAATTGAATTCTTGCTTATTCACAAATTCAGATGTGATTTTTTTTTTTTTCATTCAAATTACATCACACATCAATCACAAATATATGGCCTTTATAAATAATGATAACTGAGTGCTTCTACAGCTCTACTGTAGCTTAAAGGTACAATATGTAGTATTTATGGGTTTATATAACCCAAAATCCACTTTTTTATACATATTATGTGCTCCTGCATTGTTTAGTCGCTGTATAATAGTTTTTGTTTCATTTTCGTAGTGTTTCAAAAAGTCATGTAAAATAACATGACCGCGGACCGTGGTTGCATAGCCACTGTTAGCAGCGAGACGCCATGTTTCTACCGGAGCCTGTAAGGACAAACGCGAGAGAACAAAACAAGCGTCTCTTTACTTGTAGCAGAAGTCCCGCCTCCTCTCTCTCCGCTTCGTCTGCTACGGCCGCGGTAGCTCGCCCTCTCCCTCACCTCACGAACCTAATCTGCTGACACGGGGGTGAGCAGAGCAGCAGGTCTTTGTTGTAAATTTCAGCCTCTCCTCTAGATGGCACTATAAACTACTTATTTCCCCTTTAATTCACATTGTGTATTATTAGCCCACAAGCCACATAATGACTAGAATTCATAAATAATACTTCTTAAAGGAGACATATTATGCAAAACCAACTTTTTAATCGTTTTAATCCTTATATTTGGGAGGCCCTATGAGCAGGCAAAGTGTGAATAAAGACTCACTCGTATTTTTGTGGTCCGCCTCAGTCTACATTCAGGAGATTAAACACGCGACTTCCGCGCTCATTGTTCCGTCACAATGAGACATTACTGGAATTGTTGTCTCACGGAGCTCCGCTTTGTCCCTAAAAAACGCAAGAGTGCAGACGAGGGCAATAGTATACGGAAGAGTGGAAGTCCGTGAAGTGTTCTATTCTGGGCTCCACAGTGCAGCACAGAGTTCTACACAAACTTCCAGCTTCAGATGATTTACATGTCCAGTGGTTACATTTTATACATGACAGCAAATGATCGCTTTTCCAAATGCTAACTGCTGTTAGCTTCTGGAGCTTCAGTGACGCTGACATAGTTTCCTGTCTCTCATTTGCATTTAAAGCGGAACTAGACCGGATGTTCCTATTATCGCTGTTTTTTTTGGTGTGTATATGCGTCATTACCTTGTTTATGAAGCCCTGACGGTTCGAAACAAACAGTTCAGCCATTGCTGAGAACGTTGTGTTTTATTGTAATCTCGGGGCTCAACGAGATCACTGAAAATCCCGTAATAGTTACGTAAGCAGCGGTTCTCCTGAACAACCGATCATCCTCGTCCGGGCGGTAGTCCGGGCACATCCGGTTGCGTGCATTGAACCGCAGAAGAAGAATAACGTCCGTTGTGGAGGTGTTTCACGAGCGACAGTGTCTTCAGACTCTGGGTCTGACTCCGGTTTAAAGTCATAAAGGGACTGCGGCGGGGAGTCGTGACGAAGCTATTTTTAAACACTGTTAAAACAATGTTTTGATAATGAGGAGCAGTGCATCCGCCGTTCCAGAGGGGGGCGCTGCGCTTCTGAGAACGGATGTGCTGGATAGTACTGGCCAATCACAAGACTCTGTCTCCTGGGGGTGAAAGTTCACTTTGAAACATCACGGCTGAAAAACACTGTCAGAAAAGAGGATTTCTATCGGCTAGTTCACAGAAACTAGGAGGTTTTTGACCATAAAAACAAGTTAATATATGTAAGTAGACCTCCATAACTAACATATATGTGCAACAGGACCACTCTATGTGACCTTTAAAGAGACAGGCACTCAAAACAGAGCGTTCTGAACAGGGCTGTTTTTGTCAGGGTGATTGAACTGCTGTGGTGCTTCATCCTTAAGGTATTTTGACCAAAGCATGTCACAGACATGTTCATTAGGACACCAGGGAACTAGGTTAAGTTGGAGAAATAGGGTATAATATGGGACCTTTAAAAGGCTTTAGCGTACACAGCTGCTAATTACAATGATTCATTAGATCATATGAAGACGGGAAACGGAGCTGAAACACAGGGCGTGTCAGATATGATTGGTGTTGCTCCAGTACTTTGGTGTGAGGAATTCCCCCAAGGGATTATACTACGGGAATACCATACATACACGTGTCACACAAGACAATGGGAGATCTATTTATAGCCGAGAAAATGCACATGTATCATAGCTGGAAATATGCCACTAAGGAATGAAGAGGATTACATCTAACTGAAAATATGAATGTTCTCATATTCAATTGACTGCGCCAATGAGGATTAGTACTTTTATTTGTCATAGAAAACATTCTTGACTCACACACAACTCTGCTCTGAGAGTGTTTGCCAGTAAACAAACACGATCAAAATGTGCTATCGGACGGGGATAGTGAAAATCCATTAAAGCTGTGTCACAAAGTACTGTGTCACATCCATCACTGCCCTGTAGGGAGTCAGCAAAACTTATCCCCACTCCACTGATTCTTCTGTCTTATCACAAAGTCAACATATTGTTGTTTCGTGCACAGTGTTCCGCCCTGCGATGGTACACCTGAGAAGAAAAGACAACATGCTGCAGAGTGAGTGCTTTACGGTTAGAGTTTCTTGAGTGAAAATAGAAGCCCATGGATTCAATTCTGCTTTCCCATCACTTCTAAAGCTCACTTTTTGGGGAAGCTTAACTGCATCTCATCACTTTGGACCGAGTGGCACCGTACATTTTGTTGTATATCTTGAGCGATGGTTACGGTTGATTCAGCTCCAGCGTCATGTACACTAACGTCTAACTCTGGACATCAATACATTCCAAAATAGATTGATTGAATAAAAGTTGAATATTCACCTCCACCATCATGTTTGTGATGCTTTTTAATTGTGTTTCTCTCTGTTCGTGCACAGAATAACTCGGTTTTGGGGTTTGATCTGTGTTTGGATCCAGAGTCAACAGTTTATTTCACACAACTGTTAACCTTGTGGGGTGTGTTGAGACTGAGGTACTTTTTGATTGACTGCCTTCTCTAGTTGTCATTGATTTATGCAAACGTTTTGACACTAGTACTAATTACTGACAACCTCACTCTCTGAAGTATGATCTTGTTGGCATAATACAGTATTATGCAATATCTAACCACACAAAGTAGCTGAACTTTGTGTTGCGACAGATAAGACTGAAGTTTGCTCCACACTCGAGGATAATTGTTGCCAGAGTTCAGTCCCGATCTGGCCCCGGTTGCCTTCTGATTTTAAACTGATTTGAACAGATTATTTGGGCAAATTATCCTGTAGTGTTGTTTGCATGTTTGATATTAAACGATTGAATAGTGATTGGGACGTGAGCAGAACCCCGTGATGACCAGTGAGATCAGGTCAGACCGGGAATACTTTTGTTTAAAACCATAACTTGTACAAACCAAGTTAATTCAGTCTTCTCAGCCATGACTTCATCCACAGGTGTGTTTTTTTTTGCATTTCTCAACACAAATCTTCACAAACACAACAGCTATTAACAGTCTGCCTCCACGTCTGTTTGTATTCTGAAGTCGAGTTTCTGTGCGATCCCAAAACCCTGAATCCCAATTCTCTGGATTAAAACATTGAACATCGGTTACAAAGGTCGTTGCGTCTGTGGTCTCTCACAGTTTTTTTAAAATTAAGCCGGTTTAGTTACAATAAGCTCCGGCTGCAATCCTTAAAGTTTGCCTAAATCCTCTCTACTAGTTCTTCCCCAGCAGGATTAAGAATGAAGTAATCCTGAGCACAAACACCAAAATGGCCAATACGTCATTTCTGTTTCAGATTGTGATCTGTATTGGTTTTGTGCACTCGGAAAAAACGCTTAGTACCTGCAGTGGAGGTGTAATACAGCCAAGGGATTTGAGTGCATTTCACAAGTGTTATGATATGGCTCCTTGGCGTATAAGCTCTGGTCTTTCTTCCACACAGTGCCCCGTTTCTAATGCCTGTAGTGAAGAGTTAATATTATTTTCTGATGCTCTTCACCTGTGCTCCTTTGTCTGCAGACTCCATGCCTCCATGGGCCCCACTCCACCAGTGCCAAGCCTGAATTGAATACACCTTTACCAACCCATTCCCCCCTCTCTCTCTGTGTGTGTTTCACAGGGTGTGAGTGTGTGCACACAAACTGTGGCTGATTAGAGGCTCCACTAATCATTAAGAACATCTGTACAAACTTTGCAAAGGAGAGGACTGATTAGCACACTTCTAGAAAGGCGAAGGCCCTTTTTTCTATTGGTTCACACAAAGAGACACAGGTGCTGCTGATTGCCGGAGCGAGGCTGGAACAAAATGGAATGATTGATAATGAACGATTAAGACACAGCACACAGCCAATAGATGAATTAGTCAGAGGATAGTTTTTGTTTTGTTTCTTTAGATCACGTAGACCAGATACATTTTTTACCCATCATTTGGCTGACGATTGAGACACCCTTTCTGGCTTTTTTTAAAATCTACATTTTGCATTCATTTTATCTCCGATATTACAATATACAATAACCATTAATGTCATTCTGTGTCTCAAGTGTTGTTTTGTTTGTTGAGTGCTCCCCAGCAGGACGGGCTAGAAATATTTATTCATGTGGGCATTGTACACGTTTATTGGGTCCAGGCATTCAAGCCAAAGCAATGAATACAAAACACAAAATAATAAAATCAAAGAGTTACAAGTCAAAATCTACATTTAAAGGAATTTAGACGCCCGTCAGTCCTGTCAAGCAGAAAAAGCTTTCAAATAATATTTGATGAGACATACTTCGGTGCCTCGTACTTCTTTATTTCACAAATAATCTTTTTTTTGTTGAACTAAAACTATATTTATTCTCAGTGTTATAAGACTGAAATCCCACAGCGTCTTTTGTTTACCGATTCTCAAGGAAATTCAACCATAATAACCTCTTTGCAGACTTTATTACCTTTACTGCTTCTGAGGATTGGGCCTACTGACAGCAGAGTTGAATGGTTTTGCTTAGATTTACAGTGCTTAACTTCTGTCTCCCCCCCTTAGGAGTTCTGAGTAATTACCAAAACACTGACAGTGCCTCTGCACGATGTGCGCCTGGATGATCTCTTACTACCTCCACCCCTCCCTCCACTATTGCTCATATAGCATTTATTCACACTGCTGCATATCCAACACTTTTTTAGCTGTAGACTCCACCTATAAAAATGTTCATGTGCAGCAGTTCCTACCTTTATTAAGCAATACTTTCCATAGCCTTCGGTTCTTTTGTGCCCACTTGTCAAAAATGATGCCAAGTGATGAAGAAAATTCAAAATCTTTGCGAATTTTAGAATTACACAATCACGTGAAATTTGGAAATACATCACAAGCCCTTGGCTTGTTTTTCTGAACAAAAGAAAAGAAAGAAATGGTCTGTTTTGTGACTTCTTCACAAGTATTGCTACTTTATATCACTACTAAAAATGCGATTTAAAATTAATAATATTTTTGACCTCAAAAACCGGTAAGAAGACTTCCCACATTTATTAACACCCCCAGGGTGTCCATATAAGGAGTTGTGTATTATTCCCTCTGTAATTTACCATGGGTGCACACTAAGGGATAAGGTAATGTTTAATTAAAATAGTAGCTTCACTAATAAAAATGGTAAATAGGTTGTATTTATACCGCGCTTTTCGAGTCTTGATGACCACTCAAAGCTGCTTTACACTTCAGTTTTGCCATTCATCCATTCACACCCATCCTCTCACACTTTCATGCAGCACATTTTCTATCACTCATCTTCACATGCTGCCGGCACAGATGTCAGGAGCAACATGGGGTAAAGTGTTATAAATCTAACCCACAACCTTTGCATTGAAAGACAACTCGCTCTACCAATGAGCTACTGTCAACCAATGGTGCAGCAAGTTTATGCACAATTGATATTTTCATTTGTGGGCTGCAAACTCATGTTTATTGTTGTTGTGATTGGTATGTTGCACCAGCCACGGCCAACCATCCAATAACACAGCTGATAGCACTCAGACAGCCAGGCTACCAGCAGACTCAATCAAAGTCAGCGAGCTGCAGCTGTGTGTCAGAAATGCCAAATGATACAGAACCTAAAAAGACCTTGCTACCCCTCTCAAAAATATCTTGACTGCACAGTTGAAAGCTGTTTATAACATTAACATATAAGAGATTTTAGGAAAAATGTGCCAAACTTTCAACCCTGCAACACTTGGAGCAATCTCTATCTTTCTATCGATCCCTTCGTGCTTTAGTCCTGCTGAGGGCAGATGAGAAATTAAATGATGAGATTTTGGAGGAATAAGTGTTCAGTCAACACCAGGCACAACCTAATACAGTTTAAAATGCTACATAGGCTCCATTATTCACAGCAGAAGCTGCACAGACTCTGCCCTAAAGTCTCACCTGTTTGTAATCGATGTAAAGCCACGGTAGGTAATCTCACATATTTCTCACATATTCCTTCTGGACACTAAATAAACTCAAGTCTTTTTGGAAACACATTTTTCAATGTTTCTGCAAGGGCTTTGGGAAAGTTTGGTTCCTAAAAATGCATTAAAATTATTCCTTAAGAGGTTTTCAAATATTTTCAACGAATCCTTGTTCAGGGCGATGCCGACTATAATGATGGTACATTTCAAGTCATTCCGAGATACTTTTTGTTTTTCTGAAGAAAGTCAGCTCACTGTCAAAGAGCATCTGGGCAAATGGATCATTTCCTGAATATAAAAAAAATCATTAAAATTATTCCTTAAGAGGTTTTCAAATATTTTCAACGGATCCTTGTTCTGGGTGATACCGACTATTAGCATGCAAAATTTCAAGTCATTCCGAGATACTTTTTGTTTTTTTGAAGAAAGTCAGCTCACTGTCAAAGTGCATCAGGGAAACTGGATCATTTCCTGAATATAAAAAAAATCATTAAAATTATTCCTTAAGAGGTTTTCAAATATTTTCAACGGATCCTTGCTCAGGGAGATGAAGAATATTAGCATGCAAAATTTCAAGTCACTCCGAGATACTTTTTGTTTTTATGAAGAAAGTCAGCTCACTGTCAAAGTGCACCAGGGCAAATGGATCATTTCCTGAAATAAAAAAAAATATTAAAAATATTCCTTAAGAGGTTTTCAAATATTTTCAACGGATCCTTGTTCAGGGCGATGCCGGCTATAATGTTGGTAAATTTCAAGTCATTCCGAGATACTTTTTGTTTTTTTGAAGAAAGTCAGCTCACTGTCAAAGTGCATCTGGGCAAATGGATCATTTCCTGAATATAAAAAAAATCATTAAAATTATTCCTTAAGAGGTTTTAAAATATTTTCAACGGATCCTTGTTCTGGGTGATACCGACTATTAGCATGCAAAATTTCAAGTCATTCCGAGATACTTTTTGTTTTTTTTAAGAAAGTCAGCCCACTGTCAAAGTGCACCAGGGCAAATGGATCATTTCCTGAAATAAAAAAAAATTAAAAATATTCCTTAAGAGGTTTTCAAATATTTTCAACGGATCCTTGTTCAGGGTGATGCCGACTATAATGTTGGTAAATTTCAAGTCATTCCGAGATACTTTTTGTTTTTTTGAAGAAAGTCAGCTCACTGTCAAAGTGCATCAGGGCAAATGGATCATTTCATGAATTAAAAAAAAATATTAAAATTATTCCTTAAGAGGTTTTCAAATATTTTCAACGGATCCTTGTTCAGGGCGATGCCGACTATTAGCATGCAAAATTTCGAGCGATTCCGAGATACTTTTAGTTTTTTTGAAGAAAGTCAGCTCATTGTCAAAGTGCATCTGGGCAAATGGATCATTTCCTGAATATAAAAAAAATCATTAAAATGATTCCTTAAGAGGTTTTCAAATATTTTCAACAGATCCTTGTTCAGGGTGATAGCGACTATTAGCATGCAAAATTTCAAGTCATTCCGAGATACTTTTTGTTTTTTTGAAGAAAGTCAGCTCACTGTCAAAGTGCATCAGGGAAACTGGATCATTTCCTGAATTAAAAAAAATCATTAAAATTATTCCTTAAGAGGTTTTCAAATATTTTCAACGGATCCTTGTTCAGGGCGATGCCGACTATTATGATGGTAAATTTCAAGCGATTCTGAGACACTTTTTGCTTTTTTGAAGCAAGTCAGCTCACTGTCAAAGTGCATCAGGGCAAATGGAGCATTTCTTAAATTTTCAAAAATTCATTAAAATTATTCCTTAAGAGGTTTTCAAATATTTTCAACGGATCCTTGTTCTGGGTGATACCGACTATTAGCATGCAAAATTTCAAGTCATTCCAAGATACTTTTTGTTTTTTTGAAGAAAGTCAGCTCACTGTCAAAGTGCATCAGGGCAAATGGATAATTTCCTGAATTAAAAAAAATCATTAAAATTATTCCTTAAGAGGTTTTCAAATATTTTCAACGGATCCTTGTTCAGGGCGATGCCGACTATTATGATGGTAAATTTCAAGCGATTCTGAGACACTTTTTGCTTTTTTGAAGCAAGTCAGCTCACTGTCAAAGTGCATCAGGGCAAATGGAGCATTTCTTAAATTTTCAAAAATTCATTAAAATTATTCCTTAAGAGGTTTTCAAATATTTTCAACGGATCCTTGTTCTGGGTGATACCGACTATTAGCATGCAAAATTTCAAGTCATTCCAAGATACTTTTTGTTTTTTTGAAGAAAGTCAGCTCACTGTCAAAGTGCATCAGGGCAAATGGATAATTTCCTGAATTAAAAAAAATCATTAAAATTATTCCTTAAGAGGTTTTCAAATATTTTCAACGGATCCTTGTTCAGGGCGATGCCGACTATAATGATGGTAAATTTCAAGCGATTCCGAGATACTTTTTGTTTTTTTGAAGAAAGTCAGCTCACTGTCAAAGTGCATCAGGGCAAATGAAGCATTTCTTAAATTTTCAAAAATTCATTAAAATTATTCCTTAAGAGGTTTTCAAATATTTTCAACGGATCATTGTTCAGGGTGATACCGACTATTAGCATGCAAAATTTCAAGTCATTCCGAGATACTTTTTGTTTTTTTGAAGAAAGTCAGCTCACTGTCAAAGTGCATCTGGGCAAATGGATCATTTCCTGAATATAAAAAAAATCATTAAAATTATTCCTTAAGAGGTTTTCAAATATTTTCAACGGATCCTTGTTCTGGGTGATACCGACTATTATGATGGTAAATTTCAAGCGATTCCGAGATACTTTTTGTTTTTTTGAAGAAAGTCAGCTCATTGTCAAAGTGCATCTGGGCAAATGGATAATTTCCTGAATATAAAAAAAAAATCATTAAAAATATTCCTTAAGAGGTTTTCAAATATTTTCAACAGATCCTTGTTCAGGGTGATAGCGACTATTAGCATGCAAAATTTCAAGTAATTCCGAGATACTTTTTGTTTTTTTGAAGAAAGTCTGCTCACTGTCAAAGTGCATCAGGGCAACTGGATCATTTTCTGAATTAAAAAAAATTAATTAAAAATATTCCCTAAGACGTTTTCAAATATTTTCAACGGATTCTCGTTCAGGGCGATGCCGACTATTATGACGATAAATTTCAAGTCATTCCGAGATACTTTTTGTTTTTTTGAAGAAAGTCAGCTCACTGTCAAAGAGCATCTGGGCAAATGGATAATTTCCTGAATATAAAAAAAATCATTAAAATTATTCCTTAAGAGGTTTTCAAATATTTTCAACGGATCCTTGTTTAGGGTGATGTCGACTATAATGATGGTAAATTTCAAGTTATTCTGAGATACTTTTTGTTTTTTTGAAGAAAGTCAGCTCACTGTCAAAGAGCATCTGGGAAAATGGATCATTTCCTGAATATAAAAAAAATCATTAAAATTATTCCTTAATTGGTTTTCAAATATTTTCAACGGATCCTTGTTCAGGGCGATGCCGACTATTAGCATGCAAAATTTCAAGTCATTCCGAGATACTTTTTGTTTTTTTGAAGAAAGTCAGCTCACTGTCAAAGTGCATCAGGGCAAATGGATCATTTCCTGAATTAAAAAAAAAATCATTAAAATTATTCCTTAAGAGGTTTTCAAATATTTTCAACGGATCCTTGTCCAGGGCGATGCCGACTATTATGATGGTAAATTTGAAGCGATTCTGAGACACTTTTTGCTTTTTTGAAGAAAGTCAGCTCACTGTCAAAGTGCATCAGGGCTAATGGATAATTTCTTAAATTTAAAAATTCATTAAAATTATTCCATAAGAGGTTTTCAAATATTTTTAATGGATCCTTGTTCAGGGCGATGCCGACTATAATGATGGTAAATTTGAAGTGATTCTGAAACACTTTTTGCTTTTTTGAAGAAAGTCAGCTCACTGTCAAAGTGCATCAGGGCTAATGGATCATGTCCTGAATATAAAAAAAATCATTAAAATTATTCCTTAAGAGGTTTTCAAATATTTTCAACGGATCCTTGTTCAGGGTGATACCAACTATTAGCATGCAACATTTCAAGTCATTCCGAGATACTTTTTGTTTTTTTGAAGAAAGTCCGCTCACTGTCAAAGAGCATCAGGGCAAATGGATCATTTCCTGAATATAAAAAAAATAATTAAAATTATTCCTTAAGAGGTTTTCAAATATTTTCAACGGATCCTTGTTCAGGGTGATACCGACTATTAGCATGCAACATTTCAAGTCATTCCGAGATACTTTTTGTTTTTTTGAAGAAAGTCAGCTCACTGTCAAAGTGCATCAGGGCTAATGGATCATTTTCTGAATTAAAAAAAATTAATTAAAAATATTCCCTAAGACGTTTTCAAATATTTTCAAAGGATTCTCGTTCAGGGCGATGCCGACTATTATGACGATATATTTCAAGTCATTCCGAGATACTTTTTGTTTTTTTGAAGAAAGTCAGCTCACTGTCAAAGAGCATCAGGGCAAATGGATCATTTCCTGAATATAAAAAAAATCATTAAAATTATTCCTTGAGAGGTTTTCAAATATTTTCAACGGATCCTTGTTCTGGGTGATACCGACTATTAGCATGCTAAATTTCAAGTCATTCCGAGATACTTTTTGTTTTTTTGAAGAAAGTCAGCTCACTGTCAAAGTGCATCAGGGCAAATGGATCATTTCCTGAATATAAAAAAAATCATTAAAATTATTCCTTAAGAGGTTTTCAAATATTTTCAACAGATCCTTGTCCAGGGCGATGCCGACTATTATGATGGTAAATTTGAAGCGATTCTGAGACACTTTTTGCTTTTTTGAAGAAAGTCAGCTCACTGTCAAAGTGCATCAGGGCTAATGGATAATTTCTTAAATTTAAAAATTCATTAAAATTATTCCATAAGAGGTTTTCAAATATTTTTAATGGATCCTTGTTCAGGGCGATGCCGACTATAATGATGGTAAATTTGAAGCGATTCCGAAACACTTTTTGCTTTTTTGAAGAAAGTCAGCTCACTGTCAAAGTGCATCAGGGCTAATGGATCATGTCCTGAATATAAAAAAAATCATTAAAATTATTCCTTAAGAGGTTTTCAAATATTTTCAACGGATCCTTGTTCAGGGTGATACCGACTATTAGCATGCAAAATTTCAAGTCATTCCAAGATACTTTTTGTATTTTTGAAGAAAGTCAGCTCACTGTCATAGAGCATCTGGGCAAATGGATCATTTCCTGAATATAAAAAAAATCATTAAAATTATTCCCTAAGACGTTTTCAAATATTTTCAACGGATCCTTGTTCTGGGTGATACCGACTATTAGCATGCTAAATTTCAAGTCATTCCGAGATACTTTTTGTTTTTTTGAAGAAAGTCAGCTCACTGTCAAAGTGCATCAAGGCAACTGGATCATTTCCTGAATTAAAAAAAAATTATTAAAATTATTCCTTAAGAGATTTTCAAATATTTTCAACGGATCCTTGTTCAGGGCGATGCCGACTATAATGATGGTAAATTTCAAGCGATTCCGAGATACTTTTTGTTTTTTTGAAGAAAGTCAGCTCACTGTCAAAGTGCATCTGGGCAAATGGATCATTTCCTGAATATAAAAAAAAAATCATTAAAATGATTCCTTAAGAGGTTTTCAAATATTTTCAACAGATCCTTGTTCAGGATGATAGCGACTATTAGCATGCAAAATTTCAAGTCATTCCGAGATACTTTTTGTTTTTTTGAAGAAAGTCAGCTCACTGTCAAAGTGCATCGGGGCAAATGGATCATTTCCTGAATATAAAAAAAATCATTAAAATTATTCCTTAAGAGGTTTTCAAATATTTTCAACGGATCCTTGTTCAGGGCGATGCCGACTATAATGTTGGTAAATTTCAAGTGATTCCGAGATACTTTTTGTTTTTTTGAAGAAAGTCAGCTCACTGTCAAAGTGCATTAAGGCAACTGGATCATTTCCTGAATTAAAAAAAATTAATTAAAATTATTCCTTAAGAGATTTTCAAATATTTTCAACGGATCCTTGTTCAGGTCGATGTTAACTATAATGATGGTGAATTTGAAGCGATTCCGAGATACTTTTTGTTTTTTTGAAGAAAGTCAGCTCACTGTCAAAGTGCATCTGGGCAAATGGATCATTTCCTGAATATAAAAAAAAAATCATTAAAATGATTCCTTAAGAGGTTTTCAAATATTTTCAACAGATCCTTGTTCAGGATGATAGCGACTATTAGCATGCAAAATTTCAAGTCATTCCGAGATACTTTTTGTTTTTTTGAAGAAAGTCAGCTCACTGTCAAAGTGCATCGGGGCAAATGGATCATTTCCTGAATATAAAAAAAATCATTAAAATTATTCCTTAAGAGGTTTTCAAATATTTTCAACGGATCCTTGTTCAGGGCGATGCCGACTATAATGTTGGTAAATTTCAAGTGATTCCGAGATACTTTTTGTTTTTTTGAAGAAAGTCAGCTCACTGTCAAAGTGCATTAAGGCAACTGGATCATTTCCTGAATTAAAAAAAATTAATTAAAATTATTCCTTAAGAGATTTTCAAATATTTTCAACGGATCCTTGTTCAGGTCGATGTTAACTATAATGATGGTGAATTTGAAGCGATTCCGAGATACTTTTTGTTTTTTTGAAGAAAGTCAGCTCACTGTCAAAGTGCATCTGGGCAACTGGATCATTTCCTGAATATAAAAAAAATCATTAAAATTATTCTTTAAGAGGTTTTCAAATATTTTCAACGGATCCTTGTTCTGGGTGATACCGACTATAAGCATGCAAAATTTCAAGTCATTCCGAGATACTTTATTGTTTTTTTGAAGAAAGTCAGCTCACTGTCAAAGTGCATCAGGGCAACTGGATCATTTCCTGAATTTAAAAAAAATTAATTAAAATTATTCCTTAAGAGGTTTTCAAATATTTTCAACGGATCCTTGTTCTGGGTGATACCGACTATTAGCATGCAAAATTTCGAGTCATTCCGAGATACTTTTTGTTTTTGAGAAGAAAGTCAGCTCACTGTCAAAGTGCATCAGGGCAACTGGATCATTTCCTGAATTTAAAAAAAATTAATTAAAATTATTCCTTAAGAGGTTTTCAAATATTTTCAACGGATCCTTGTTCTGGGTGATACCGACTATTAGCATGCAAAATTTCGAGTCATTCCGAGATACTTTTTGTTTTTGAGAAGAAAGTCAGCTCATTGTCAAAGTGCATCAGGGCAAATGGATAATTTCTTAAATTTCAAAAGTTCATTTAAATTATTCCTTAAGAGGTCTTCAAATATTATCAATGGATCCTTGTTCAGGGCGATGCCGACTATTATGATGGGATATTTTCAGGTTGAAATAAAAATAAATACATTTTAAATGTTGCTCAAAACAACAACAACAACACAAAGAGAGATGTACCGATACAAGTGTTCTTCCAGCATTGCCAAGTTTACCTGATAAGCAAAGGGTGCAAGGACGGAGCTGCTGCTGTTGACGCACACGTCCACACGATAATACCTGGAAGCTGCAAAAGTCCACATACAGGTCATTAGAGTGTGCCGCAGGACGACTGCACAGCAACAGTGCTCAGTTACTTCCAGTTCATTACTCAACTGCAGCCCAATCATGGAACAGGACAGCGAGGCTTGTAAATAATGACAAGCTGTTTATATTTTTATGTGTGTGTGTGGGTCGTGGGTGTCTGTACGCACAAAACGAAACACACCGATCTTCATGTGGCACGTCACAGTGTCTCATAACTTTATTTATTGGACATCTTTTGGGACTCTTTTTTTTGCTAAACATACATTTTCATGAGAAGTCAAGTCGAGGAGCAGTGTAGCATGCATCACATTTTTCATTGCAGGCATAATCACAGTTATTTTTGTTTAGAAAAAAAATATGTACAACAAATAATAGTAGTAGTAATAATAATAATATAAGATAATAACATATGATTTTCCCAATTTATAAAATTGCAAATATATGGATATTGGCATTGCCACATTATACAGCAAGTAAATAGTCTCTTAAACACACATTCCAATGAGTGAAAAGGTTTTTTTTAAGATAGAGAGCTCACATATCTGTTTTAACACTGCAATGAACACTGACTTTGATATCTATTAGATTTGCTGAATATTTCCATCGTCAAAACATAGAGCACACACACAATAAATAGCGTTTTTTTGCAACTTGTACGTGTGTGGTATACACAGATGGCTCCTCACTCGACAAAGCACAATAATGTTAGAGAACAATGAGAGGATTTTCTTTTCTCCATCAAACAAGTCATCGTTACAGACATTTTTCTTATTTTTACATTCAGCGTTTTTTTGAAGTCCACAAACAATGCACACGCACGGCCGCTCGTGTCTTTCCCTCAAGACACTGTCAGCTTTTCACTCGCGCAGTTCTACGGAGGAATCCGTAGCTTTTTTCCGTGTGTGGTGCATTTTTTTCCCTTATCAGGATGAGGTATTTGAAAGGAGAGACGTTTCTTTTCTTTCTTTTTTTTTTAAATTCATCACTCCTCCCTCTGTCTGGTGAGACCAAGTGATGTTGCAGTTTAGCAGTGCAAGATCTTGATGAACGCCTTCCTGAACTCGACGTTAAAGGTGGTGTATATGATGGGGTTTACGGCACTATTCACGTAACCCAGCCAAGTGAAAGCGTTATACATCTCAGCGGGAACCTTGCATTTCGTGCAGTGGGTGTTCAAGATATGTGTAATGAAGAACGGCAGCCAACATATGATGAAGACGCCTGGGGAAAGACATGGAAGTATTAGAAAACGAGAGAGAGAGAGAGAGAGAGAGAGAGAGAGAGAGGAAGGAAAGAGACAGATAAAAAAAACCTCTACATCAAACACACATTTATAATATGAGTTGGACTGTAAGGTCGTACGTATGGTTTCCTTTCGTTGCATCATATTTTCAAGTCATCTTTTTAATGTGATATAAGAAAAAAAAAAGGAGGAAACAATACAAGCTACAGCAGACAAGGAAGGCAGTAAAGGTTCTTTACGAACGCTTCAGTCCTCATGTGCAAAAATTGATAACATTACAACAGTTATGTGCTTGCTGAAATATTTTAACTTCACCCTTTAACACCGAGCGTATCGTAGACGATACGTCGGCACAAGCGCACAAATTATCGCAATTTCGCGATGGTTTGTGCTACCGGAAAAATTCCAGCAGTTTCTGAAAAGCTGAGAAGTTGCGTGTTAAAACCAACCATGTGTTTATTACGGTAATTTCACTCGCGCCGTTGCAGGAAGCTGGAGAATCAGCGTCTTTGTTACCAGAGAGGTGAGAGTCTTAAAAAAAACGCCTGTACATTACGTTTCCACTTTTTGGACATTGAGACAAAAACTCAAGAAAAAAATTATTTTAATTAAGTGTTATACTGTTCAAATTTAAATTTTAACACTCATTCTGGTGTTCATATGCAATTTCAGTGTTTTCTTTTTTTAAATAAAACGTTTTGTTTTTCTTCATTAATACACTATTTTAAGATGCAGTAAACCGTAAAAAACTGCCAGGTATTTTGGAATAAATAGCTTTCCTGACCCTTTTATTGTTAAAATACGCAAAAATTCGGAGGCTTAGGGGTTAAAAGATGTTTTTGACCCCTGAAATGTAACTCATCTGAAACTTTTGCACGTTTGACGCGTTTGAACAGAAAAAAGCACAAGGGGACACTGATCATATCAACAACGGTTCTGTTCAGTTCATGCAAATCAGGACAGTGTGACAGTGAACCAGCATGCTCACTAAACATGGAAATGGAACTCCACAGCCATTAATTGGATCATTTACACCTGTGATTTCACGACTGTGACCTGTGAAAATGGCTGCTGGAAGTCATTTACACTAATTGGGGAATTAAAAAATAATGAGCCAACTTACCGAGAACAATGGCTAACATCTGAGTGGCCTTCTTCTCCTTCTGCTGGGAGATCTTTCGCTTGTTCATAGTTTTCACAGAGGTCTGAGTCTTGCCGTTAGGTAAGGCCTGCGTCTGGAAGGCTTTGGCCACGACAGGTGCAGGATCCCTCAGAGCCTCTTTGGTCGGATCTCCGTTCTTTTCTGCCTTCTGGCTCTCGTCAGGTGGCGTGGGGGGCGTGGAGGTGGGGCTAGTGTTGGCCTTGTCAGGCATCAGTAGCTGATGACTGGTGGCCGGGATGTCTCCAAGAGCACACTGTGACTGCTTCCTCTGTTTCTGGCTACTGCCGCTGTTGTTCAGCTCATCGAGCTCCAGATCTTCCCCCTCATTGACGACGTCTTTGATGAAAATCTAAGGACGGGTTGGAAAAAAAAAAAAAAACATGAATGCAGATGGCCATTTTTCATTTAGCTTATCGTATTGAGTGGGTGGCATTTAAAGTAGTGGAAAATAAAAAAAGATAAATTATCAAATAGATAAATGTAGGCTTTTGGATTTGCTGTGCTCACAGAAGCAGAAAAATGCCCTTTCAGGCTATAAATCCTCTGAGAAATGGAGAAAACCTTCAAGGTGACACTTCACTACATCTTTTTTTACAAACAAAACAAATGTGTTTCCAACAATTAGACAGAGGTAGAAATAACGGGCACGTACCACTTTCTTCTTGTTGACAGGATAACTCCCGTTTGATTTAACAATCATGGTGCACAACCTCACATCCTCCGGATGAGTGCACTTATCCTGGAATGAGAAGCAGCTGTGTCAGGCATGCAGTGTAAAAGCACGACTGACAAAGGGCCTGTGAAAGCACTACAGGTCCTGCTGCATCATGGGTCGAATGAGACTACTTGGAGTTTGAGGGACTGAAAGGCAGCTTAACAAAAACTCTGATCTGCAGCTTCAACTGTAGCCGACAGAGACGTGAAAAAGGAACAGGAATCACTCAGGTTTTGTGCAGCTTGAGAAACACAAGCCCTCTCCCTCCAGGTTGGTGCGAGCAGTCAGTCAGCTGTGTTTTTAAACCCTTTAAAGGTCCCATATTATACCCTATTTCTCCAAGTTAAACTAGTTCCCTGGTGTCCTGATGAACATGTCTGTGACATGCTTTGGTCAAAATACCATAAGGATTAAGCACCACAGCAGTTCAATCACCCTGCCAAAACAGCCCTGTTCAGAACGCTCTGTTTAGTAGTATCTACTAGTAAAACAAAACTTAAGGGACAGGAAATGACATCAGCCACAGAGGCTACTGGGAGCTAACAGCAGTTAGCATTTGGAAAAGTGATCATTTGCAGGCTCTAGCAGGCACATTGTCGTCATATATATCATGTATCCACTGGACAGATAAATCCTCTGAGGCTGAAAGTTTGTGTAGGACTCTGTGCTGCACTGAGGATCCAAGAATAGACTTCCGGTTTTTCGGATACGGTTGCCCTCGCCAGCACTCTCGTGTGTTTTACGGACAAAGCGGAGCTCCGCGAGACAACAATTCCAGGAATTTCACGCATTGTGACGTTCCAGTGAGTGCGGAAGTCAACATAGCATGTTTTATCGCCTGTACTTAGACTGAGGAGGACCACAAAAACATGAGTGAGTCATCTTTTTTAACACTTTGGCGACTGATAGGACCTCCAGAGTCCCAAATATAAGGATTTAAATGATTAAAAAGTTGATTTTGCATAATATGGGACCTTTAACACCGGGCATATCACTGACGGCACATGTTGAAGAATTAGCATCTTTGTCACCAGAGAGGAGAGGACTTTTCCATTCTTTGGCCTGTTTTTACACATTGAGAGACTCAAAAAAATTATGTTTTATACTGTTCAAATTAGAAATTTAACATGTATATCTGTTCGTGTACAACCGCTGTGTTTTTCTAAATAAACTTGTTTGTGTTTCTTCATTTTAAATTGTTAAAACAGTATTTTAACATACAGTAACCCAGTAAGTTATTCTGGAAAAAATGGGCAAAATAACTTAGTTAAAGGACATTCTCTGGTCCTTTTATGGTTAAAAAAAAGTCCAGATGGACATTTTGAGGGTTAGGTGTTCAAGGGTTAATGGTATGTTGCAATGTTACTGCAACACATGGAGTGAAACAGTGACATTTTTGCTAAAGGTAGGTTCATTCATACCACCAGCTTTAACATAACTTCAGTCAGGGAGACTTTGCTTTATCTCCCTATCATACTCATATTTATGCACTTCTCATTTCCATCATCTCTTTCTCGTGTGCACACGTTCACTTCCTCGCTGTCATTTCTCAGGATGTCAATGGTGTGATCAGCTCCGTCCCGATAGCTCTGCATCCTGCCTGCGCCTCATTAGCCAATCACCTCATTGTTGTTGTTGTTGTTTTTTTGTTTAAGTTCTCTCCGTCTGCCTAAGTTGTCTGGCTCGGCCCAGCCTTCAGCTCAGCCCTTCACCACCGAAGCCTTTGCAGTCTCATCTGATCCATCATTCTTCATCCTTCGGCAGCCTCACCGGGTCACAAACCACCATCACCATTAGTGTCAGGACTTGAGGAGGTTTTGCTCAGAAGCAGATGCCCTCAGCTTCCCCCGTTATGTCCGAGCAAAGGCGATTTAAAGGCCTTCAACACATTACCGTGACTTATCTCTAATAAATTCATTTTATGTACGGTGTACAATATGTTGCTGTATAATAAGATTATGATCATTACACTGTAAAAGGCATATGCAAATCGCATTCACTGTGCATTATGATGAACTCCTCCCTTGACTTCATTCTACGAGCGCAGAGAGCACAGAGGAAAAGCCGTGCATTAACATGAGTGATGTAGTGTACCGCATGGAAAGCATTACTTCAGGCTTCCTGTGTGCGGAGCCCATTGGATTTTACTGTCTGTAAACCTCAATCAATCAAAAGGTCATTTGAGGGTCATCCCAGTTGACGTTGCGTGGTGACTTTTGACACCGAAATGTTTCAGTAAATGTAACATTAGCACAACACTTGGTTCCCCAGGATTGAACCGGTTAAAGGAGTGTTCCTACTTCATACACGTGAAACAAAAATACACTTAGAATGCCTCAGGTGCAAAACAACCTTCTCCTTTCAATCCTCTGCCTTGCATGTGCTCCCCCGCACCCCCCCCCCCCCCACACACACACAGAAAATACATTCCCATTTTTGCTGTAATGTACTATAATGCCCACCCTTACAAATGTGAATGACTGAATTACAATTTTCATAAATTAATTTTAATGATATGATTTTTTTCCTGAGGTTTTTCATAGTGCAAGCATGAAAAGGGAGTCATTTGACTAAAGTGGCTCACCTTCAGTGAAGTGGCTGCGTCAGGGTCAACAGCCTGGCAGAGACGCTGCTTGGGCTTGGTGTTTACACGTTTCCGGCGCTTCCTCAGGACCACATAAATTTGCACATAAACCAGCAGAGTGATGATGAAGGGAACGTAGAAGGACACAATGGAGGAGTAGACCACAAAAGCCGGATTGGCGATCACACAGAGAGACTCGTCGCGAGTCGCTGTGGAGACAAACACAAGGATGAATATAGACAGCGTGTTCTATCGCTTGTGTGTGTGTGTGTGTGTGTGTGTGTGTGTGTGTGTGTGTGTGTGTGTGTGTGTGTGTGTGTGTGTGTGTGTGTGTGTGTGTGTGTGTGTGTGCAGTTTTGTGTTAATCATGATTTTCCTGACTTTCAACAGTAAAATGAAGAACTTGGTTTGGCTTGAATCCCGCAGCCCTGTTTATTCTGAGCCAAATTCTCTGCACTTTCTTGCATCCGTCAAGAATGCAACACAGAGATTCTATCGTTTGCTAAATGTAGTCATCATATCTTCCTATATTTGTATCGTCTATATCTTGTATATCTTAATTGCTCGTTAATTCATGTTCTTTTAAAGCAAGCTGGTTTCTGACTAAATCTACACCACTGACTTTGTTGACACTCACACACACACACACACTTTGGTCCTGTGGACCAAATTAACATCCGAACTGAAAAACATTGGAGTTTTAGCCAGTGAAGTGGTAAATTAAAGGAGCAGCCCAATTATACACATCGCATTTCATTTAGTCATCAGGAGGAAAAGCTACCGCTAATTCCTAACGGGCAGTCAGCATTGACAAATTGGAGGTGTGGCCAGAAGTATTACGGGGGAAATGTAACGTTGACGTGGGGAACTTCTGTCCATTTCCTTCTGCAACTGCTCAGATACAGCGTTGTCTTACAAACTTCCTCCACTTTCTATAATCCACTTATGCAGTTTAAACGTTGGTGATATTGTAAACATATTGCATGCTACAGCACATTGATTAAAATCCACTGGATTTGCTTGCATGCTTACAAAGATCAGCTCTTTTTTTTCCCATGTTCCCATGTCCCATGTTATACCATATTTCTCCAAGTTAACCTAGTTCCCTGGTGTCCTAATGAACATGTCTGTGACATGCTTTGGTCAAAATACCATAAGGATGAAGCACCACAGCAGTTCAATCACTCTGACAAAACAGCCCTCTTCAGAACACTCTGTTTAGTACTATCTCTTTAGAAAACTACTACTACTGGGAGCTAACAGCAGTTAGCATTTGGAAAAGTGATCATTTGCAGGCTCTAGCAGGCACATTGCCGTCATATAGAACATGTCTCCACTGGACAGATAAATCCTCTGAGGCTGGAAGTTTGTGTAGAACTCTGTGCTGCACTGTGGAGCCAAGAATAGAACTTTTCACGGACTTCCTGTTTTCGGATGCCGTTGCCCTCGCCAGCACTCTCGTGTGTTTTACGGACAAAGTGGAGCCCCGCGAGACAACAATTCCAGGAATGAAGCACATTGTGATGTTCCAGTGAGCGTGGAAGTCAACATCGCATGTTTTATCTGTACTTAGACTGAGGAGGACCACAAAAACATGAGTGAGTCATCTTTTTTCACACTTTGGCACCTGATAGGGCCTCCAGAGTCCCAAATATAAGGATTTAAATGATTAAAAAGTTGATTTTGAATAATATGGAACCTTTAAAAAGCAACCAATCTGCATTAGAAAAAATGCAAATATGATAAAACTATTAACAAATGTGTAATTTTTAACATGTCCATTAATGATTTACAATGTTTAAGTATCTAAAAACTACATAGCGCAGTGGACGCACGGATGAATAATACAGTAGAACACTATTACTGCTCCACCACTTTAGTCCTAACCCCTGTGAAAGAAAAGCTTCAAAGATAGAGAGCAGCAGATGTGCACTCTCACTTACCTGTGTTATTAAGGCCAAACAACAGAGGACATGAAATAGCGAAAGACAGCACCCACACCACAGAGATCATTACTGTGACTCTCCTCCTGGAGCTGTAGCGAGTGTTGTACAGCATCGGCATTGCGACTGCGGTGTAACTGTAAGAGATCATGAGGGGAAATTGATTCATTACGATGAAAACAAGATTCAAGATTAAAGTAAGAAAAGAAATAAAATGTCTGATTCACCAGTCAGCTTAAATTTTATGTGGTAAACAGAGAAATCTTTCCTTTCATCTTGGATTCAGCTTAATGGCAGCCTTGCCCTTTGGAGGCAGCCATATAAGCTCTGAGCTGCCGTTTACATTAAGATGAGGTCAGTGTCTGTGAAAAAAAGACCTTATCATTTAACCTTGGTACACTGGTTGATCTCATTAGTGAGCTTGCTGTAATCACCAGGAAATGCTCCGCTTTTAACAGTGTCCCATACATTGATTTTCGTCCTAATTTGGTTTCAAAGACGTCAGAATCAAGCCAAGTGAGCAAAGGCTTCTTTTTTTTTTTTTTTTTAACAAGACGAATGTGAATGTGTGTCCTGATGAAAACACGGGAAGGGAAATCCAGTTAAAATCCAGGATAATTGCATTATTCCATGTATGCATGCAGCTTGTGTGACACACAATAACCAGCTTTACTGAGGAGCAAGAGCAAATATAATCCGCTTGCATGTGTATCATAATGTTGGGTTGAAAATTGAGCTTTTCTTTGCTATTAGACATGAAATTGAGCATGTTTTGTTGCGGTGTAAGCTTCTCACACACTCAGCTGTAAGATTACGTAGACGTCTGCGTGGCTCAACAATGATATGGCGTTTTCATGTGCAGATTTTTTAATTACGCCGCCTGCCACGTCCAGCACCGAGGCTTTAAATCTGTAATTCACATGTATTGAAACTATGACCCAGTGCAATCGTAAAAGAAACAGACCGCCTCTTCATGAAACACCGTTCTGCAAACAAAATAGCACACACAGAGATTTTTTTTTTAGGTTGTATATAACTTATCTCATATAAACACACACCTCCTACAAAAAAATTCACATCAGATATTTTTGACTTGCAAATTCTGAAACGTGAAGCTCAATATCTCGGCGCATATGATGATCACGCTCCGAACGTATTGCGCTAAAAAAAAAGAGTCTTCCAAAAGCAACTTTAAAAAAAAACCCATCTGCCTTTTTGGCAACGCCATTGGAGTTCTGCTAAATTGTATTTGGCACATTCACGTCGACCTCCTACACAAAAGCGGTCGTTCTCTTCGGTCCATTTTGTATTCTGCTCGGATTCGATTGGCCATTGTTGAAGGACACCTTAGTGCCAACTGTGTAGTCATCCTTTTTTTAAATTTTTTTTATCTTTTCTACAATAGAGTGATTGACAGACCAGCTGTCTAGCCTGAGGTGAGGGAAAATGACATGACTGATGTAGATGTGTACAAAAAAAAAAAGATGCCTGGTCACCTCCCAATCTGCTTAGTAAGTAAATGCAAAGTCAACACAGTCCATCATGATGCTGAACTTATGAGAGGAAATACACGAGTCTGTGTTTCTATACCTTAACAATGTAACGTGTTCACTTTCTGGAAAAGTCATTCTTCACACTGCCAAACTCTCATCAGCGATCAGTATTCACACAGGAACACAAGTCACTTATAATATCTAAATGTAAATTAGGATCCAATTCCTCCTCTCTGTCCATTTTTGTAGCGTATCACATTTGCATACAGTAAACATGAATCTACAGTGAGATTAAACTACTCCGCCCCTCCCACCTACGACAGATATTTGCATTCTAATTCAGCCTTTTTTTTATTTGGCTGTGTGGGAACATACTGAATATTTATTTATTTATTTATTTATTTATTTATTTATCATGCATAACAGGTTTGAGATAAAAAAACAAAAAGTGCGCCTGAGCAGAAAATCGTGTCAAATATGATACGCGTGACTACAAAAATGGAAAAATGTGGTGTGTGGTGTCCTTGTTATTCTTAAGAATTATCCACAAGTGCTGTATTCATCTAAGCTGTCGCTTCGCTTTCAATGTATTCTGACTGTCAGCTTTGCATGAGTGCGGTTCACAGTTTTAATATTGAAAGAACGACCTTCCTACGACCTCTACAGAGAAACTCTGCGGTGACACATTACACATTCATTGATTTTATTTTACAAAAAAGAATGAATGAATCCAGGATGATGAAGGTCTTTTAACAAGACACAAGTTGTCATGATGTAAAAAATATTAGCAAAAGTTCAAAAGGTTACTTTCAATATGAAAACGATGTTGTATTGTGTATAAGATCATTTAAAATGGAGTGATTCAAGAATCACTTTGCAGTGTGTGTGTGTGTATTTAAGGGACTTTTTAATGATATATGTCAAGCAGCAGTTGAATATTTTCCCTCCAGGTCTCAACTGATGACAACCTTTAATAATTACATTAAAGTTCTACATCACTACCGTACATTAAACTGAATGAGGTCAAAAAAATAAATAGAAATAAAGAATACCTTCTATTTTGATAATAAAGTCTCTCTTTGGGAACAGTATTTTATTGACTTTTATCCTGTACTGTACCTTTAATACACATGACACATTTGACTCTTGAATATACAATATTTAACTTGCATTTCCTATTCATTTCTTTTCTATTTGTACGTTTTACATATTCTACGTATTATATTGTTGCATCACAATGTACAAGAGTTATTTCCATCTCTAAAAACACTTAAAGGGTCATATTACACCCTATTTCTCTAAGTTAAACTAGTTCCCTGGTGTCCTAATGAACATATCTGTGACATGCTTTGGTCAAAATACCATAAGAATGAAGCACCACAGCAGCTCAATCACCCAAAACAGCCCTGTTCAAAACACTCAGTTTAAAAGTATCTCTTTAGGTCCACCTTAAATGTCCACCTTAAAAAAGGGACAGGAAATGACATCATCCACAGAGGTTACAGGGAGCTAACAGCAGTTAGCATTTGGAAAAGTGATCATTTGCAGGCTCTAGCAGGCACATTGCCGTCATATATAACATGTATCCACTGGACAGATAAATCCTCTGAGGCTGGAAGTTTGTGTAGAACTCTGTGCTGCACTGTGGAGCCAAGAATAGACTTCCGGTTTCCGGATACCGCTGCCCTCGCTAGCACTCTCACGTGACACAACAATTCCAGAAATTTAGCGCATTGTGACGTCCAAATGAGCGCGAAAGTCAACATCGCGAGTTTTATCTCCTATACTTAGACTTTTTTTCACATTTTGGGCGACTGATAGGTCCTCCAGAGTCCCAAATATAAAAGTTGATTTTGCATAAAATGTCCCCTTTAAGTGACGCAATTTAAGGAATCACCATTTATTACATTAAAAGAACATCTGGTATCCAATGAATGCGATGGTCATTGGTAAAGGTGTAAGGTAATGTGCGCTTTCACAGACGCTTATATACGTTAGCCTTCTGTTATTCACAGGGCAACGATTTCCAATGGGAGTCGATGCAGGAAGCATGACAGGCAGGGACGACACAATCTGTGAAGTGACAAACTCACCGATCAATGCTGATGGCACAGAGATTGAGGATGCTGGCTGTACACATCATTACATCCAGAGTGACAAAGATGTCACAGTGGATCTTGCTAAAGCGCCACTCTCCCACAACCTGGAGGAGGAAAAAAAAAACATAGACAATTGTCAGTTTTGCAGCGAGATTTGATAGAAAAAAAGAGAGAGAAAAAACTTGCCGGCTTATCTCTTTCCATTATTGTTCCCATGGCCATAAGAGAAACGAGGGAAATTAAAGCAAAACTGAACCATGGGCATTAACATAACTGTTGAGCAGAAAACGTACAATATACGATAAATACAACTGGTAAACAAGTGTTCGACGACGACCCTTTAGACCCTTTCACTGACAACAGAACAAATTAAAATACTCGAGATAATCACAACGCTAAACACCACCTGAGTGTTAGTGTGGTAATTATCTTCCGAGCGTGCGTCTCTACAGTCCCGCGTGGCTCTCTTGAACAGACGTGATCGGAAAAACTATTTGTATTAATAGCTGCTGCTGCTGCTGCTACTGTTGTTTGGTCAAACCCTGGCGATGAGACGACATCGTCTACGAAAAACCTCTGACGATTCTGAAACCTCCCGCCTCACCTGTCGCTGCACCTGACAGCTGACACGCTCCGAACGCTTCTCAGGCATCGCTCTGTGACTGATTCATCATCATCCCGTGACTGTGTCTTTATGAATTTAAGCACCACCTTTTAAAAAAAAAAACCAAAAAAAAACACCCATGTTTTCGTAGGTGTCGACAGTACCAGTGATTGCACACTGCTCTGACAGCCTAATGATCACCTTTCTCTCCCGCTGCAATCCCTCCGCTCATCTCCCCCTTTGTTTTGCATTTTTCCAACCTTTTGCTCCTCCTGACATGCGTCTCCTCCGTTCCTCACTCTGCACCGGCGTCGCGTTCTCTGCATCTTGCTCTTCTCCTTCGTAACAGTCGTTCAGCTTCTCCTTCGTGATCTTAATGTGTCAGTGTCCACGTTGATGCTCTCACTATAGCTCCACAAACATGCACCTTCACACCTTCAATCAATCCTGCAGCCCAAATCAAATTAAGGAGCCTCACAGCTGAAATCTATTCCAGGTCTATGTGTATCCACAACTGTTTTTGTAGACATTACGCCTCAGGCCCTGATATGGAAACAGATATATTCTAAAGAGATAATTATTATGTAATCTTGACTGTGAGATATACACAATTCTTTAATGTATTTCCTTTAGCCACAGCATATCATATCATTTAAGAATCTATCCTCATTACAATTTCATTTCCAGTGGTAAATTGTCGGGGAAATTGAAAGTGCAGTCGTGGGGGCGTCGGTTAGAACGGGTCATTTTAAATGTCACTTAAAATCCGATTGAAAAGAATAGGCGCACGCTCTGCTCTTTCATCTCAAGCGTTCAGCGTTCGGCTTTAAATGCGTTCACAGTGATAATGATGAACAAACTTTTAAAGTGCATACATTCATAAGAAAAAAAAAAACACTTTTGCAAACGGCACAACCGAAAGCAATTTAAGTATATACTGCAGCACACATTTCTGCTTATGCTACTGTAAATGTCAGCAACACAACACTTAATGTCATACGACAACATCTACTATGATTGTAAATAATCTGTATAAACAGACTGACATGAATACCATACTGACAATGGGGAATAACCACATTTAATAACCATATTTGACAAGGATTGATATTATCTACTTTCATTCACTTTGCGAACAAAGGACAAACTAGTGTCGAAAAAAACATGAAATTTGTACATTTGTACATGAAATTCCAACATCAAAAGTATTTTGGTTTCTTTTTAACCATGATTTATTTTCAAACAAACCTGAAGTCATGCACGATCTAAATCAGTCACACTTGGCTGAAAGCGAAGAACCGTGCTAATGAATGCTAATTTAGCATTTATGAGTAAAGGGCAGGTTGAACGTCCTGCGTTCATGCTGAGACTAAGCTCCCACTGAGGTTCACGCTGAACCTGATATATTGAATAAAATATCTTGTTTGTGTGTTGTTTCAATCTAGAAAAGAAGGTGTCTGTTTTTTGTTTTATTATATTTATTGTTTTTAATGAAAACGACAGTCATCCCTTCTCTTTATGTGCAAAAGCAAATTACATGAATATCAGTTCTGTCAAAAAACACAGTTGATACGTATGAATGCCCATTTTTGAGCGGTAATACCAAAATCCTGGCCTTTTTGTAGTGGGTATACGCCATATACCTGCGTATCACATAGAATTCACCACTGCTTGACTGAGCTTTTATATAAATCTCAGTCAAGCAGTGGTGTATAAATATATATGAAACTAACCAGGTGTTGTTGTGCTCTTCAATCTACTGGACCTCGATCACGATACAAACTGTGGGACGACTGTTCCTTTAAGGCCAAACTTAAACTTAGTTAATTAGTTTGGCTTTTATTACCTGGTAGCACAGTTACACATGTATATTTTCTGATTTTTTTATTGATTATACACTCCTACAAATAAGGGTTCCAAAAGGGTTCTTCTACAAGGGCTGAGGTTCTACCTGGAACCATTTGCTTCTGAAAAACCCTTTCCCCAAGAAAGGTTTTTTTTTCAAGGGTTCTTGGTAACACTAATGGTTCCAGTAAGAACCATTTTGATCCAGAGAACCCTTTTAAAACCCCTTTCCTGAAAAAAAGGGTTTTAAAACGGTTCTTGGTGGAACCCTCCAAAAGGAACCTTTATAAAAAGGTTCTACCTGGAGCCAGAAAGGGTTCTCCTTTAAAAGTCGAAGAACCTTATGTGGTTCTAATTAGCACTTTTATTTATAGGAGTGTACGCACAAGACACAAATAAACATTTATTGATTGATTGATTGATTGATTAGTTAATTAATTGATTAAAGACACAGTCTCCACAGTCACAGCACAGATCATAACTGTTATAAAGAATGACGTGAACCTCAGGAAATCAGAAACAAATACTCAATTCTACCAAGTAATTTCTTATTATCGCTTCTTTTTAGTGGCTGTTTGTCTGTGCTTCCACATTTGCACAATATGACCCACAGAGGCCGCCAGAGGCGAAGGTGGGGTGAAGTCTGCCATCTCTGATTGGAATTTTTTAGCGCAAACCTGTGTGTTTCCTTGTGAAACTTTTGCATTCTCTCAATGCAAAGTGAAGCAAATACTTAAGTTGCCATAACTTTGCACGTTTCCTTGGCATTCAGAGTCTGAGTGTGGGGCCGTGGAGGATTTTTTTTTGGGGGGAGCAAGTGGCCGGGCAGGGCTGCCTGAGGCACAGGAAGAGTCAGGGAGGGAATGAAGACAAAAGTTATTGAAGGAACACAAAACTATTTTGAAGGAACACAAAAGTTTGCTCTCGATATGTTCCCACCCTGACAATACGGAAGCTCCGTAGAATGTGCCCCTCTTTCCCTTAGCAAACAAATAAGTGAGCAAAACTAGGAACAACTGTATAAAATATAGATCCACTCTCATTGATCCTACATCAGCAGCCCTGAGAGAGTATACAGTTTCCCTTCAAAGGATCTCAATGCTGCACAACACATACGGTATATCAAATGATTCAAGGCTTGATGATTAACTACCAGAGGAGACGTATAGCTGGTTGCCTGGGTGTTATTGTTTTTTTTGTCATACAGTATGTTGCACTGTCTAAAACCTGAGGAAAACAACCCAGATTCATGTTACAATCTGGGAACGTGTGGTTTTAACAGACGAACCAGGTCGGTTTTAAAGAAACAGCTGCGCTGACAGATATTTCTTTATTTTTGACCAAATTACCCCCGCTGTCATCCATGAATCCACCCCCTTCCATCATGAAGTAAGCCCCCTCACTTTTGCGGATGTTGATGGTGAAATGGCTGCATAACACTGGTGGGTTTTTCCAAAGATAAACAGAGAGACACGAGGGGGAAGCCAACAAAGGCAAGAGAGCAGCTGACTACTGAACAAATGGCCTTGTTCTGTGTTTGTTTGCCACCGCTGATATAAATGGGACACTTTTGCTTTGTATTTCTAGCTTGTTAGTTGCTTTGTTTTGGTGTAGAGCAGTGATTCAGGGTAGATCCCAAGCTGTTTATTTCTGTAAAATTAGGATAACGATCCATATAGATGTGGATAAAACAACAACGTCATTTGCTATTTTTGTAGTCCTGCTTATTTTTTTGTTGTAGATTTACAGTTGTGTATATAATACCAGTTTAGGCGATTGCAGTGTTTCCCAATATCTGCATGTTTTTGACACCTGACTCAAATAAAGGGATAATCAGGCTTTTGCAACGCTCGATGACGATCAAGAGCAGACAGGAAAAAACTCAAAATGAGAATATCAAAAACAATGTTGGTAACACTTTAGATTAGGGAACATATATTCACCATTAACTAGGTGCTTACTAACATGCATATAAGTCGCATACTAGCCCTTTATTAGTAAATATTAAGCACGTATTAACACCTTATGTACACATTAAGAAATCAAAGTACGAGACTGTACCTAAAAAGGTACAAATGCTTTGTCGCTCCAGTTGTACCCTATCAGGGTACAAGCACTGTACCTTTAAAATTAGTACGTGCTTGTTTGTACCTCTAAAGAAACATTTCTGCACCCTGAGTGACAAAAATGTACCTTTATGTGCAGGTACAAAAATGTACTGATTGGTACACACTGAGAAAGGTACAGTGAATATGTGTTCCCTAAGTGTTACCAAAATATTATATAAAAGAAATGTATTCCACCCACTCAAATCTTTGATGCACATCTGCTAAACTTGCTAAATAACTTCTACATGAGATTTTATAATTCCGTTTTTTAGCACCGTACATCTGCGTGCTGTTGAGGCTCATTTGTAATCCTCACAAATAATATCCCTGCACTCGCTGTTCCTCTGAAAAGCAGAACACTGTCAGTTTAAAGCTTCTGTTGTTTGGTTTAGTAGAATTTGTTAGACTTTATTAGATGAATATATTATCTTCAAACACTATAGTCTATAGTCAATATATTTTGCTTATTGATTCTTATATATAGATCCGATACAAGCAGTTTTCTTGTAAAAACCAATGCTGCTGCTGTTGCCTCTGATTATTAATATTACAGAAACCAATTTGTATCTGCGAGTCAATATTAGGGTTCAGTTAAGGGAAGTGTTCCCTACGCGAGACATTCGTGCTTCTTCAAAAACGCCAGCCTTGAAACCAAACCATAAGAGACTCACTTCTCTGCTCTGATATTATTGACAAAGTTTTAAACTAGTTTTCAGCTCTGATTACAGTTCTCTCCACATGATTAAACATAGAAAGAAATGGTTGTGATCGCGAGGAGATTAAAAACAACGGTTATGTAATTTATTATAATCTGAAAGTAATAATTCTGCAAGATTCACGAATGACACGTTAATCACCAGCAGAAACAGGCTGAGACAATGACAGCCTATGGATTTATAAAGTGTAATCTGATCACGGCGATAATCATCGTGACTCATTCAGAGAAACTGGAGGTTTAGAGTCGCCGTAGTTTACTCTTTACCTCAGACAGCATGACCTCAAGTGTGAGGGTCAGAAATAACCCAAGGACCAAGAAGACAAACAGAAGTGATGAGAAAAGACATAACAGATCGAGCGCAGAGATAATTTTCTGTTTGTCTATCCGGCTCCCTATTGATTTGGCAGATTGGAGTCTCTGTTAGTCTCTGTTAGGTTACACTGGTCGACACGCAGCTCCTCACTTTCCAACGCAGGAGTGAATGTCCAATGATATTTCCCAGAATGATGAATAATTATTCATAAGCACAAGGCCCTTGACTGAAGACACTTGTCCCTGACACGGGCAAAAGCTGCTATTACAGCCCTTTAACCAATGCAGAGCTGATATTTACAATTCTGATGTGAACACATTACCCTTCACCCTCGTTTCACCTTGAGCTCTTTGACCTGCTGATAGCAGCGGCAGCTCACTCGACTGGAACCAGAGTTCACATGGATGTCTCTTGTTTTGCATAATAGACCTGAGCTGAATTATGTCTTGCAAATCTGCCATTTTGGTTTAGTATTTATAGATTTCAGAGCCTACGCTCTCATATTGTGTTGGGAAATTGCTTATGATAAATAAAAAAGAAACTGCTGTTGCACATCTGCATATTAATGTTATCTGTTTCAATGACACAAGATTAACACTGACATACAAAATGTCACAGGTATAGAAAGCAAACCTGCTGCACGAGGCACGTCAGCTTATCTATGATTCACCACATATGGAATATATAGTGTATATTCTTACAAACACATACACTACCGTTCAAAAGTTTGGGGTCACTTAGAAATGTCCTTATTTTTAGGAAAAGTGTATAGAGGCCCATTTCCAGCAACCATCTCTCCAGTGTTCTAATGGTACATTGTGTTTGCTAATCGTGTTAGAAGGCTATTGGATGATAAGAAAACCCTTGAAAACCCTTGTGCAATGATGTTAGCACAGCTGAAAACAGTTTTGCTGGTTCTTTGACGAAAGCAAAGTTTGAAGGGCAGAATTATTATTTTGAATAAAAATGATGTGCTGGGCACTAGGTTAACGACTGACCGGAAAAAGACACGCGTGACGTCATGTTTACGTGCCGTGACACCAGAGTCCAGGCACCGTTTACCAGTTTTGCTCCGTTAATTGCATTAGCTCCTTTTAGCGCCGGTTAGCGCGCCTACAGTTGAACTGCAGCGGTCTGTTTACTAAACGAAAAGAGCAGCGCTACAAATAACCAGTACTGCGTATGTGTGCCTCTGTTTTTAAAGTTTAGCGTTACTTTGGAGACTTAATTTTAACGATCCGGAGTCACATAAACATGACGCTGTTTTTTATTATTTTTTTGGTCGTCATGGGTTAACGTGCCCAGGACTAATAAAAAAATCATTATTTCTAATCTTGTCAATGTCTTGACTATATTTTCTATTCATTTTGCAACTCATTTGATGAATAAAAGTGTGACTTTTAATGGAAAACGCCAACAAATTGTATAGGTGACAAATAGGGATGGGAATTTCACACATTTTTAGAGTCGATTGTCCACGTGTCGAATTTTTTTTTTTTTTTTTTTACAGCAGCAATGCAGGGGTGTAAACTATTCTACACTGTACTACTTCATTTTAGGCTCAAAAACATGGCTGTAAAGTCCATTATTGACCATCAGAACAGCGATAATAAAAATAAGGAATAAAAAAAGTGTACTGCTGTGTGTCGCCACTCGCCAGATGGCTCAGGTTTTTGAACCTGCGCTCGTTAGGTGTCCACCAGAGTGAAGTACAGTGATCTTGACTGGGTGAGATGCCGTCTTCTTTTGTGTAGCGCTCGTGTTATGTCCCCCACCCCCGTCCTAAACTTAAGCGCAACCTCGCTCGCACTGCACGCACACACACACACACACACGCTTGGACGCACGCACAGCCACTCGAGAGAACGAGCCGGTGACGCGCGCATCATCATCAGAGAGCGCAAGGAGCCTGGGCAGCAGGATCACCTTTACGTGCGCAGCTTCTTTAACCTCCATGGTCGTGAACTTTACGCGTTTGTGACACTTCGCCTTTTTTTACTTTTCATTTTTTTGTCGAGGTGCGCACGTGTCGATTGTCGATCGATTTGTCGACAAAAAAAGTCCCATCCCTAGTGACAAACTTTTGAACAGTAGTGTATGTGAATAGTGTGTAGGTGGGTGGGTGTGTGTGTGTGTGTGCATCGTTGCTGTCCTACCTCCAAATAGACAACCCAGGGCATAACAAGCGTCGCTACCAGAAGGTCAGCGACCGCCAGGCTGACGATCAGGTAGTTGGTGGTGGTCTGCAGAGCCTTCTCTCTGGAAACAGCCATGCACACCAGCACGTTGCCAAAGACGATGACAAAGATGAGCAACGTAAGCAGCATGGCAAGGTAGTTGTACTGGTGCTTCTGCTCTCCATGTGTCTCGTTGAAGCTCCATGTTCCATTGTCATAGAAACTGTCGTTGTAGGCATACGGGGTAAGGACATCCATTAGCTGTGAATGACGAAGGCCAAGAGTGGGCCCTGTAAAACACACAGACAAAGAGAGATAGGACATTTGAGTATGTTAATAGGTGAATGTTCGCTGCTTGTAAATGTTAAGCCCACATTACGCTTCTACAACTGCGTAATGCGTTATCTAACTGCGTAACCACGGAGACCCCTCGAGCCTTCATAGCTCTCTGTCGTGGTGCCGGATACGCACTGCAGTTTCCTGCCCGATCAGTAGGGGTCACTGTGCAAGGTTTGTTGTGCTTCCAGCTACAGCGAGCAATGGCGTCTGAGAGAAAAAGAGAGTGTTGTTGTTGTTGTTGCAACTGAATAACATTGAAACACAGATACTTTTACGTTACAAAAATTAAGAAACGAAAGACTGAGAGATGTGTCTGAAGGTGGTATGTACGTCCACTAGATGTCCCGAGACTGATGACAGGCCAATTTAACAGTCTTATTGGACCGATGAGGGACATGGACGAAGAAACCCACTTCTGGAACTTCCAAATGTCGGCTGACAAATTTGATGAACTTCTACGCAGTGTGCTACCTCATATTAAAGGCTCCATATGTAAGAATGTGGCCAAAAACGGTTACTTCACCATAATTCAAAATACCTAGATCTTTTAGGGTTCGTTTTCTCCGCCATTGCAGCTCAGACTAACTGGCAACCCGTGGTTGCTCGGCAGCTGAGACTCTACTGACTGCAATGATTGGTAGACGGCGGTAGGTGGCGCCACATGCCAAAACATGATTTGCGGTCTGCAATTTTTTTTTTTTTTTAAATGTGAATATTTTGGCTGTAATGTTGTTGTTGGTGAGTTCAGTTTGTTATATGAACATTATTCCTGAGTCTCTGTGACATATTAGGAGGATTTTATGACCAGTTGCTTTAGATTTATTACATCATGCACCTTTAATCATCATGGCACCCACCGCATGCCCGTGGATGCCGCCCAGAGACTGGCTGACGACCAATCGCAGACCTTGCCGACAGACACTTAAAAAACATGCTCTCTGTAAAACAGTGCTCTTCGTAACTGACGTAGAGCACTTTACGTAGGAGTAAAAATTGGGCTGAATAAATTTAACTTAACTGCAGGTAGTATTTTGGTATAATCTGTATCCCTGTCATAACTGCTTCGCAGAAGCAATTTGTTTTTGTGGACACTGTTATACCCACTAATGAGTCTATATTTACTATAAAATACATAGTGTATAAAATATTGTAGAAGTAATCTACCATATTTGCCACTGATCAAACTTTGACTAAAGGTTGCTCGCAGTTTTTAATCGGAAACATTCAAAAGGCTCGTTTAGGGAACCAGAGCTGCTGGTAAATGGTGCATCGTGACAATGTTTGTATAAATTGATGTATTTCCCAATGCAATAGGAATCACAACAACAACAAAAAAAGAGGAAAGCACAGTTTCAGCATGTTGACAGGCGGGGTTTAAACGTGTTTTTCATTCTATTCTTTTGCGAGGAAGACACTGTTGTAAAAATGGGGATGAATCTCAGAGAAGAGGTTTTCTGGAAACTTTTCCTTTGTGTCGCAATATTGCATTCTTCTTGCACACAAACAATTCAGCCACACAACTCGCACAAGTTAAATGTTTACTGTGGCAGAACGTTTGAGTTGGAGCCTGGCATCTGGCTCGCAGGCATTCATATTTTTGCATTTTGAGTTTCTCATTATAACACTCAAACAGAATATATCAGAAACATTTCCATCCGTCCATCCATTTTCTACAGCTTCATCCTCCACATGAGGATCAGAGTGAAGTGCCAATCTCAGCTGACATAGGGCGATAGGCGGGGTCAGTCCATCGCAGGGCCACATGTATAGAAAAACAACCATTCACTCTCACACCTATGGTCAATTTAGAGTGTCCAATTTACTTAATCCCCATATTGCATGTTTTTCGACGGTGGGCGGAAACCGGAGAACGCAGAGAAAACCCACGCACACACGGGGGAGAACATGCAAAATCCATGCAGGTGACTGACTTGTTCTTGCTGCAGAAACATTTCCCTCCTCATAAATTGTTTATAAAACCATGCTTTTAACATTTTGAAGTGTTTTTGCAAGGCACGACCACCACACGTCAACAGCAACACCTGTGGAATAGTGGAGGCCAACAGATTACGAGATAAAACCACTGAATCATTGCTTCATAGCACGACTAGTAATAAAAAAATAAAGAGGTTTGACATGTGTGAAGTCTGCAAATGTGAATCATTAACGGATTTGTTCGCCAGAAGCTTTTTAAACAAGTGTTGGAATCAGTTTTTAAATTTTAAAAGAGTTCAGGAAGACTTAATTAAAGGGGTAAAGTGCCATAAAAACACATTAAACACATTAAATGACAGCATACAGTGTGTGTCTTTTGCTGCATTGAAATGAGTTGAATTTATCGCTCACAAAGACTTCCTAATAAGCGACTTCAGCTCTAAATATACTTCAGTCAGTATGCGTCATCACGTCACTTTAAAACCATGAATATTCCTGTGACAGTTTAATTTGCGTAACATCTTGTTTTTGGTGGAGTTAATGTGACACGAGCTTGATTTTACATGTAGAATATATTATATATATATAAAAAAACTATAGGATATGATTACGGCCCTCGATGTTACTTATTATTGCTTGAAGTTTGTCTTCTTGTATACTTGAGTATCATTTCTCCATGGACTGTAAATACGACGACAGCCTGCGTCAAACCTTATCCCTCGGTTGTTTTTACACCGCGATCTACGGACTTTCCACTGTGACGCTATAATCCACTGCTGCAAACGTACAACTTATATATGCTCCAAAATGTGTTGGTTCCCTCACGCTCACTTGCTAATTGGTTGTACAGCCTTTTTTCCGGGGGCAGCTGCTCCTGCTGACTGAGTTCTTCCTCAAATCCCCCAACTACATCTAACTCATCTACGCGGGTCGTTTCATTCCCAACAACCAAACAATTATCTCAGATTCCGTGGGTTTCTGCAGGTCAGTTTTGTACAAGTCCACGTGCGAGACACAGATGCTTGGCTCAAATGTTTTTGCGCAGACTCACAACTTTAATGTACCTAATGTCCAGACAGTACATTAAGTACCTTTATGCACTGTCAGTGCATTTGCTACATTAATAATGTACGAATGGTACATTAAATGTGTGCCTAAAGGGGAATTTTGGATTTATATACATCCACCATACCTTCATATGACGTCTGTAGACATTATACACGGGCATTATATATCAGATGTAATTTAGATGTGGAAAAACCTGCCTTGGTCGACCTCTACCCTTTCGCTTTTTTGTTATCACTTACTGGAGCGTAATGTGAAGCCCTTAAAGTGCCGTAATCACTCATGATATTTCCCCCTTTTCCATTAGCTAAACCTATCTGTTGAATAGGTCTTCAGAGATGATTTTTGTGCCCACTGCACCTTTACACAAGCGTGAAATGTTATTCAGAAGTCCTCAGAATATCTGTCTCGATCAGGACATGTTGCACGTGTGAAGGCTGAGCCTGAATTTCCTCAGGTTCAGGTGGATCTAACCAGAATGTCAATGCACTGATTAAATTGTCCTATCCTTTCACACACATTTGCACACACATTCTGGGGCCTTGATTGTGAATGTTGCAGTCTGGGAATGATTTTTTTTTAACCCTCTATTAGGTTGTCCACATTGTCAATAGTTGACCAGAGCAGGTATTATCAGGACAAATACACAACAGAGTGGGGACAATTACGAGCATATCGTTGAGTTGAATTGAAGAATTGCATTGAATATAATATGTACTACACCTCAGTGGTTAACATTGTTGCCTCGCAGCTAGAAGGTCACTGGTCAGAAATAAGGGTTCCAAAAAGGGTCCTTCAACAAGGGCTAAGGTTCAACCTGGAACCATTTGCTTCTGAATCAAGGGTTCTTGGTAACACTAATGGTTCCAGTAAAAACCATTTTGATCCAGAGAACCCTTTAAAAACCCTTTCCTGAATAAAGGGTTTTAAAAGGGTTCTTAGTAGAACCCTCCAAAAAGGGTTCTCTTTTGAGGACAACCCGAAGAACCTTATATGGTTCTACTTAGCCCTTTTATTCATAAGAGTGTAGTCCAAATATATGCACAGTTGAACAAATTGCCTATCGCAGTGAATGAGAGTGAACAATTGTTCCTTTTTGTGTTGACCCAGCGATTGACTGGTGACCTGGTCAACCTGGGATTGGTCATGGTTTTTTGTATTTATATCACGCTTTTCCAGTCTTGATGACCACTCAAAGCTGCTGTACACTACAGTTTCTATTCATTCATTCACACCCATTCAGTGTCTTGCCCAAGGACACATCAGCTTGTAGACTAGCGGAGCTGGGAATCGAACCCACAGTTGAGTTGAAAGACAACTCGCTCTCCCACTGAGCCAATAAAGCCGTGGAAGATGAGTGAATGTAGAGCCAAAACAATTAATTGTTAATTGATCAATTACTAAATTAATCGTCAACTAATTTGATAATTGATTAATCAGTTTGAAGCTTTTCTCATGATTAAGACAACATTTCTGATTATTTTAGCTTCCTCAATGTGAATATTTTCTGGTTTCTTTGCAAAGAAATCATTCAAACTGAATCATTTTGGTTTGTGGACAAAACAAGACATTCAAGAACATCATCATTTCCAGGTTAGACAAACACTGATCAACATTTTTTTTTTTAACAACGTAACATTTTCAACATCTGACATTTTACGGGCCAAGCGATTAATGGAGAAAATAATCCACAAATTAATCCATTAGGAAAAAAATCGTTAGTTGCAGCTCTAAGTGAGTGAGTGAGTCCTGATTTACCCTGTTCCAGAGTAAGAACAGGTCAAGAAACATTATATGCCTCATAAAAAAGGTGTCAGCTAATTGAATTAGTGAACGAGGTTTTTCCCATTAATGGATTTTTTTCTTCCCTTAGGCATGTTCCAAGAAGACAATGCTGGGATTCATCAGGCTCAAACAGCAAAAGAATAGGTTTTTTTTTTGTTTCACCTATAAAGGTTTTGGGACGTGCTTGGACTTAATGAACTTCTATCATCAAAACAAGTTGTTGGTAAAAAAAAAAAAAAAAAACTCTTATAAAGGCCTATAAAGATTGTGACAGTGCTTTGGCTTATTGAAACAACGGCATGGAAACATTTTCCTGTGTCTGAAAAGTAGGAGTAATAATAATAATATTGTTTTTCGTGGCAGTGTATATGTGTACACAATATATGTGAGCGGGCGAGAATGCAGAGCCAAAGCCTCTTAACAACTTCTAAGCCCAGTAGTTTTCTAAATTAATAGGAGAAGTTACCAGAGGGGGGCAGAGGAAAGCCTCTGTGCAGGGAGAGGGAAAATAAAGGATTTAGAGAGATGCAGCGAGAGAGAAAAGAAAGGGAGTATAAAGTAGTGAGTGAGAAGACTGTTCATATGTATGAATATTGTTCTGGTGCAACAGTCCATGTGTGTACACTGCAGATGCCCTGTGCTGTCTCATCTTATTTATTTATCCTTCATGTACAGCACATGAAACAGCTTTCACCGAGGCAGCAGCTGGTGCCTGCTCATAAGCAAAAACCTTGGCTATCCTTTTTTTTTGCTGTAAATGATGTCCCTTGTGACCTGTAGGTATACCTGACCATAATAATAATAATAATCATAGCCATAATAATAATAATAATAAGGATCAGTGACAAAAAAAGATTCAGTGTCTTCTCAACAGTATGAATATGTGGATGAGGAAATATGAATGAATTATATTTTTAAATCACTTATTGGTATTTACTATGACCAATGTTAAAACTGGGGATGTGAATCTTTGGGTGGCTCGGGATTCGATTCTATTCCGATTCTCAGGCTCACGATTCGATTCAAAATTGATTCTCGATTCGAAAATGTGATACAATGCATAGTGTGTTAAGGCATCAAAACAATACAGTTTGTATAAGATAATGTGATAATGTGATCACACAAAGGCAAACTTAAGACAAAAGTTAACATTTCTTCCTTCAAAACAAATAAAAACTTACTGTACAAAAAAAATTACTTGCATAAATAAAAGCTTAGGCTAGCTGCCTTTTTCTCCCAGAAGTTACACAAATAAACTGTACACAAATAACACAAACTGGTGTTTTGTGTGGTTTTTCAAAATAGAAAAAAATAATAGATTTTTGAAGTTTATGAATCGATTCAGAATTGTGGATGCTTCTCACCAGACTCACACAGATCTCTGTAAGCAAGCTGTTGTCACTGTGTTGTGACATAATCTAAAGGGAATACTTTGTTATTCCGTTCTAATCTTTTCCATTGGAAACAAAATGGACCACTGAGGGATTGTATTGTTTTATTTACAGTGGCTGCATCCATTAATGACTCTGGTGTAAATGCTGCAGTGAATTACAATAAAGTGTGAGGAAGTGACAAGCTGCACAGGGGCTGCTATTAAATTCTATCAGAAGCCGAAGTGAGTCAGTGGTGGAGTTCCCTAAGGTAGTCTGCAGGGACCGCTGCTTTTGTGCTAATTGAGATTTACTGTAGAAATTCCACTGCACTATGAATTATTGTTCTTACGTTACGTGACACAGGAACTACTCGGTGGACGTGGTTTGCCTTTGTTCTCAGAATTTCAGAAAGTTCACAGAAGTCGCTGTTTTGCTGATTTACGCTGATGTATGATGAAGTAGCAAAGAGTAATAGCTGAAGAGTACTTTTTTTTTTTGCCAGTAAAGCAAAATTCATGGAGCGGGGATGGCAAAGTAATTGGCCAATTTCCCCTTTAAGCGTAAATTTTCGTGTGTGTGAGATTAGTTCGTGGCACTGGGCTTCTTACAATGAAGGCATGAAATTGGGACTTCAACAAACACAAGATGAACTCATTAGAGCCGAACTACAGCTTAGAGCTTCAGTAGGTAATCATTTGAGAGAATAATATACAGACATTAATAGAAAACTAAGTAGAATGGTTTGAAATTATCTGCCTAAATGTACTTACATGAATAAAAAAATATATTCAATATTGTTTGATGTGTCCCCTTGTCAAATCATATATTATTAACTAATATACCTGAGTTATGATGAATAATTTACCAGAGTTATAGTGTCAATTCTGCAATAAATAAGATAATTACATCCATAACGATTTATTTCCTTAATTCCCTGCAAATTCCTGCTTTGAAAACTCATCGTTCAGCCTGTGATCTCTGTGTTTTTGAACAAAGCTATGCACTTTGTTACTGTCAGTCAAAGAGGGTGCGGTAAACCTGCAAAACACCATGCCCGGTAATTAGCTAGCCTTCTCGCTGCTTTTGTGAAAATGTGACTCATGTATTTGTGCCTATTGTCTTCGTCGTGTCTATTTGGAGTAACAGCATAAGCAGGGCCAGGCACCTGCCACGGGTGCTACCATCTTCTGCAGTGCATTACGCTCGGCTTATGCAACAGCAGTCGGTAAAAGTGGAGGTAAGAAGACACTCGCACCAACACAAACTCAGGCACATAACATGACATTATCCTATACTGAAGGTGTGGGAGCCTTAATTTAAATATTGGCCCATATCACAGCGAGAAACAGGAATCAGTGGATATTCTGACTGCACGTCCTGTTCAACAAACCTGGCAACCAGCAGAGAAATGTACGTGATAAAGTCATCTTGCAAAAGTACAAAACGGACGGAAATAGTTTCCAAGTATAAAAACAATATTCACATAAGAGTTGGTGTGCATTTAATTATTTAGACTTTACAGGCAATGGTGTTTAATGTGAAGTGATGCTGTTAATCCCACATTGTTTGACACAATGAGAGTATTTCCTGTTTATGTGACCGTGTGTGTCTGTCAGTTAACACAGGAAGCTTTATTCTGGGAACTCTTATTGTGAAGGAGCTAAAGGGGACTGACATTTAACTCTTAGAACACAGAGCATTTAGGTTGATTTTATTCCATTACTGTTAAAATGTATTATACAGAGACTATAATATTGTGTTATATCATTTTTTTTCCAGCACAACCTATAGGCAACATTCTATTTTGTGACTTCTGCTCGATTAATACAACAACAACACATAAGAAGACGAAAAAATACATTTCGTAAAGCCTACAGATTTGACCTATAAACCCACACCCCCAGGATGTCCATATAAGGAGTTGTGTATTATTCCCACAGCAATTGACTAAGGGTGCGTCTGTGGCACAGATCCATGCCGCCTGAACACTGACGGTAAAGATTACTGCTGCCAGTTAATTTGCTAACGAGAATAGAATCACGTGTTACCACACAGTGGAATGATGATTACTGTCATCGCGTCACAACAAGAAGATCACAGTTCAAACCCTGGCTAGACAAAATGGTGCCTTTCTGCGTTTGCTGTGGTGCACATGGATCCACTCATCTGTATTCCCTCAGAGTCCAAAGACAGATTATGGTGACTTTAAAGCGGAACTAGACCGGAAGTTCCTATTATCGCTGTTTTTTGGTGTGTATCTGCATCATTACCTTGTTTATGAAGCCTGACGGTTCGAAACAAACAGTTCAGCCATTGCTGAGAACGTTGTGTTTTATTGTAATCTCGGGGCTCAACGAGATCACTGAAAATCCCGTTATAGTTACGTAAGCAGCGGTTCTCCTGAACAACCGATCGTCCTGCTCCGGGCGGTAGTCCGGGCACATCCGGTTACGTACATTGAACCGCAGAAGAAGAATAACATCCGTTGTGGAGGTGTTTCACGAGCAACAGTGTCTTCTGACTCTGGGTCTGACTCCGGTTTAAAGTCATAAAAGGGACTGCGGCGGGGAGTCGTGACGAAGCTATTTTTAAACACTGTTAAAACAATGTTTTGATAATGAGGAGCAATGCATCTGAGGTTCCAGAGGGGGGCGCTGCGCTTCTGAGAACGGATGTGCTGGATAGTACTGGCCAATCACAAGACTCTGTCTTCTGGGGGTGAAAGTTCACTCTGAAATCTCGCAGCAGAAACACACTGTCAGAAAAGAGGATTTCTATCGGCTATTTTACAGCAACTAGGAGGTTTTTGACCATAAAAACAAGTTAATATATGTAAGTAGACCTCCATAACTAACATTTATGTGCAACAGGACCACTCTATGTGACCTTTAAATTGACTGTACTGTAGATATGAGAAGCTCCAGTTGTCCACACAACTTCTGATGAAGATGATAAGCAGCAGCAGAAGATGAATGAATAAATAAATGCTGACATTAGTTATTTTTGTAGTGTGTTGACTTTATGTTCACTTCCCACATTTGTTTATTTTTGCAACCAAGTCTAATTGACATAAGTGTGGAAAGTTTGGCTGATTCATTCTCATGGAAAAAGCAGCACAGCCGTATAATGAGATGTATGTCACAAAGTGCCCTTTATGTCATGAAACACCAGGGGAATATTCAGTGTGATAGGACCGGAAAAAAATTAGTGCTCGGTCATAAAATGTGCAGACTGGACCGCAGCCATTTAACACTTGTGCAAATAACTGGCACGAAACAGCCACAGAAAATAAACACGTATACTCTTTTTTACACACTGTGGTGTGATATGTGTGGTTGTTTGGAGAGTACACAGATGGTAAAAATGACTTAATGACTTTCTAATACAAAGTGCACACTTTGTTTAATGAGCATAGATTTGGATAAAGCAATTGCTTGCCGTCTTATTCAGTTTTAGTTGAAAATGCGGTGAGATCTGAGGTTCTGAGAACGCCATGCAATTGCAAAATTGGGGCCATATTGTAGGAAGCTTGCTCTGCTTTGACAAGAAAAATAAACACAAATTTTCAAAAGAATAAATAAATAAATAAATAAAAAAGGCAATAAGGCATATGGACACAATAAGTACAATCCATCTGCATTTGTGATTGATACGAGTAAACAAGTTAGACAGTGGCTGTGATTGAACATCATCATTATTTCTTCCTTGTCCTCAAATACTCTTCTCATAAAATATGTTGTTGAATAATAGTAACTGTAGGAGACCAGTGTTGAGTTAATTTAGTTTAGGGTTTGTTGAAATTATTTTTTGACAATCAATAACATGATCTACAATATGTTTAACACCCGAAAATGCACTTTATACAGCTTATCTATTTATTTTATCTGTCTATATTTATATCGTTTACCTATTTTTATATCATTTATTGCTGCCATTTTATAAAGTTTGTGTCCATGTTTTTGTATTTTATGTTTTCAATATGCGTCTTGCGACTTTCGTTGTGGAAGCACAATGACAATAAAACTTCCTTATGTCCTTATTAATGCAGGATTAGTTGTTACAGTGTCATTTGTGAACAGTCGGCCTTAAGCCTTTGAGTCAATATTCTTGCAAGGAAAGGAACAGCTTTGTGGACTTTTGATGTTATTAAACTGGGTACTGTGGACCTTTGATACCTTTGACAGCTATGATAGATAGAGGGACAGGTAGATATGTACTATATATGTACTGGAGAATATCCAGCATTTTGGGTTGGTGGACGTGTCCATTAGAAACTATGCTAGGTTTGGCGTAAAAAAAATTTTCTGACTGTTATGTTACTATTAAAGGTGTATTATCGAATAAATCTAAAGCAACTGGCCATAAATCCTCCTAATATGTCACAGAGACTCAGGAATAATGTTCATATAACAAACTGAACTCACCAACAACAACAGTACAGCCAAAATATTTGCATTAAAAAAATATTTTGCAGACTGCAAATCATGTTTATGTTTTGAAATCATGTTTTGGCATGTGGCGCCACCTACCGCCGTCTACCAAACATTGCAGTCAATAGAGTCTCCAATAGAGTTGCCAGTTATGTCTGAGCTACAACGACGGAGAAAACGAAACCTAAAAGACCTCGGTATTTTTGAATTTAAGTGTAGTAACCCTTTTTGGCCACATTCTTACATATGGCGACTTTAAATACATGACTTAATTACATGATTCTTCCTTTCCTTAGTGATTGAGGAATTGAAACAGTAGTCAAGCCCATAGGAACCTGCCTACATCTAACCACTTTGGGTGGCCTTGGAATTGCTTGGTATTGATATTCAGCTACTCATTTCAGCTGGAAACCATGACAGTCGTAGACTGGAAACTGAAAAAACAACAGCTTTTGCTAACCCCTGTGTGTGGTTGAATCCCCCCTAGTTTTCAAAACAGCAAACAGAAAAATCATTTACTGTTCCTGTAAAAATCTCAACAAGTGTAGCAACTTCGTAACTAAAGGTTGTGAACCTCAGCAAGGTACAAAACCTACATTTTTTAAAGTTATAATACAGATACTTCTAGTTTACAATGAGTCAAAGAACTTTAAGATGCTGCACCATATCACTGGTGCACGATACATGTATTTACAGCAGGGGTGTCCAGGTTTAGGGAGAGCCAGATGTGATAATGTGAAGATTCCCCGGGGCCAATGGTCCCTTCAGACCTTCAAACAGTAAAAGTTATATACAAATGCAAATGTTTTATAATAATTGTATTTCCTTGGCACAATTTTCATTTATAAATGCCAATTTAACCAAATCTAAGCCACACAGGAGTGAACAAATGAAAAAAAAATCTGCCTTTCTTTCACAACAGTCCATCCTGGGCGATACAAAATCTGATGAAGGGCCGCGATTGGCCCGCGGGCCATACTTTGGACATGCCTGATTTACAGTATAACCATGTTATAAATGCATTGAATTAATCATTGTGAATCAAGTTGGTGCAGGAACAATATATTTTTTCTAAATGTAATTTTCTTATTCTCTCATACTGCACAACGACTACAAGGAAACCTACAAACATTTACCATTACGGCCGCACTGAGAGCTTTTTCTGCTGCAATGTATTCTTTCCTACACAGTTAGACTCATTTTCTATTATTAAAGAGATATCTCAAAGAACAGCAGCTAAGTGCATCTGTCATCATTACACAGCTAAACAGAGCCGTAAACCAACCAGGGAATCTTTCAATCGTGAGCATCTCGACTAATTCTGCCCATAATCCCTCAATCTCAAATCTAACCATACTCCTATCCCTAGGTGATTTCAGCATGATCTATGAAGGAAGAATCCATTATCTGACTCTCCTGGTTTTTCCACAATGGCGACAAGACTTTCCTCTGTAAACGGGGGAGCCGCCTGGCTTCAACTGCCCAACAAAATACAAGATAAGAAGCACAAGCAAAGGGCATTTATCATGTATCCGGCAAAGGCACAAACTCTGTGCATAATGTGGCTGCTTTCTCTCTTTCATCAGATAAGTTCTAGGATCGTATTCCTGGGGGAAACAGCCAACTTTTAGAACTGTCTGACTGATCCGAAAACTGCCTTCACACTTGCACTTTCCCCCCGGAGATTGTGTGAGGGGGCCGTATGTGTGAATGCAGACGTTGCTCCTGGAGATAGTTAATCCAGCTCTGCAGACCGAGAATAATCGTGGGAAAATGCAACAATCTCTGCATAATCCACTGTGAGGTAATTGGTGAGTGTCAAGCTGGACACAATCACCACCACCACCACCACCACCTGGATCCTCCAGAGATTGTCCTGGCTCTCGATAAGACAATGTCCCGCTGCGTTCATCATCGTATGTACAACTTCGGAGAAAGTCTGCACCCAAATTGTAAAAAGTCTTATTGTCTACAGATTAAATCCTCTGATTTGTAAACACGAGTATTGGAACAGTGCAGGGTTTGGTTTACAAAAGTTTCCTTATTGCCTGGGTGCACCAGGTAATTAGGAGTTTCCATAAAAATAGGCTAAATAGACTCTAACTTTTTATAATAAACATTTCTTGTTTATAAAAGTTTTAACTCTTGTAACTTCCTCATTATCAACACACTGTTCTTGTTTTGCTTTTGCTCTAACTACTTTTGTTCCCTAAATTACTTCATATTATGTTAAAAAGTTCCATCACCATCTATTTGAGCTGTAATCTTACTCTTAATCAAACGCGAGAGCGGTCCAATCAGCGATAACAGAAGGGAGAAAAACGAATTCATCTTGATGCTGCTGAGTGCTAATTTTGTCCAATCATTTAAAAGAGTTGTGGTCATCAGATTATTAAATCCAGCAATACTGCACTGTTAATTAAGTTTGCTTATAATAAATACATTTTGTAGCCCTCAATCTTGATAATACAATTTCCTCACACTGACACAAGCACACACACACACACACACACACGTGTCCAGACATGTATTCATGCATGCTCACATATACTGCACACACCATTGACCTTCATGTCCAAGAACAAAACATGGCACATCGAGTGTTGTTTTCGTCACACTCCATTCATGCTTTTAACCCTTTAACAGCGAGCGTATCGCAGAAGTGTTTGCACAAGTGCGCTTTGCATTAGCGCAATTGTGCGACGGTTTACGCTGGTTATTATGGTAATTTCAGTCGTGCTGTTTCAGGAAGCCGGCGAATCAGCGTCTTTGTCACCAGAGAGGAGAGAGTTGGAAAAACACTTGCACAGTTTCCATTTTTTTTGGCCTGTTTTTGGACATTGAGAGACAAAGACTCAAACAATGTAATTGTAAATATGTTTTGTACTGTTCAAATTTCAATTTTAACATGCATACTTTTTGTTTTTCTTCATTTAAAATTGCTAATACACAATTTCAACATGCAATAAGTTATTGAAACTGATACTGGAAAAATGGGTAAAACCACTTACGCGCAGGACATTTTCTGGTTAAAATAAGCAAAAAAGGACAGTTTTAAGAACTAAAAAGGATTAAAAAATAGTTCGGAATGGTTCAAATGTGTATAAAATCCTATCTAGTTATGTTATATCATTAATTAATTCCAGTGAATCACCCAAGATCTCTTGTGTATATATATACATAAAAGCATATGCGTTACGAATCGTACAGACGGGAAAATTCTCCTGCCAAGTCTTTGCAGAATTCAATCCTTTCCCAATTCCCAGTATCAGCGTATGAAAAGAGGAGGCAATCCTTGTGCTGATACCACTCTGTCAATGCTGTCAAAGTGTTTGATTCTCCCCCGCGATAGCCCTCGTCCTAATTAGTTTTCCAACTACCATAGCACTCTTAGTTGCTAGGGTCAAAATCATTGATGCCGGCAAAGTCAATGACTATCTTGTGAATTCCCGTGACCAAAAGATTGCTCCCTTTTGTTGCTGCACGTGTAAAATAGCAAGTCATCACAAATTGGAAGCTAATTTCTATAGGCAGGCTGCGTGTAGGTGGTACTTGCTATTACTTTTACGGAGCTAAAAATACATCTGCTCATTCAGAGGTGCAATTACTTTGTCATTATCCAGCCATCACAATTATGCTCCTTTCTCTCTGCACTTAGTATTAGAGAATGTTTTTCCTTGTATGATTTTTCCTGGATGTGCATTCGGTTCGCCGCACCTCTAGGATAAGTACAGCAAATGATGATTAGGAATGAAGATCCTTATTTTTGGACAGATTTAAATCTATACTTACAACAAAAGATGTTTCCGGATGCTGAACTACCCGACTTGAATTGAAAAAAACACAAGAGGGACTGCTCCGTCAGTTCTTTGACTGACATATGCAATAAATTTGTATCACAAGTTCAAATTTGAACACTGACGGGGGACTTTTCACTGCAGAGATGCTGTCAAAGAAGCGCGGTGTGAACCAAAACTAAAATACCGGTGGCCAATCCAAGAAGCGCCAACATTATTCACACAGGGAAAAAGGGGAAAAGAGAGACGAAATAAAAGGCACTGATGCATCGTGCTCAAGGATGAAAGTCCTCAGGCTACGGACTCTGCCTATGCATTGCTGTTATTGACACAATACGACATAAAGGTTATTGCAGCGGTGACTTCAGCTATTACTTCCTGAATTCAAACCATAAGGGTAAAAAAACGGTAGGCATCCACCCACTGGAAAAAAGAGGAGAGGGAGGATGGTAACAAGCCTCCATCGACCTCATTAGATTGTAGGGAAGCTTCAGCCTAACAACAGGTCTTGTCTCTTGTGAGGCCATACATTGCGCACGCGCACACATACTGAACACACACACACACACACCTCTAGCGGCTCACTTCTTGGAACACACACATACATAATAACAGACACAGGTTTCATCACACACCTTTTCTGCTCAGCCTAGGCTTGTAAATCCCAGGTAAATGAAGTAAAACCATTAAAAAAAAAAAAAAATAGGTGATCTAACGTTATCCATGACTGTGTCAGTGCAAAGTCATGCGAGATTTTGTATAAGACCCACTGACGTGGATCACATTATTGGTTTTTGGATGGGATCAGTGAGCAGTGATGCAGGCAGATTATTTGCCTCCATCACTGTGTGATAGTGATAAGACGATCAATATCAACGTATAGATACTGTAAGACCAGTGCCTTTTATGTAATTTGATTTTTAATGCACACATATATTGATGCTACAAACAGACAAAGTATCAATACAAGCTAAATATAAACAATGACATACCCTCCTTGGTGGCTTTTTTGCCTAGAGACGCATTCTGTTCAACAAGCCAATTATCGTTGGCCAAACCCAGCCAGCGCCATTGGCTCTGCAAACCAAGATCCACACACCACAGGGAGACCTGAGCGGTAACAAGTGTGATTCTACAAAATTAACCCAGATGGACCAGTGGTGACAACACAAACCACACAACGTCTCAAATGTTGTGTCACCGTATACGTGAAAGAGATGGGCTCATCTGTGATCTCTGGGAGTTTTGTGAGGAAGGATCGCCTGTTCTCAGTTTACAAGGCAAAGGAAGATTCTACAGATCTTAGAAAAAAATATTAACTTTATGAATAAACCATTGCCAAGTCTACAGTGGGGCTAATTTTCTTAGTAGTTGTTCTCTCTATCTTGGATAAATACTTAAAGAACATCTTATGATCTCCTCACTCAGCCCCTAATTGCTGATCTTTCTCTGCAATTCACACTGAATATGCACCATCTACTAATCTAGGTTTGCAGGAAATGGCTGCCTGTGGTTTTGTGCAGGTGGTTGATGACGACCATTGGGAAACAATGAGTGGAAAAGGGATGCAAGCATAATGAAACTATGGGGATCATTGTTAGTCTTCAATGGGTTCGGTGCTATAACAATTTGGTCCTTTTCTCCCCCCCCCCAAGAAACTCTGCCTTATTGAAAATCCTGCCGTTTTGTTGGCTTTTCTATTCGCTGAGACTATCAGTTGCTATGAAAGTATTTGATTGAACATTAATTTATCAAAGCTTGGCCCAAAAGGTCACACAGACAGGAGCATCTATGCTCGCTTTGTTCACCAAACAAAAGACATCTAGACTCTTGAAGGAAAATGTCAGGGAGGCTGCCACTGAAAGGATGTACGACCTCAGCTATTATAGGGTGCTCCACACAAGAGGTTGAAAAAAAAAAATAAAAAAAAATAGTTTAAAGTGACACATGCATGAGTCACATCGGATAAAGCTCCTATCTAATTGTCACCACCCCCCCCTTTTTGATCTCACACAACCTGTAATTTTTGGCATTTCTCAATCCTGAGATCCACAGCGAAGAAGAGGAGCTTTTTAGGGAGCAGTGTAAATTATGTTTCCACACTTTCTGGGTCTGTGTGTCAAGCACCATCTGCTGGAGCTGGAATTATCTGGAACTAGGTAAGTCTATGGGGAAAATACTTGAATGGACCGCCTGATTCAGATCAGCAAATTCAGACGTGTGAACTGCACATCAAGACCAATGTAAGGACATTCATTTCTCATATAGTTTGTTCTTCCTACTTTTGCTATTATTCCTAATTCCTTTCCTTCTGTAATCCCCTTAATCAGTGCACAATGTCTCTCTCATTGTCCTTGAACATAGGTGTGGGTGTGTGTGTGTGTGTGTACGGTCCAGATATCACTCATCATGGTACCTGTCTATCTTATCAGGGAAAAAGCAAGTCCTCATAATATAAATCACCAGGTGCAGGTGTATGACCAGTGTGTGTGTGTGTGTGTGTGTGTGTGTGTGTGTGTGTGTGTGTGTGTGAAAGGTTCATTGTCCATGCTATGAATCCAGTGTTTACTGCCTGTTGCTGCAGGCTTCAAAAGACTTAGACCAATTGAGCTTCAAATTAAAAATGCATGATGGTGCATGTCCATCCAGTAGACTCTGACGAATTTGTGTTTGAAGGTGGCCAATCTTTAAAATGTGAAATGTTGATTTAAATATCACCAAACACCTTCACAACGTCTAGCAAATATAGTGTACACTGCATCCTTAGAGTGCATCTTGATCCATGGCTGTGTGTAATCAGTGCATCTAAATCCTAGCCTACTTATCTGGGGATTAACTGCTCACTCATAATATAATATATGGTTTATATGCACTATACGGATCAATATGTAACGCGGTTACATCATTAATTGACGGACAAACCCGTTGACATAACTTTCTCAGCACATAACTGGGACCCGGAGCATAACCAAATCATGGAGGATCCTCTATTGGCTTTTGGACCTAATTGGCTCCTCCATCCTTTCAGGGATGGTGCTGGTCCCTGGAGTGTCCACGCATTTGACATGTTGGGGAATGGGTTTCAGGGGAAAAGGGAGAATGTGGGCCAGTCGGATACAGATCCAATACGATTAAATGATTTAGTCGTCAAAACACAATGGGGCTGCCGAGTCACGTGACCACAGTAAACACATGATGTAAACTGTACGGGTGGAGCTGTGCCGGTAGTTTGGATTTGCTGTTTCTCTCATATATATAGGGGTATAATATGGGGTGTTGAATTTAAATGCAATATTGTTGTATCTTGATTTTCCAGCAGTGGAACAATAATGTTGTAACATTCAAAATAATGATGCTGTCATAGCAACGTCACATTGAACTGTGGGTGAACGGAGCTAGCTCAACGTGGCAGAGAGATGCAAAAAACCAAGAGCAAGTGATTGAAAAAAAGTATTCTGAAAGCAAACATTTAGGCACAAATCCACCAAAATCAAATACCTCGGAAACACCACTGACTTGAGGAACCACGTTAGCCGTTTTCACTCGCATGAAGCTAACGCCTGCCGCCGTAAAGGAAACAGCAGACCCAGCGCCGGGCAAAAATTTACGAGACGCTGACGACTTTGCAAAGAGGATCACCCAGACTGTGGCAGCTTTCATGGCGAAGGGTTTACAGCCTAATTCGGACGTTGAAAACTCCGGGTTTAAGCAAACATCACGTAGCCGCTTTACAGAAAAGGTCATACCTGCACTTTACAACGAAACCAAAAACCAGGTAATGCCGTCAATGAGCCAAGCTAGTCCAGTAGTCATGACGTGTGATTCCTTGAGACGGAGTCTCATATGTAACTGTAACGGTAAGTTGCGTTACCGAGGACTGGCAGATTGTGTCGCATGTTCTGCAAACGAGAACCATTTATCAGTCCCGCAAATTGAGGAAGCAACACATATGCATCGTAGAATCGTATTGACCAATCGTGGACCAAATAATTGTAATTGAGTCGTATTGTGCAGATGAACAGCCCTGGAGTATAATGGGTTGATTTTGCCACTGTGTAGTTTGGCGCTCATTTTGAATATCAAGTATGTATTATAAGTTGTGCTGAAAAGGTGAAATATTTATGCATATATGTATAAGCACACAAAAAGGTCACTGGGGCTTAAGGATTTCTCCTCCTTCTGTTTCCTTTGGCACAAAAATCGGCTTTTTACCATTCTGTGTCAGGTGTTAGGGCTGTATCACCCATGCGTCATGCTCACAAGGAGTTTGTGGACCTTGACATTTATGTGGTTTAACATTTCTAAAAGGAAAACTTTCAGAAATAATCACGTCAGTATCAAAGTACACAAGACGGGCCAGAGATTACTCATCGTCCGAATTTGCAGCATCCCAGTGTTTCTTTATCAAGGACAAAGTCATGTATTCTTTTTTTACTGTGGTGGGAAAATAATACACCTTTTTAGTTTACATACATGTGTACATTTGATTACTGAGGTTGTGACTGCGTAGACCTGTAAATACATTTGTAATTGGCCTTAAGCAAAAGGATATACACAGGGTTGTTTTTCGTTGAATGCGCGTCATCTCTCCTGGGAGTGGTGTGGAATTTAAATGTCATTATTTACTGACCAGCAGCTGCATCAAGTTATCTGGACTTTAAGCCCCTTTAACCCACTGTGCTAATCCCTAAAGAAAATCACTGTACCGAGTAATTCCTGCTGCGATAAATATCTGTCTTTTTCCACGTGGGCAATTGTCTGAACGCATTAAAGAGATCTGATTCAGTGGAGTCAGTCTTGTCTGTGTCAAACAGCTGTGTCTGACAAGTGCTGCATTATTGGCAGCGGAGGTGAGTCTGGTTTATACGGGCAGAAAAAGGAGAGGCAGCGGTGGAGAGGTGACATTATGTGTGACATGTGCCCACGTCCAAGAAGAGCTGCTGCCACGCACAGCAGTGTCAATCTCAGCAGATATGCCGGTGTGTTTATATGCTCTCATGTCGGATTAGCTGCTCCTAGATCGGTCGCGTTGAGGAACTATTCGAGGACAGAGCTGAGTTGACATAAATGTCATTCCTTGTCACTTGAGCTATCAAGACATCAGGGGGAGCTGCTAAGAGAAGACATCTCTGCAGCTTCTTTGAGTTATCAGTTAATGAGAAACACTCACATTTTTGCAGTAATCTATCGTGTTATGCTCTTTGCCCCTTTTCCATTTAAATCCAATGAGACAGTTGGATAAGGCAATGACATAAAACTTTTGTGAAATCAGTGCAGCAGCCACACACTATCATCTACTGTAATACACAGTCATTAAAGCGACTGTAGTGTGTTTCAGCACCACAGGGACGCAGGGTTCTTGTGTGTTTCAACTTCCACTGCTGGTATTAAGTTGTTAAAGCTGAAGAGTGTAGAGTATGAGGATGATTGAGAAGAAGAAGAAGAGAGAGGGGGAGAGAGGATGTGGGGTCACACACTCACACACGCACCTGCCCCGCGCCAAACAATGTACAGTACAGAGACGGTGCCATGGGGAAGACACACCAACACACACCTCCAACCTGCGCTCCGTGAGACTGAATAAAAGCACTGAGATGTGTCCGTGCAGATAGTATACATTTGGGATCAATACTGCGAGCGATCTCGACTGCAGGTACACACACACACACAAATATAAACCCTTCCTCCTTCACACTATTGTTCGAGCCGTGATGCGCGCGCGTAAAATGCGCTGATCCAACAGCGAGGCGACAACACCGTTACAAACAGCAGCAACATTCGCCCTTAAAGTTCATATCCACAACGACTAAATGAGTTAAATGTCTCCCGTGGACGTCCCTGCCTGGTTAAACAATTATTTAAAAAAACAGAATAAAACTATATCCTTGTCATATTTGCTGTTGTTGTTTTTCTCCTGCAAAAAAAATAAATAATAATAATAAAGCACATAAAAGCAGACTTACCTTCACGCCATAAGTTTGACTGAATCTCTGTGTTCGCAGGCACCAGCTGTTATAAGTCCAAGAGCATCCACAGACGGACAGTTAGCTCCCACTGTATCCTTGTATTGCTCTGCACATTGTTGTGCCTTCACTCTGCATAATTAACCGAGTGCGCGCTGCTGCTGCTGCTGCTGCTGCGCTCGGGTGCGAGAGGCATCAGTGTCCTTAAGAGTGAGAGAGAGAAGGAAAAATAACTGTGCGATATCCTACTACTGACTGTGATAGATCCAAATAATAATAAAAATAATAATGATAATGATAATGAAAGTCAAATAATAATAATACAAAAGGATTTACTTCATGAACTATATATTCCTTGGTTGTTTGTTGAAAAGCCTGAGGTGTGATGATCTTCTGTGGAGGATAAGTGTGCACTGCTGGGCTGTGCTGTGCTGTGTCCGCCTGCTGGAGGAGCTTTACTGACGGTGGCAGGAGAGGAGAGACACCGAGGAACTGTGCAAATCAAGGCGGGGTTAACGCCTGTTCAAATCCTGGCAGGAGCGTATGTTTCCCTTGATGTCACTGGCACTGGAGCTTTTCTTTCTTTCTTTTTTTTTTGGGCTGAATGACACCTTTCCTTTCCACTGACAGCACTTTCTTCAAAAGAAAAAAAAAAAAACAGAAGTAATGGAGATGAACAAAAAAAAAAAAAGAGATGTTATACAATTAGACATGAAGTACTTCAGGTTTACCACAGTGCACCAAGAAAGATGGTAACGTGAGAGTAGGTGGACTGTGAAGAACATTGCAAATAAGATCCCTACAAGGACATTATAATGAATGAAAATAATTATGACGGATTATTTTCACGATTAATTGAGTAAATCGCTAGCAGCTCCATAAAATGTCAGAAAACGTTCAAAAATGTAAATCTGTGTTTGTCAAACCTGGAAATGATGTTGTTCTCGATTGTCTTGTTTTGTCCACAAACCAAAAATGAAGAAATGAAGAATATGTTCACATTTAAGGAGCTAAAACAATCAGACATTGTGTTTTAAAGATGCCATATGTAAGAATGTGGCCAAAAACAGTTACTACACCAAAATTCAAAATACCGATGTCTTTTGTTTCGTTTTCTCTGCAATTGTAGCTCAGACGTAACTGGCAACCCGTGGTTGCTCGGCAGCTGAAACCCTACTGACTGCAATGATTGGTAGACGGCGGTATGTGGCGCCACATGCCAAAACATGATTTGCGGTCTGCAAAATATATATTTTTTTTAATGCAAATATTTTGTCTGTACTGTTGTTGTTGGTGAGTTCAGTTTGTTATATGAACATTATTCCTGAGTCTCTGTGACATATTAGGAGGATTTTATGGCCAGTTGCTCTAGATTTGAAAGAAAATGATGAAAAAAAGCTTCAAACCAATGAATCCATTATTAAATATAGTTGTAATAATCGATTAATCGAGTAATTGTTCCAGCTCTAATAACATATCTCTCTGTGTTGGTTTAAACAATATGTTTTAAAACATCTCTCTCCATTCAATTTCAATTAAAGGGCTTATGAAGTGACTATAAAGACACAATGAAAAGATAAGGCATGAAAAAAAAAAAAAAAAAAAGCTCTCAGAATAATTATGCTGCTGTTTTAAACAGAAAACATAAATAATGTACATTCTATTCACTGACAATTCTCACTCTCTCTCCACGTCATGTTTCCTCCTCCATTATAGAACCATGTCCATGACGTTCAGTCCTGTCATGTAATAAGGAGCCAATTTACACATGAGATGCTTTGTGGATTCAATCAACTTAACTGTGAGGATAGAAAACCCAGTATATTCCTCCGAGACCTGGTGACAAGGACGAGGAGAAAAAAACAAACAAAAAAAAAACAATGCACCATGTAATTTCACATTATTCTGATTTATTCTATACCAACACAGATCGGCTGCCTCAGTATGTTCATATAAGGACGAGGACAAAAACAGGTGGAAATCATTCCACGCCTGCACCTGCTTGTGTAAATGCTGTTGTGCCTTTTATTCCTCTGTCGTGATGATTCTTATTCTGGATCTCCCCATTTTAAAGCCAGACTTTTGTGTTTTAACTCTAGTCCAGTGTGTGTGTGTGTGTGCTCGTCCACACTGGAGAGAGAAGTCAAGGATATTACAGTGAAAAAAGTCAGGATATTACAGTAAAGCCTTTAGGGTTAATTGTTTTCACTGTAGTCCCTGCAGAGGGTGAGGGCAGCAGTACTGATATGGCAATATGTCGCGGAAAATGTTGCGTAACACCGGACAATGTTTGGCCCATAACTTCAGAAAGGCTTAAGCGATTTATACGCAAGTCAGGGACCGTCCATAATACCTAAGAGTCCTTAACTGTGTCTGAAATTTGTTTGAGAAAATACAATGAAAGGTTATTGTACCGTGAAAGAAACAGCAAACCAATCCACGCCTGGAAGTCTTTTCTTTGATTGACCTTGGTTAGCGCATGTTCCGTCTGCTCCACTCCTGACACAATGCAATCCGGGGACTCATGCAGCCAAGGTAATTGACTGACTCCTTCGCTGCAAAATACACAGTCAGTGTACTGTACAATCAACAGAGAGCTTTGTTCTCATTACTTGAGGGATGGAAATGAAGAAAGTGCCAAAAATCTACATCGTATCCACACGGCAACTGATTCAGTCGCTGATGGGTCAGCGACGGTAAGGTGAGGTTTGAGCAAGCGTTACCACAAAGCACAGGTGCCATTGTTTATTTATTTATTCATATAGTTAGGGCCCGAGCATGAATGTGCCAGGGCCAACAGCTCCTGGCACAAAGTGCGAGGAAAACTATTGTTCCTGTTGGGATTATTATTTTTCTCTGATGTTGCGCTCATTTTTGAGAGGGTTAACGTGCATAAAAACTCTTGAAATTTGGCACAGAGGTCGGGTCAGAGAAAAATAATGCGATAGTGGCATACACTCTTAGAAATAAGGGTTCCAAAAGGGTCCTTCTACAAGGGCTGAGGTTCTACCTGGAACCATTTGCTTCTGAAAAACCCTTTCCCGTAGAAAGAGTTTTCAAGGGTTCTTGGTAACACTAATGGTTCCAGTAAGAACCATTTTGATCCAGAGAACCCTTTTAAACCCCTTTCCTGAATAAAGGGTTTGAAAGGGTTCTTGGTGGAACCTTTATAAAAAGGTTTTACCTGGAACCAAAAAGGGTTCTCCTATGAGGACAAGCTGAAGAACCTTATATGGTTCGACTTAGCACTTTTATTTCGGGTGTGTAGGGCACAAACCCGTTCTTAGCCCTAGGGCTCTATAGTGCCCCCAGAAGTCTGGTCATGGTCAAGTATTTTGAGGATTTTTTGGGGGGATTTTTGGATGCGAGAGAAAATGGCAGAAATTGAGCTAAACGCTAAATTTCTGATTTTTCCTATTGTGTCTAAGTTGCACATAGTTGTTCCAATTTTAACCAAATTTGGTAAACGTGTTGCTTGCCTGAGTCAAATTTCAACGATGAACACATTTCTAATGTACTTCCATTAGCTCCGCCCACCCAGAAGTCGGCCATTCTGGAAAAAAAAAAGGCTAATCTACGTATTTGCTAGCCGCGTCAAACTTGTCAAAAGGTATGGAAAGTACTTTAAATTCCACTTTTTTTGATGACATTCATTGTTAGAAGTCAACACATTAAAGGGATAGTTCGGAATTTTGAACATAAGACCATTTTTCCGGTGTGATGGAGACGTCTGGAGATGTTTTCAAGAAATTTCATACAGTTCTTCTAGTTGCCGAGTTTGCCGATGCTATGGCTAGCGCAAGTCAATGATACAAGTTAGCATGGCATTAAAAACACTCATACCGACTCCACAGTGCACCAGAGGCAAATCGATTGTAACGGCAGACTATTGATGTACATATCTGTGTTGATAGAATAATATTTGAAACAAAACTAACGTCGCATCGCACAAATTTTTGACGGACTACTTTCTCAGCACTATACTTCCGGCAGCGGAATCAGTCCGCCGCTGCCGGAAGTATAACGCGCTGCTGCTGCTGAGACATAAATCCTTCAAATTGCAAGGTTGGTTTTATTTCAAACATTCTATCAACACAGATATGTACATCGATAGTCTGCCATTACACAATCGATTTGCCTTGGGTGCACTGTGGAGTCGGTATGAGTGTTTTTTAATGCCATGCTAACTTGTATCATTGACTTGCGCTAGCCATAGCATCAGCGAACTCGGCAACTAGAAGAACTGAATGAAATTTCTTGAAAACGTCTCCAGACGTCTCCATCACACCGGCTGAGCTGGAAAATAGGTCTTATGTCCAAAATTCCGAACTATTTCTTTAATATTTCTCAGTGTAGGCAGTTTACTTTACTTTATGTACATATTGGTTAGCACTGTTCGAGACTTGTTGCAGAAGTTCTGATCAACCCTCCATCTGACCTCGAAATTACGTTGTGCAATTTTGGTTCTATAATGAGAATAAAGATAATTTCCGTTCCTTTCAGAATTAGAATAAGCTTTACTGGTAGCACTCATACTGATAATATGAGAGAACAAACAAGGACATTGACTGAAGTTTTTCTGTTTCTCTGTGCAGTTGCAGATAAAAAAAGAAAAAAGGACAACAAAAACTAACAAATTAAGTTCAACAATGTACAGAAATGTCAAAGAAGAATGGCACAGTAGTCAGTTGCTTCAGTTTTGTCATTTCTCAAAGCATGTGCAACACCATCATGAAGGCAAAAATGTGGCACCACTTTCTCCAATTAATGTGTTTTTTGTTTCCAGAATCATTGGGCTTTTATAAATAATGACACTTTTTTGTCACTTTACAGAGCCAGATACAGTTACACACACACGTCTGTTAGACGCCGTCACAGTGCTTCAACGAAAACAAAAGCAAAAAGCCAGAGCATAAACACACAGCCGAGAATAAAGAGGACAAATCACTGCAAGGACACGGCGGAACATGACGGAGAATGAAAACAGACAAACTGACAGAGTGAAGGAAACTCAATGACTACATTCTCTGGTTACAGCAAAGGAGCAGTTATGGTTACAGAAGAGTTCCTAATTGTACAATATGTAGATGGACTGTTGTCTGCAATCTATAGAGCACTATGTAGAATGCTGTGCAACCCTTAACGGCATGTTTTATTGTTGCTTTTATTATGCTGTATGTGTACTGTGTATTACTGTGTGTATATATAGTACTGTGTAAAAGTCTCTGTGATCATTGGAATTGAAATCCTGTGACTGAATGTTTGTCTCATATTATAACAAGCTAAACTCAAACTAAATGTGCATATAATGCTCAGGCATGTCTTGAATAAACGACGTTAAATAATAGGACAAAGACAGGTTTTACCAGAACATTAATTATGTTCCCACTCACACAGGTTGAAGGGTCATTCCTTTGTCTAAGTGTGAACATGTGTTTTCTATTTTAAAACTTCATACATGTGATTGAGAACAAATTCTACTGTATGATCATGACAGCATTGCTAAAGACTGCTCATCACTGCTGGCGGCTAACTGTGTAACTACCAGCCTACACCCAATGCTTCACTTTGTAGTCAGAAAGGTTACATCTATTTTCTATGTGTGGTCATTATATTCCGCTCACTCACACACATATGGTATACACTCAGATGCACACAGATTAGACAGTCTCCCGGCTTGTGGTGAAAAGGCACAAACACATATTTATAGCCAGCGTTGGCAGAATGCTAAATAATTCACGTGTGCTTTGTTTACGTTATTTTCCACACTTACTTCAACCTCGTGTCATGCTAATGAAATGTCTCATAATCATTCAAGGAGTTCTTCCACAGGAGAGTTCCGCAATATTGCAAACTACTACTACTACTACTACTACTACTAATACTAATAATAAGCGTTACCTATATAATACCATATAGGGCCACATTTGAATTGAAAGAAACAATAATAAAACAGCACAAATTCTGAGATTAAAGTCAGAATTCTGAGATTCAAGTCTGAATTCTGAGATTCAAGTCTGAATTCTAAGATTAAAGACTGAAATCTATGATTAAAGACTGAAATCTATGATTAAAACTGAATTCTGAGATTCAAGTCTAAATTGTGAGATTAAAGTCAGAATTCTGAGATTAAATGAAAAGTCAGAATTCTGAGATTAAAGACTGAATTCTGAGATTCAAGTCTGAATTCTGAGATTCAAGTCTGAATTATGAGATTCAAGTCTGAATTATGAGATTAAAGACTGAAATCTATGATTAAAGACTGAAATCTATGATTAAAATTGAATTCTGAGATTCAAGTCTAAATTGTGAGATTAAAGTCAGAATTCTGAGGGAAAAAGTCAGAATTCTGAGATTAAATGAAAAGTCAGAATTCTGAGATTAAAGTCTGGATTCTGAGAAAAAAAGTCTAAATTCTGAGAAAAAGGTCTGAATTCCGAGATTAAATAAAAAGTCTGAATTCTGAGATTAAAGTCTGAATTCTGAGATTAAAGTCTGAATTCTGAGAACAAAAGTTATTAAGAATAATAAAAAAGTCAGAATTCTGACTTTAATCTCAGCAATCATGCTGTTTTATAATTTTTTTCTTTCTTTAAATTGTTGTACTCTACGGTAAAATAGCACTTTTTTGAACAAATGTTGCTCAATATCTTTATGTCAAGAGAAGGGGCTAAATTCACTTTGGGATGCACTTACAGTTTGTCTCAAGATGAACAGGGCTCGAAAATACAATCTGTGGACTTTGTGGACACAACGCTCTGCTTTAACCTGGCTGAGTGTGCAGAGCCACCAGAACAGTAAGAGAATGCTGGGAAAAGGCACAGACCTGGCAAAAAGAACATAAAGGCCTCTCACTCCTTCTGTCTTGCATAAACAAACGCAGAATAAGGTCCTGAAAGCGAGTCATATTTTATGCACCAGCAGCAGTCATGGCTTTAAAGTTCAACCTCATCCTTTAAAGACTGTATGATATTACCACTGGTTATCACCAAATAAGCTCGTGTGACATTTCACGCTTGACACGAAGGCTCCGTCTGTGGCCAGCTCTGGCGCTAGAATGTGACATTATTGTTTGCTGAGTGACACAGCGCGACAGAGACAGAGAGAGAGATAGATCGAGATACAGTATGACTGCAGAGGACTTCAAGGGAAGAGAAGTGAGACAGAGGGAACAATAAGACAGACATATGTTGTTGTTTTTTGTTTTTTTTAATACTGTACTTTTACAGGGTGGGGTTAAAAAGCGGCCGATCATCTATAATCCCACCAAAAACAAATAAACAAACAACAACAAATTGATTGTGCTGACGTACATGCCTGCACAGCTGAAGCCTGTTCTGTGGCCATTGACCTGCAAACGTATCCAGACTCCGTGACTGTAAAACATGTTATTTATCTACACCACAGGGACATCAGTGTGTACACTAACCAGAAAAAAACATCATTTAGTCCAGTCTTAGCTGCCCTACACTGGCTCCCTGTAACATTAAGAGTTCACTTAAATGTTACAGCTCCTCCTCCTCCTTGTATACAAAGCACTTCATGGGTTAAAAGCAAGCTGCATTGACATCTCCCTCATTAGCTATGAACCGTAAAAAGAACACTGCGATGGTTCGCTGCTGGTTTATTGGAGGTTCCCCACAACAGTGGGAAGAACATTGGGGATGCTTCCTTTATTACTTACGCCCCCTAATCTTTGGAACAAGCCACCCTTAGATATCAGGGAAGCCGGCTCACTAGATATTTTTAAAAGATGATTTAAAATGTTTTTTCTCTAACCTTCAAGTAAAGCTAATTTTCATTCCACACGGTGTTGTATTTTACTGCTTTATTTGCATCTGTTTTCTTTAAAAAATAAAAAAAAAGTATTTTCCTTTTATTGTGAAGCACTTTGAGCTGCAACCCTTGCATAAAAGGTGCTATACCGATAAAGTTTATTATTATTATTATTATTACAACCTAGACCCAATCATCACGGTTAACAATGGTTACTGTCAAAGGGCCAGATGTAATTGTCATACGGAATAAATGTAACTAAATGTAACTAAATATAATGTAAAAAAAAAAAAAAAAAGCAACTAGGTCCGTAACATAATTGCGAAATAACTTTCTGTATTTATTACAAATATGATGCATTATAGATGTAACCTGGTCCGCGATAGAGGTGGAAAAAGTACTAACATATTGTACTCAAGTAAAAGTACCAATACTTGGCCTGGAAATATTACTAGTCAAAAAAGTAGTCATCTGAAAATGTACTCAAGTATAAGTAAAAAGTAGCTCATTTGAAATGTACTTTAAGTAGAAGTTACTTAGTTACTTTGCGTGGGGTGTGAGGGTAGTAGAAATATGACAAGGGGTCAGAAATCCCCAAAAATTGGGAGCTCACATGATATTACGTCACATTTGGCCACGCGCCCTCTATGTTCACGCGCCAGTGCTGGTGCTAATCACATCATCATTCGTATGGTTCTGGTGTATATTTTCCCCCTGTAGGTCTTCATTGTGCTGAATTTTTATTTTTACTCAGTAACGGATAGGATTTATAAAGTAACTAAGTACAATACTTGAGTCAATACGTACTCGAGTAAAATAGAAAATCCTGATTTTAAATTGCACTTTAAAAATACAAAATACGCAACAAAAAGTATTCAATACAGTAACTTGAGTAAATGTATTTCGTTACTTTCCACCTCTGGTCCGCCACGGTGTTTCTTGACAAACAAACGGTTTTAAAAGTCTTTATATGGTCGGGTCAGACCTGCTCACACACTGCTTCAAAAACGCACCCTCAGAAAAAGACACAATAAAGCTAGCTTTCACTGCAGCATTGTTTTTGGTTTTGGCTTTTGTGATCACAATCTCAATTTCACTCGTTGCGTGATGCATATACAATGATACACTGTGATCTAGTGGCAGGATGCCGTCACATTGCGGGTTACGCAATCACCATGCATTGTCGGAAATGTAGTTTATGGTCAACGCACGCCTTAAAGGTACAATGTGTAGTATTTATGGGTTTATATAACCCAAAATCCACTTTTTTATACATATTATGTGCTCCTGCATTGTCTAGTCACTGTATAATAGTTTTTGTTTCATTTTCGTAGTGTTTCAAAAAGTCATGTCAAATAACATGACCGCGGACCGTGGTTGCATAGCCACTGTTAGCAGCGAGACGCCATGTTTCTACCGGAGCCTGTAAGGACAAACACGAGAGAACAAAACAAGCGTCTCTTTACTTGTAGAGGAAGTCCCGCCTCCTCTCTTTCTGCTTCGTCTGCTACGGCCGCGGTAGCTCGCCCTCTCCCTCACCTCACGAACCTCATCTGCTGACACGGAGAAATACGACGAGGACGACATTTGACCGGCTGAGGATACCGTAGCGCTCAGGGAAGGGAGGGGGTGAGCAGAGGAGCAGGTGTTTGTTGTAAATTTCAGCCTCTCCTCTAGATGGCACTATAAACTACTTATTTCACCTTTAAAGCAGCATAGACCTATTTTAACACAGATTTTTAAGACTAATTGATCAATCGCGGGCCACATCTGGCCTCCGGGCCTCGAGTTTGACACGTGCTGTAGTGGATGAATATACATGTGAAATAAACTTTTTGTGTTTAGAATAATTGGTCAATTTTCACACAACTTGTACTTTTTTTCCCTGCTCCATCTTGTCTTTTTGTGACGATGCAGATGCTGCAGATGTGCACAGATTCTTATTTAAACATTTCATATGTGAACTTGGCGTAAAACCAAAGTCATTGCTGTTGTTTTGTCATGTAGATAGATCCATTTGTCATACAACACAGAATCTTTTCCCAGAGAGAGAGTGAGGAGTCACGACCAGCTCAGAGGAAACGAAAAAAAAAAAACCAGCCTTTACAATAAACATCCGGAGAAATTGTTTATCAGTTCAGGGTATGGATCTGTGGAACAGCTGCACAGAGGAGTTAAAAGTATGCACATCCCTATTTGAACTCTTAGAATTCTGCGTGTTAATATGTCAAAAACACATGTAGCTATAGCGTATAGGCAAAAAAAGCAAGAGCTTCAGCCCACACGTTATCTTTTTTGCAGATTGCTGCTATTTCATTTTTAAGAACGCGTGCTTAATTAATAGTGTCTCCACAAATCTAATTGCATTTATTCGTGAAAACCTGTGACCTGAAATAAACTAACTAAATGATATTGAAAATTGAATTAAGTTTTTACAGCCAACTTTTTCGAAAAAGCTGCAGGACATGAATGTGTTTTGAATGTAAATGCACAATGTGAGAAAAGTACTAAAAGCTCGATTTTTACCTGCACGGCTGAGCAAAATGAAAAACCCATATATGAATAGGTACAGCGTAAATAAGGATGTGTGTGTGTGTGTGTGTGTGTGTGTGTGTGTGTGCATGTGAGTGTGAGATGGGTTGCAGGTGTGCATGTCTGAGTGAATGACGTGTGCAAGTGGCAAGTGGATCCTGGGAGCCGATTGGTCGTGCAGAGGAGCTTCCAGAATAAGAGGCCCGATCGTCCTAGCTGGAGCAGACCTCCAGCTGGCTTGAACCGCAGCCAGAGGCGATTCTACAGTCTGTAGGGGCCCTAAGCAAAAATTCCCAGGGGGCCCTTCCTTCCAACCAGTGTTCATCACCGTTATGTTATAAATAATCTGACACCAACGAAAAATGTATGAGTTAAAAATATAATTTTTTTCTGAAATGAATGAAATAACATGGAAAAACCTTGTAATTAAAAAGTATGTGAAAATATAAAAGTAAATAACAATAAAATACTAAAAAAAAAAATATATATAAACTGAGTAAAAAAGATATGCATTACACTGTAAATAATCCTCTTCATTTTCTAACTTGCAGAGCGATAACTTCACACAGGTTAACGTGAGGTGGGGCCCCTTTAGGGAGGTTTCCTACTGAGATGTCACTGCAAATCGCCCATTGTTTTTTAAGGGGGACTGGGATGTGGCTGGTCACTGCACATTTCATTAAAACCCTCAGGCTCCGATTGTCGGGGGCCCCCTATCAGCTCTGGGCCCCAAGCAGTTGCCCGCCTTGCCTGTTCACAAGCTGCGCCCCTGACCGCAGCCAACAGACATTTTGTATATACTTGTTTTTCATAAACCTTGAAAATGGTTTGTTCCGAGTATTGGCTGCTGGTTTCTTGAGAGTTTGAAAGTGCGAGTCTCCACATTTTCCCGTAGGCCTGATAGTTACAAAAGGAACATTAGACTACACTGTGAAACTGAAATATCTTAATTAAAATACAAAACATTGCTCTACTTTTTCTTCTGTTCCGTTTGTTCGGGTTGAGTAATTATACATTTGAGAGAAAGATGTAGGGAGAAGCTGCTTCCATTAGGAAAGAATTATGTTTAATTCTTACTTTTTTTCCCCCCTGTGTAATGTGCGACTGAACGCTGCCTATGGTGATTTAGTGGAGCTTTAGTAGAGTGTGCATGCCAACTTTCCATCTTGTTCCACTGTCGCATTTTATCACACGCTACAGTGCAGCAGATAGTAGGACGTGAAAAAAGGGGAAAGAAAGTGATTTACTGAATGAAATCTAAGCAAGGGAAGAGAGGGGGAAAAAAAAGAGAATTTAAAATCTTACTTTCCATAAAGAAAATCTCATGCAAAGGGTCACTTTGTCAAGACAAGGTAATAAAGGAGAAATAAGGTGTACAGAAGAGGAACCAGGGGTAATTTGCGACGCTCAGGGCCGCTCACTGCCGAAGCTGCACGTGGACAGTGTGTGATGAGGCTCCGTGTTGATGTCTTTGCATTCACAAATAAGCTTATTAAGCCATATGAGCAGCCATGACTGAGGACAACGAGCGTTTGCCTGCAGTGAAGAAGCTTTCATACAGTACATGCGTTTGCTCTGTTTGCCGCTGATTGCAGGCAGATTTTAAAATGAAAAACCTTTTCCCTCTAAGTGAGTTCGGAGTGATTGCACATAATCCAGAGGCCAAATGGAGGGAAATTTACAGCTCCATGGAATTCAAACTCAAGTCATATTTCCTTTGTTTGCAGTTGGTATTTGCTGTAAAGTTGCATATTCATACTACAACCTTGTTAGTGTATTTTAGGAACTAATGACAGGAGAGAGTTAGCTAGCTAGCTAGATGGATAGATAGATAGATAGATAGATAGATAGATAGATAGATAGATAGATAGATAGATAGATAGATAGATAGATAGATAGATAGATAGATAGATAGATAGATAGATAGATAGATAGATAGATAGATAGATAGATAGATAGATAGATAGATAGATAGATAGATAGATAGATAGATGGGGGATGGATGTATAGATGGATAGATAGATGGATGGATGATAGATAGATGGATGGATGGATGGATGGATTGATGGATGGATGGATGGATGGATAGATGGATAGATGGATAGATGGATAGACAGACAGACTGATACCTATCACCTTGTTAGTGTATTTTAGGAACTAATGACAGGAGAGAGCTAGCTAGCTAGCTAGATAGATAGCTAGATAGATAGATAGATAGATAGACAGACAGACAGACAGACAGACAGACAGACAGACAGACAGATAGATAGATAGATAGATAGATAGATAGATAGATAGATAGATAGATAGATAGATAGATAGATAGATAGATAGATAGACAGACAGACAGACAGACAGACAGACAGACAGACAGACAGACACCTATCACCTTGTTAGTGTATTTTACGAACTAATGACAGGAGAGCGCTAGCTAGCTAGCAGGTACATATGCTCATCTTGTCAAATCATATGTAGTATTTTTTTTTTTTTTTTTTTTTTTAAATCCATGTCTATGTACAGTGAACCCACTCGACAACATTAGTCACTGGTACTCTCTCTGTGTGAACTGCATGCTCACAACTAGCTGCTGATGCATCTGTTACAACCCACACGTACGGACAACCTCATTTATGAAGCACATTTGCTGTGTGTTTCACTTTCACGCCGAGAATCTGTTTTGAACACTGACCCTCATTCTGTTGATGTGCGAAAACACAAACACACGCATGTTCTCATATGTCTAGAAATGTCTGCCTCACCAAATGTTAACCCTACACTCAACCACTTCCTCAAAAAATGAGGCTCGGTCCTATTTGGACCAGGTTTTTGACTCAATGAGGACTACTGGTCCTGACAATCCAATCCAACTTTATGATAAAGGACTTCCAAGACAACACAGTTGACCTAAGTGCTGTACACAGACATGACAAAACTAAAGTAAACCCAATACAAGACAAGACAGGAAAAACAATAAAAAAAAAAAGCAAAAGCCAACATCTCAAATTGAGTTAAAAGCCAAAGAGAGAAAATCTATTTTAGGAGAGGACAATGCCACGGTCGCCTCTAAGCTTCCTCTTTGTCTTAGCAACAACTAACAATGACTGATCTGCCGACCGGAGAGGGCATGAGGGAGCGTACGGCTGAGGCAGGTCGGACAGATGCTGTGGGGCAAGATGAAGACATTTAAAAAGAAATAAAAGAATTGTAATAAAATAAATCTGGAAACGAACCGGGAGTTAATGGCGTGATGCTAAAATTGGAGAAACGTGCTCTCGGGGGGTGACGAGGGTGACGAGGTCAGTAAATACGCCAGAAAAAGGTCCTAAACACACACACACACACGCAATGAAATGTTAAGAGGCAGCATTAAACCAAACAGGATGCTAAAAGTCAACAAAGGGGTGAGATGCATTGCAGCTGGTGTGCAAAGACACATATCATGGTGTGTTGGTTTGTCTTGGTTTTGGGATTTTGTCAAAAAGTGCACATGTACACCATTTCTTAACCATTTCACCTTGTGCTAACCTCTGCCCTTGCTCTCCCAGAGACTGAGCGAAACATGCCGGTCTCCCCTCTGCAACAATCAACAGTATATGATACCTTTTAACCTACAGTCCTGACACCAACGATTAAATTGCAGAGCAGCAAATTGAAAACCTTGTTAAATCTGACTTTTCTCAGCTCCAATTCACTGGCATTTAAATTGAACAAATTATTTTTTGGGAGCAGATTCTGCCTCTGAAAACAGCTAAAGGGAGTACATTCTCTTTTTTATTTCTTCAGTATAAGGAGTTCTTTTCCCCATTGTGTCTGACTTTTTGCAACAGACATTAAGTTAGCGGGTTTCTATGCTTGGCATCACACAGATCCAGACCATTTGGTCCAATAAAGAAAGCAAGAGTCAAGCGATGAACAAAACGAATAAAATAAGAAGAGATGAAAGCGAAGACAGGCAGGTGGAGTAAAGCAAATGGAGGCATGTCGACAAACTAAGAACCCTGGGTAATGAAGGCAGCGGGAATTGAAGTGCCCCTCAGGAGGAGAGGAGAATGAGGAATTCTTATTTTAAAGAAGCCAACGCTTGACTATAATTGGCAGCCAGTGAGCAGTGAAGTGAGTCTATGATGTGATCATTATCCCGAGTGTAGAGGTTTCCTCCTGAGCGAGAGAGCGGGAGACAGGACAATGAGCGGGGATGGTCGAGAAAAGTACGGTCAAGGGGGAATTTTTGTTCTTCTTAGATCTGTTTAAAAATACCAAAGTGTAAAATCACACGTGTCTGGATACACGGATGGAGAAAGAAGGATGCTAATGGTCAGACCTAAAAAAACACCCAAGAATAATCTGATTCATCCAGGACACCCACTGACACTGAGGGAGCAAAAAATTCATCTATGTCAAGAAGAGCTGTGGGGAGCATCTCCTGCCTCTTAGTGCTTGTTCCTGCACTGTACCTAACCCGGTGAAGGCAGTGACATGGATAGTGTGATACTGTGAGCGATGGATGCCTGAGTACAGATGAAAAGGATGTGCATTCACAGTGTGCCGTGCCCATTTATTGGTTGAGTGGTAGAGCGGTTTCAGCATCACAACAGGAAGACCAAAAATCTCCGCCAGTGTCTCATTACCAGCTGATGCATTTAGCAGAATTTATCACCGTACAGTGTGAAGCCAGGCCTTTTGCGATAACGTGAAGAGAAATCCAATAATTATCCCAATCAGAAAACAGTTGGTGACAATGGAGAGTAAAAAGCTCCACAGCAGAAGCAAACTGCCTTAATTGACTGCTGGGTCTGAAAATACAGAAATGGGGGGAAGAGAGGAGAGGAGATGAGAGGAGAGGAGGGGGAGAGAGCGAAGGGAAGTGGGGAAGAGAGAATACAGAACAGGGAACGCTTTTATAACAGTTGTATCTTTCCCAAGTGGCGCTACTGTTCGCTGTCACAAAGACCAGATCGCAGAGGTTATCTGCTGGTTATCTAAAGAAGGAGGCAACTGCAACAAATCCAGTTTGAGCCAGAAATCACGATCTCCGAAAACACTAAAACATGCGTTTTTTGTTAATAAGTTGCCAAGATTTGTTACGTAATATTTAGGGCTGTCAAAATTAACGCAGGATGATTAATTTGTGGAATTAACGCGTTAATTTTTTTTAACGCATTAAAGCACTTTCTCACTTTCATCGCGATACGGGTAGACGTGCAGTTTATGAACAGGCAAGGCGGCGGCAACTGCTTGGGGGCATTCTAGCGTCAGAATGCTAGCTGACGCTAACGCTAACTAGTAGAAGCAGGTGCTTCAAAGGTGCTGATGAGGAAAGAAAACAATTTAACTTCTATACTTTATATTTTGTTTATAATGCGAGTTATTTACAGTGCAATGTATAATTATTTTAAAAGTTTTTTTTAAAGTTATTTACAGTATTTTATTTTTTCTATTTATTTATATTTATATTTACATTTATAATGTGGGTTCTTTACAATGTAATGTTTTTTTTTTTACTAAGTTTGCACAGGTGTTTTTAAAAGTTATTTACAGTATTTTATTGTTCTTTACATTCATTTTTTTTTACATTCCTTATTTACCTCTCCGTTCCTACAACAATACAAAGAGAAAATTTGAATTTTTCTGGCATATTTACGAATGGTAATTAATCGTGATTAATCGTGTTTAATCCACAGCTACCCTGTGATTAATCTGATTAAAAATTGTAATCTTTTGAGACCCCTACTAATATTTAAAAAAAAAAAATGAATGTACGTTTTTGGATGGATCGCCCTACGTCAGCTGAGATTGGCACAACACCCCCCCCCGCAAGTCTCATGTGCAGGATAAAGCGGGGGAAAAATGAATGGATGGATGGATGGATGCACGTTTTTGAGCCATCTCAAACAGCCATCTGGACAAACTGAACGAATCCTGGTCAGACACTGCATCAGAGGCCTGGTAGACCATAAAAAAATCAATAAAGGTTTTCCTCTATGTGTGTGTGTCTGTCATTCAGGGTGTCCATCAGAGTGTGTCGCATGCATGTTCTTGGACCTGAGCACACACCGCCCCCTTGGGCACTGACAAACACAATGGTGCAGAGCTGAGAAAGTACTGAATATTTTACACTGCGATCAATTGATTTGCTCGTAGTTTTTTTTCTCTGTTACCATCAAAACACGAAATAAAAAATCCACGGTCCTTCTTATTCAACGTGATTAATTGCCATCTACCACTACGACGGCCTTCGCACTTTATCACACGTGAGCAAAGCCGCGGTCTGTTCCCCGCACATGACCACAGAGCCCTTGCTTAATTAGCGACAAGTGGATCCATTGCTCCAGCTAAATATTTTATTTGGTGGAGAAAGGTCATGGTGGAGCTGTGAAGAATGCTATTTGAGTGTAACAAAAAAAAAAAAAATGTTTTAAATTCATTCTGGCAATTATCAAAGTCAGGGACTGTGACCATTATTTTTGCTGCACACACTGTGAAAATAATGAAGAGAAGGGCCTGGGAGCACATACCTCTGCAGATGTGTCAGCAAACAAGAAGCACATGAAAGATGGAGAAATTAAACATGTCGGAAAAAACACGGTCCCACAGAGACATTTCAGTATGAACAGTCCACCGGGGGAATGGAAGTGGAAAAGCATGCAGAGCCCAAGTCAAAGGCCACACATTGCTTTTTCACGACAGTGTAATGGCTGCACGTGCTGCTTCAGACGTATCTGCTTACATTACAGTGTTGCTCTTTTCACCCTCAATCTTACTCACGGATTCACAACAGGACGGCGTCGCCGTGCGGCAACGTTTCCCCCTCGGCATTTATCGGATTATTACAGTGATCGCAACCAAAACATCAGTCTGCGATCTGCGTTTACACGAGGAGTCTGGACCAGGCAAACGTTTGGGGTCACCTATCCAATTTGTTTGTGTTTTCCATTAAAAGTCACACTTTTATTCATCAAAAGAGTTGCAAAATGAATAGAAAATATAGTCAAGACATTGACAAGATTAGAAATTATGTTTTCAAATTCAAAAATAATAATTTCAGCTGTGCTAACATCATTGCACAAGGGTTTTCTAATCATCCAATAGCCTTCTAACGACATTAGCAAACACAATGTACCATTAGAACACTGGAGAGATGGTTGCTGGAAATGGGCCTCTATACACCTATGTACATATTCCATTAAAAACCAGACGTTAGCAGCTAGAATAGTCGTTTACCACATTAACAATGTAAAGAGTGTATTTCTGATTCATTTAATGTTATATTCATTGAAAAAAAAAGTGCTTTTCCTTCAAAAAATAAGAACATTTCTAAGTGACCCCAAACTTTTGAACGGGAGAGTATGTTGATGTTCTCAAGTGTTGTTTTCCATGAAGGCTGCTAACTTCAAAACTGTCATGCCAACTCTCTCCTTCACACTCTCCATCCTTTGCTTTGCTTTCTTTCAATCTATCTGTTCCCTTTCCCGCTCAGTCTTGATGTAAAATCACTGCCACGCTCATCTTTATGTAGAAAGTCATCTTTTTTTTGTGTTTTAACTTTTCCCCTCCTTTACCATCCTTATCCATGCACTACACGCTATCTATCTAGTCTACTCACGCATCAGCATTTTTGTCAGAGGTTTTAATATTGCAGACAAGTCGGCGTGTCCACTGGAGCCACTCAGAGGACAAGTCCATCAAGAGCGATTGTCGAGCAACAGTAAATTCCTAATTCATTGTAAAGCCGTGTGTGTGTGTGGTAATGAGGCTTGGGCGTCCTTTTTGATTGGAGCGCGGCACAGCTCTGCCGATACCTTGTGAATGCAGCGAGGCAGGAGAGGACGACGAGACGGATTCAAAGAGATAGGAGGAGAAAAGAAAGTGCGAGATAAAAGATGAAGCGGCGGGGGGCCGAGGGAGGAATGAAGAGGCACATATAGAGGCGTGGGGGGGGGGGGGGGGGAGTGGTTATGAATAATGCGAAATTACATCACATAGGAAAGCTCTGAGGTAACCTGCTGTCAGGGGATACTTCTGAAATTGCTTTGGAGTTATATGCATTAAGTTATGATCAAGTACAGTGACACTCCCTGGAGATTTGATACAGTATCTCCAAACACTGTGTTGTGAGTATTAAGAACACTTTGCAGTTTGTGTTTTTGCAGCAGATTTAATGAGTGGATCCAAACAACCGATGCTTTTGAAATATTTCGTTCTGTTTGTGGCATCACCTATCCTTCTGTTGGCCTGTTGTACCAGTAGTCCTCATGGACACTAAAACCTGGTCCTAATGAGTCAGAACCCCATGTATGAGGAAATGCTCAAGTGTAAGGCTAAGATTTGGAACGTTTTTAGGTTAAGGGTGCACTCACACCAGTCCTTCTGGAACGATTTAGGTAGGTGTGAATGCGCAACCGAATGCAGGAAGTGGACTACAACGCAGGGCATTGTGGGTAAACACGACCAAAACATACACACGCGTCGAACGATAGCCGGGAGAAATGGCTGAGCCCTTTGTTGCAGCGTATACGTGTCGTATGTTCGCATAAAACGAGGCTCCGTGTTTTGCTCTTATGGAGAAAACAGCGCCACCGAAGGCGAGGAGGGGAATAGGTTATTTATATTAAGGTTTGTTTGACTAAAGTGCAAAAGTGTGGAAGCAAACTCGGACTGGCTGAATGTTGCAACCCCCGATTGTACCAAGTCTAACGGACTCTTAGGTGTGAAAATGACCTAAGATTATGATGAGGGATTATCTATACCTCCTAATATAATCCACTGTGTGTGCACATGTGCAGGTTTATATAATGCGTGTCTGTGTGAGCACACACTGTCTGTGTCTACAAGGGTCCCTGTGACTTATTCAGTTAGTGCTCACAGTGCGGTGACTGTCACTAGGCCAGACCTTGACAAACCATCACCATCAGTTTGTGTCTTGTCATATAACCAAGCCATGGACAGAGGTGTCTCCATGTGGGTTGAATTCAATGGCAAAATCATGTAGTTATGAGCTATTTTTTAGAGGAAGTTATTCATTTTTGAAATTTTAAGGCCAGTCTCAAAAACATGGGGGAACATTTTTTTCTATCATAGTATCATTTGAGGACATTGACTCTCTGCTCTTCTGTTGGTGTCTACATCCCATAATCACTGTTCACATTCTGGCTTTTTCTCTCCTGCTGCCAAAACATGAAGTGCGACACACAGGTTCTCCCGCTAATGAGCACCGATGTTGCTGCCGAAGATTAAAGTTAGACTCAATTAAAATGAATGTTTCTATGGCACTGATGTACATTACTGCCTTTGTCTGACTGCAGAGTAAATTTAAGAACATACGACTGTGGAAAGTATTTTAAGGACAGTCATGCGGTTTCAAGTTTTTAAACAAATACACAAATATTAAAAGGTTTTAGTTTAGTTTCAATGATTGACTCTTTAACACGGGCCGCATGGCAGATAACAACACCGTAATTATGCGGCAGTTTGTGCTATCGAACAAAAAAATTCACTCACGCTGTCGCAGGAAACCGACGAATCAGCGTCTTTGTCGACCAGAGTTGGAAAAAAATTCCTGTATATAGTTTCCATTTTGGGGCCTGTTTTTGGACATTGAGACAAAGACACAAACAAATGTTATTTTACATTTGTCTTATACTGTTCAAATTTCAAATTTAACAGTCAAAATCATCTAGTGTTCACGTACAACTACCGTGGGTTTTTAATACTTTTAGTTTTGCTTCATTTTAAATTGTTAATCCACTATTTTCAAATGCAGTGAATTGTAAATAACTGCCAGATATTGAAGGTTATTCTGGAAATATGTAATTTTCTTGCCCTTTTCTGGTTAAAATAAGCAAAAAAAAAGTCCAGACGGACATTTTGAGGCTTAGGTGTTAAAGGGTTATTATAAACACAGAAAAGAACATTCTTAAAGCTCAGTCATATGAGCACTGGGTGCAAAAGTTCTGACATTTTTTAACTAAAATTTAGCCCATACGTTCTTGTAGGTACAGACTAAACTCAGACACAGTATTTACCATCATCTTCGTGAGTGCAGATGGACGATACAAGCTGATGAAGACACCTTGATGTGCATTTTTATACTGTGTTTGCATCATAACGCCAGCTGTCGGAAAAGCTACGATTATAGCAGCTGCAGTCACCTGCTTGACACTTTGCTCATGGGCACCTGGATTTGTTGTTGCCACAGTGACCACGGCGCACGCATCCCCCACCCCCACCGATTTCCTCTTGTGCATCAGTGATTTTGAGCTCATCCACAGCTTCTCTGCTGCTCGATCTTGGTCTCGAAAACATTAGGGGCTTTCAACCGACCCCCGCTGTTCAATCTGCAGAGCTGTTAGCAATCAGACAGGTCTATTAGGACCACGGCCGACCAGCCTTTACCAAGCTTTACCTGCTTTATCACAACCATTCCCGTGTGTATATACGCTATATCTGAAGTTGATAGGACTACGGATCTAAATCCACACTCACCTTCATACGTCTTCTGGCACTTATTAAAGACGCTCTAAAGAATCTGCCACTCGATGCAACATAAAAACAGATCAATCAGAGGACGTGGAAAGGTTTCTCGTCATTTGAAAAAAAAACTGATTTACTTTGAAACCACAGAATGTTCAGCACATGAGATCGTGCAGCTGTGGCTCACGAGGTAAAAGCAGATGCATACACGATCCCAGATTAAAGTCACTTAAAATAACTCCTAGCGGCAGCATGTGAATGAATAATGTGTGAATGTTATTCTGTGAATGACAAAACTCCAGTGTGAAATCCTCCGAGTGCTTATAAAGTCACAGAATTAGTGGAAAGTAACTTTTTTTTTTTTTTTTTATCACAGCATCTGATGATGACGAGGCCGCATTGTTTGAATGTTTCATTTCAAAGGGTGTGTATCAAGTCCAATGAGACATAACAAGTATCTGCTCCTTCAGTTTTTTCATTGCTTTGAAATTTATGTTTATTCCCTGGCTCTCCCAGCACCAAGAATAATTAATTATGTGACTAGGGAGACTATTCCGTCCGGTGGCGACGACAAGCTTAAAACAAGAAAAGCTGCCAGATAAGTCTTTTTCCACGGGAAAATTAATTACTGGAGAACAAATAGTGTCAAGCACTATGTGTGTGTGTGTGTGTGTGTGTGTCCCTGTATGTTTAAACTGACCCGAAATAAGCAGAAAACAGATAGACAACTTCTACACCTGCAATTGTATTTTAGTGTTTTGTGTTTTTTTATTATAAGCTCCCATGCGCTCGCTGCACAGATCGGTCACAGTCAGTGAGCAGAGAGAGACTTATTTGTGCTCTCCTGAAGATGAATCGCATGTTTAGAATAAAAAACAAACACAGGAAGTCTCTGTACTGATATTGCCCTGACAACGTAATCGGTTTCAAAAGTCGCTATCAGCCTTCTATATATATTTTATTTGTCAAAAACATGAGCCATAATTCCGTGTCCCTGCGCTAAGAGTCCACAGTTGCCTCCGTGATAACAAAAAGTATAGCGCCCACATTTCTCAAAAGATGGATTTTTGTTATTTTTCCCGCCGTTTTAACCTCACAGATAATTACTTAGAAAATCGCGCTCTGCTTTAACGTCAAACTCGGTGTTTCAGTGAAACAGTGAAACTCATATCTGTGAGTGTCCACAGGTTAATTGGTTTCAGACAGCTGCTGAAAAGCAATTTGTCTTCTCTTATCTTAAGCCCAGCCTCAGTCAAGGTCTATTGTGATATTAAGTCACACCTTTTCTTTTTCTTTCCTTTTTTTTTGCTGGTTTCCATAGCTGCACAGCATGTAAACTCGATCCAATTCAACCTAGATCAAATTCACTTGGTTAAGTAATTTTTATGGTGCAGTGTAGGTCAAATTCACCAGTGGGAAGTAAATTTGATCTTGCGCTGCTGAGCGGTGCAGAAGAAAGGTGCTGTTAAAGGTACAATATGTAGTATTTATGGGTTTATATAACCCAAAATCCACTTTTTTATACATATTATGTGCTCCTGCATTGTCTAGTCGCTGTATAATAGTTTTTGTTTCATTTTCGTAGTGTTTCAAAAAGTCATGTAAAATAACATGACGCGGACCGCGGTTGCATAGCCACTGTTAGCAGCGAGACGCCATGTTTCTACCGGAGCCTGTAAGGACAAACGTGAGAGAACAAAACAAGCGTCTCTTTACTTGTAGCAGAAGTCCCGCCTCCTCTCTCTCCGCTTCGTCTGCTACGGCCGCGGTAGCTCGCCCTCTCCCTCGCCTCACGAACCTCATCTGCTGACACGGAGAAAGACGACGAGGACGACATTTGACCGGCTGCGGATACCGTAGCGCTCAGGGAAGGGAGGGGGTGAGCAGAGCAGCGGGTCTTTGTTGTAAATTTCAGCCTCTCCTCTAGATGGCACTATAAACTACTTATTTCCCCTTTAAGGGGAAATAAAGTGGGATGAGTGAGAGCGATGAGTGTCGATGATGCTCGCTTGTTGCTCTTTTCGCTGACTCTTTCAGGCTGATATAAATTTTTCTCATATTCTCGTCGGCTACGCAGAGTTTTAAATAAGACAAAGACCAGAGACAATACAACTGCAGCCATAAAGACGTTTTTCACACGGTGACTCATAATGACTTTAGTGATGACTTTTCTGACGCTTCGATTGCAGTGAAATGTACTAAAATGTGTGTCCTTGATTTGCTGAATTGTAATAACTGACGCACAGTGAGCAGCTGCAGATGAATGACGATGTAGGTCATTTGTACCTACGTGCTAAAGTGATCTACACTCTTAGAAATAAGGGTTCCAAAAGTGTTCTTCTACAAGGGCTGCAGTTCTACCTGGAAACATTTTGCTTCTGAAGGGTTCTTGGTAACACTAATGGTTCCAGTAAGAACCATTTTGATCCAGAGAACCCTTTAAAATCCCTTTGCTGAATAAAGGGTTTTAATAGGGTTCTTGGTGGAACCTTTATAAAAAAAGTTCCACCTGGAGCCAAAAGGGGTTCGCCTATGAGGAAGCCAAAGAACCTTATATGGTTCTACTTTTATTTCTAAGAGTGTAACATCGATGTTATGTGTCATGTTATGGTTAGGGTTTGGTTCGGCACAAATACTCATGGTCTGAGTAGCTACACTCTTAGAAATAAAAGTGTACCATAAAAGTAGAACCATATAAGGTTCTTTGGCTTGTCCTCATAGGAGAACCCTTTTTGGTTCCAGGTAGAACCTTTTATAAAGCTACCACCTGGAACCCTTAGTTTCACCAAAAAAAACCTTTTAAAACCCTTTATTCAGGAAAGGGTTTTTCAGAAGCCCTTAGGTAGAACCTCAGCCCTTGTAGAAGAACACTTTTGGAACCCTTATTTCTAAGAGTGCATGCTGTTAGGAAGATACAGTCTGAAAGCCCAATGCATCTTCAGAGTTCTGATAAGTAGAACCAAGGTTCATGACCTGATGGAAGTAACAGAAAGGCAACAAAATAAAAATAAAAAAACACAAAAAACTAAACTAAACCAAAACCAAAGGTAATGCCCCAAAGCTCTTTTTTAAAACAAGCTCTGCTTCCTGACAACAGGAAACAACAGTACAGTTATTCCAGTACATGAAAACAGTCAGTTGTTTGACCTGTGAGTGCAAGTGGACCATGGAGAGAGAGGGAAGAATAAATAAGAGCAATACAACAAAACACTACAGTGAACAAAACCAAATTACAAAGTACTGTAAACTACGTATATTCTGCAAATGACACTTTACGCTACATTAGATATCTGCAATAATCTCTTAAATTACTTCAGGGAAAAGTGCCAATGCCTTTGAAATAAGGATTTTTTTTTTTACTAGTCACTCCCAGATATGGGCATACAGTATATAGCATTAAAGACTATAATTCACAAAATGCTACTGAGGATCTCAAAGGTCACACTTTCTCAGGACTCCATCATGCTCTCTACAGCAACTGGAATTTCCTTACATTATTATAATTCTTTAAAAGGGTGTGAGTCACCTCACGTAGGGTGACGCAGCTCACGTTAAAAAAAAAAAGACAATTCTCAAAGCATCCAAAGCATCGTACATCACTATGTGACTCCATGTGATTAAGAGAGTCTTTTGGACGCTGATGGTTCAACATCCCCAATCGTTCCACTGACATTAAACTTCCTGCATCTATAACTAACAGTTCCTCCCGTTTCCAGGCATTTGACCCGCGTCGAGGCAGATTAGGTATACAGCCTTTCACATCCCTGCAGCAGTCAACCACCAATGGGAGCGGTCGACTGCTGCAGGGATGTGAAAGGCTGTATACTGTGTGGTCGGGCTATTGATCGAACGTGTTCATTAGTTGCTGCTGCAAATTATTAGTGAAGTCACAGAGAACGCCGGCATTTGGTTTGTGTCAGATAAAGCTTGACAGCTTAATCAAAGTACTGATGCCAAAAACTATGTAAATAATTCTTCCTCACATAGGTAATGATGGATCATTTTAAAAAGATTAGGCTGAATAAACTTTCCACTGCACCTCGTCTTAATTGATCCCCGAGGATTTGCGGGGAGGAGTTTTGACTTTAGCGCCCGTTTGGTCTTGGGATTTATCGCTGAAATAAGGCTATGCAACCTTCCCTGAGAAGAGCAGCTGTTATTTCTCTCTGCCACTCTATAAATTTATCCTCCACAGACTGAACCTTTTGGCATGAGCGGGTAATGAATAATTTAATTAGCCGGGCTTTAATCCACTGCAGTAACGATATACAAACCCCTTAAAAACTATCACAGGGTGGATTAACTATTTGTTTATGTCAGAAGCTGAAGATATTGGGATCAAAGATCAAAAGATTTGGAGTTTGAAATTTTATTTTTTGATTTCCCAAGTCATTCCAATTGTCTTCACTGCTGAGACCAGAGGGTAAAATTACATATTCAGAGCTATTTAATGTTTAAACAGTCAATTTCAAAGGCAGTGGATAAGCAATTAGAAACTCATGTCAGTCACATTCCAACATTTTTGCTCACTTGAAAAACGGGTAGGTCATAATCTTCAGAGGTGGAAAGAATACTGAAATATTCTACTCAGGTAAAAGTAGAATATTTTGATTTTACTTAAGTACAAGTAAAAGTAGTGGCAAACCTTTACAAAGTAAAGTGCTGACAAAATGTAATATGTAACACATAACGCATCAGTAAAAATGGGTCAAAGGTCACACATGCTTTACTCACTCACTCGGACCTATATTAACGCCAATTCACCTCATCATTCACCTGTACTCGTCATTTACTCACCTGTCCTCATCATTCACCTGTCCTCAACATGATTCACCTCTCCCCATCATTCATTCACCTGTCCTAAACATTTACTCACCTGTCCTCATCATACATTCACCTGTCCTCACTATAATTCACCTGTCCTCATCATTCACTCACCTGTCCTCATCATTTATTCACCTGTCCTCACTATCATACACCTGTCCTCATCATTCATTCACCTGTCCTCAACATTTACTCACCTGTCCTCATCATGATTCACCTGTCCTCATCCATCATTTACCTGTCCTCAACATTTACTCACCTGTCCTCATCATGATTCACCTGTCCTCATCATTCATTCACCTGTCCTCAACATTTACTCACCTGTCCTCATCATCATTTACCTGTCCTCAACATTCATTCACCTGTCCTCATCATTCATTCACCTGTCATCATAACCTGTCCTCAACATTTACTCACCTGTCCTTATCATTCACTCACCTATCATCATTATCATTCACCTGTCCTCATCATTCACCTGTTTTTACTCATTAACGAATGTGATTTAAAATGTAGTGTCTGTACTTAAGTAAAAGTAATATTACAAATTTAAAAAATGACCTTAAAGTACACAAAAACCCACTCAACTACATTAACGCGAGTAAATGTAATTCATTACTCTCCACCTCTGCATAATGCATTTAACGCATCATAAACAGAGCAAAAGCTGACCTCGCTGAACTCTCTCCACCATAATGCACAACAACAACTCTAATCACCGGTAATAGCTGCGCTTGATGCAGGCATTTATCATACATGGTGGCGCTGTCTGTAAATAGTAGAGTCAGGGGTTATCAGGAACAACTGCATTGGGTGGTGCACAATAGTAATACAGCAGCAGGACTAGCAATGAGTTAAAAGCCTCCCTTCTTTTCCACCTGCAGCATAATCGTCAAATGCAAGCACGCTTCAAACCTCATAGCATGGTGGGCTCATACAGACACGACACATCAGATTCAGTAAAAGCAGATGTTTTTCCTCCCAAGTGCTGTCTGTCATGTCAGATGTTAACGTTTATTATATATAAAACATATATTGGGATGTTTCCAGAGCTGATGTGGTTGGAATTCCTGGAATTTACTTATTTTTCTTCCTAAAGGGTCACATTTTTAGGTACCAAACGTTAGTGAAAATGGAACAATTTTATAAAATAAGGGGAATACATAAAAAAGTGATGCAAAATGGCTCAGTAGGGACCTTAAAGGGATACTTCACCGATTTGAATGTGGCTTTGTATTGCTAGAATAGCAGTAGTATTTTTTAGAAAATGTGCTTCCCTCCCTCAGTTTTTCCCTGACTTGTAAAAAAGGGTTTTCCCTTATCCAAATGTGCCCTACTGTGAGTCAAATGACGCGTTTTGCATCACAGTAGGGCAAATTTTGAAAATGGAAAACAGATTTTTTTTTACAACTCAGTGAAAAACTGAGGGAGGGAAGCACATTTTCTAAATAATACTACTGCTATTCTAGCAATACAAAGCCACATTCAAATCGGTGAAGTATCCCTTTAAAGGTGAAAGCCCGGTAGGACAAATCAGAAAATAATTTGCACCAAATTTCACAAAACTTGGTGGAAACATGTCACGAGCCAAGACAAACAAAAAAGTCTATTGCGACCATGGCCTCAACCCAACAGGAAGCCGACCATTTCCAATTTGCCGATATTTCGTGAATAAACGAACTAGTCTGAGCACGTTAATAGTACCAACATTTTTAGAAAAGTGTCAATTTGTACTAACCACACATCAATTATTAAAAGTTAGGTATCGCAGATTTAAAAGGGTGTGGCAGAGAAATAGAGCTGTTTGACCGTATATTTGTCATTACGGTATACCCTCAGGACTTCCGCAGGAACGATCACAGATGAGATTCACTGCAGTACTCAAGTAATTCCTAAACGGTTGAATAACTGGCAGCTAAGTGAAAGTGATCTTGAAAAAAAGAGACAGAAGTACTCACTGGTCATAAGAGGGTTAATAATACTGTAACGTGAGGGTTCGATGTGTGGTGTGGTGGTGGTTGGATCTCTAGAAGAGAATAAATGGCAGTTCAGATATCCACACACTCTCTCTCTGATTACACTCTGACATCACACATGTGTTAACTTGTCTCACATGTGCTTTATAAATAACTCGGATTGGATTAATGAACCAATGTTGACGCTATCAACGCTCAGGCTGAGGTAAAGGTGTGTGGAAGCTTGTAAATATTTGTATTTGTAATGTATGAATTTTCTCACATTCTAAACTGTACAATGCCATATCAGACTGTGCTTCTTGTTCCACATTTCAGAAAGATCTATTATTTTTCCTTGATAATTGTATCGAAGTGAGGAAAAAAATAAGTCTGACTTCCTGCCTTCAGGCACACACACAAAGCAAGGTCTATTCATTTTGGCAGGGTCAGCAGTTGAATTAAACGCAGCACTGTTAATGCTGGACCTGAGGGTTGCAGTGTCACAGAAAAAATTTAAAAAAATGGATTCGTGTGAAATGCTATCAGGATGGGGCCTCAGTCATTGAAATGGAATACAAAATGTACCTGAGCCTAAATTGCACCGTGAATGTTACTATGACCCGGTGTATGATCGCTGCTGCCCTGTCAATCACCAGCTAGGGAGCAGAAAAACATAACCTCCAACCCCTGGGAGGGAAAAAAAAATGACTTGAAATTACCCGACGCAAGTAGCTTGCATGGCGATAATTAACAATTGAAAAGTCATTCACCAGTCAGTCAGCTCCTCGCATCAACTCCACTATTTTGCAGTATTATGGATTTGTCTGCTCACTGTGCTCCTTCAGGCGGAAGGCGTAGGATTTAAATATAAAAAACGGTGCACATTACCATAGTAATCTGCCTGTAGACGTCTTTCCTAAATCAAGTGAACGCACCACTTCGGAACAAACCATACAAAAATAAATGATGCAGTGTTAAAGTAACACTTAACGTCAATTTAACACCAAGTCTAGTTCAAAACAAATATACTCGAGGAAGTGTGATATTTAACTTATTTATAACTAAGAGTTGTTTCTGTCTATCTATCTGCCTGTCTGTCTGTCTATCTATCTATCTATCTATCTATCTATCTATCTATCTATCTATCTATCTATCTATCTATCTATCTATCTATCTATCTATCTATCTATCTATCTATCTATCTATCTAGTTCTCTCCTTAATTCGTAAAATACACTAACAAGGTAATAGCTATCTATCTATCTATCTATCTGCCTGTCTCTGTCTATCAATCTAACTGTCTATCAGCTAGCTAGCTAGTCCTCGCCTTAATTCATAAAATATACTAACAAGGTGATATCTATCTATCTATCTATCTATCTATCTATCTATCTATCTATCTATCTATCTATCTATCTATCTATCAGCTAGCTAGCTAGTCCTCTCCTTGAGAGTCATGAACTTGAGTGTCATGAAAGGCGCCTCCAAATATAATGCATTATTATTATTAATTCATAAAATACACTAGCAAGATTCTATCTATCTATCTATCTATCTATCTATCTATCTATCTATCTATCTATCTATCTATCTATCTATCTATCTATCGGTCTATAGCGGTACTTCGACGGGTAGGGCTGAGGTTCTACCTGGAACCATTTGCTCCTGAAAAACCCTTTCCCGAAGAAAGGGGTTTTCAAGGGTTCTTGGTAACATTAATGGTTCCATTTTGATCCAGAGAACACTTTTAAACCCCTTTCCTGAATAAAGGGATTTAAATGGGTTCTTGGTGGAACCCTCCAAAAGGGTTCCAGGCAGAACCTTTATAAAAAATTTTTTTAAAAAGGTTCTACCTGGAGCCAAAAAGGGTTCTTCTATGAGGGCAAGCCGAAGAACCTTATATGGTTCTTCTTAGCACTTTTATTCCTAAGAGTGCATCTACCTACCTATATCTATACTAGCTAGCTACTTCTCTCATGACTTCGTAAAATACACTAACAAGGTGATATCTATCTATCTATCTATCTATCTATCTATCTATCTATCTATCTATCTATCTATCTATCTATCTATATATACTGGCTAGCTAACTAGCGCTCTCCTGTTATTAGTTCGTAAAATACACTAACAAGGTGATGATAAAAGTCATAATTTGAGTGTTGTTTACACACATTTTGTTTGCCAGCACTATAATCAGCTGTGATTGGAATGATGTAACATCTCCTCCAAGGAAAATAATATTTTAATAGGCCTATAGCAGTACGCCTTACACCTTTGTCTAATTGATAAATGAGTCGAGGATTAATTAAAAGGAAAAACACGCCTCTCAGGCACAGTTACAGTATTGTACCTTTCTGTTCACTCAGCCTGCAATGTAATGTGTTCTGCTTTGTGTGCGTGTGCGTGCGTGTGTGTGTGTGTGTCAGGCGTGGCTAAACACAGAGCAGTGATTTAGCACTCCTCTGGCAGCCAGGTGTTCATTTTACTAACAATAGTGCGGAGACGTCATTGTGCGACGGGGGCCCATGCTCCATCCTCTCATCACAAATTAGAAAACATGGGCCCAGTCGCTGCCTCGCTTCCGAGTCTGACTTGTAAATGGTCTTTTTATTTAAGGCACCCCCCTTTGTCTTGCTAATCAAAGATGCCTCTTGTTTGAAAACGCGGGTGAATGAAATAAGAGAATGGGACGACGGAGGAGGAGAAAGGAGAGGTGAAGGTACACGGTGAAAGGGTTCCTCTTTAATTCACGGATTCAATTTTGATTAGGGGGTTTGAACAGCTGCGGTTTTGGATTATGTTATCTCCTCTTTTTTTTCCTCCCCCCCCCCAGTATCAATCGATCCGTTATGGAGTGTGTTTCGCTAACAACGACAAAGCAGAACGCTTGAGTTCGATATAAGACGAAACCTCCTGAGAAAAACTTGTGTTCTGTGCAGGAGAGCAGATGTTTGGCAGCGCTTAATCCACATCTATGAAATACTGAGGTTGATAATGAAGCAGGCAAACCACAGTCTTCCATATGGTTTATGGAGGATTACTTACAGTCATCATGCATCTGTTGCTGACTTTGCAACTGGATCTAAGGAATCAAATAAACACAATTAGTATCGGGAGTTACATACAAATGAGAAACACAAGATTATAATAATAATAATAATAATAATATTAAAAAAAGAGGCATGGCAGGTTTAAGGAATATTGCTCTGCGCCAATATCACACATCTCAGCAATATGACAAGAAGACAAAGATATAATCCACTACAAGAGACAAGAGGGGAGGGAAGTGAAACACCCAACAGTCTCCTTCAGTTAAGAAGAGGCTTTGATGGATTACAAGAGAGTAAATGAATATTCCTGAGAAGATAGGTCCTTCATTCAGTCGTCTATTTTTACCTGTATCTCTTCTCTGCTGTCCTTTTACGCCGATGACACCGCGCAGAGATCCGACAACAAACCGAACCTGTAAAGAGCAAGGTTGATATAATCACAACGTGGACACACACTCAGGAATAATGAATAAAAAAAGGTCCCTCTGTATACATTGACAAAAGTCAGATTATGCTAAACATTAAAGGTAAAGGTTCTCCAGAGGTGCTTTCAAAGTGTGTCCGGGTGCACTTTAATATACGACAAAGACAATAGAGACACTTGAGTGATGTGCCGACATAAGCACCGTCTTTGAACATGAAATGTGGGAGTCGCAGCGACAAGGTTAACGCCTGCTGAAGCGACGGTGTACTAACAAAGAATAGTTTGTAATAGTGTAGTAATTTGGGGGAAATGCATTGTTCTACAAAAGTAAAATCCGAGTTAAACTCTCAAAAAGATTACTGTGTTTTTATAGGTCACATAGGTCACATATTCAGGCTTTTTTTTTTTTGCTCCTCTCATGTGCTATTGAGTCAAAGTTATGATGAATTTTTTGATGATGATTCAGTTTAGCAGATATAAAGTACTAATAATTGTGCCGAAGACACAAAATAGAAAATTTTTTAGGGTCCGAGTACGAATGTGCAAGAACCCTATTGAAATGCAAGGAATTATTATTATTATTTGGCCAAATGAATCGCATTTTTGAGGGCCTGAACATACTCTAAAACTCTCTGATTTTGGCGACCGCATCAATCTTGGTGAAAATTCACGCATTTTAAAGGTTCGGTGAAAAAGCGTGGAAAATTGGAAGTGGGAGGGGCCAATAAGATGGCGCCACCCGTCCAAATTCACCGCAATTATCATACATGCAAGGAAATTGGTACAAATAATGTGTCGAAGGTCAGGACGAAGAAAAAAAATTCCATTATGACCATGATCCAAAACCAACAGGAAATTCGCCATCTTAAATTGATCGGCCATTTTGGCGAATTTGCACCAATGCTACAAAATCTCCTTTATTTTGTTGTCGTTTTTTTCATAAAAACAAGCCAAATGAACTTTGAACTGTGACTTATTTCCAAATTTCACAAATTCAATCCGAGTTGAAACATTTTGAGTACTTTTTTTCCTCAGGTATGTTTATATATTTGGTGAAAATGAAAAATGATTGCCTAGGTTTTGCTGGAAAAAAAAGCCTATAAGACACTCTATAGTGCACATTCTAATAGCGTCTGTATATACTGTACGTTTTAACATAGTAATGGAAAAAAGCAGCCGAAAGGTGCGTGTTCTAATCTGCACATACGTGTCGCGTTCCTTTAATCCACGTGTGACAATGTGCACTGATGCGTTATGCAGTAGTTTCATTTGTTCTAAGTCTTCAAAGTAAACCGTACACTGATTTTCTCTGGCACACAGTGACGTGAGTGAAATGATTGCTGGTTTATTATCAAGACAGCGTGATCAGAAGATAACAGTGCAGCGTTGACTGCCTCTGGTCGGAGAACCTGGATCTCCAGTTTAATTTATACTAACAGGGAGGTTATTTGCCATCCAAAAATATCTCCCTCCGTCGACTCTCTGTCTCTCTCCAGCTGGAAGTCTATAATCAAGCTGAAACTTGCACATTTTAGAATGTGGAATTATTAAGGTGTTGGCATTTTTGCTTGGTGAAAGCAACAGACTTTTTTTTCTTTTTCTTTTTTCTCTATTTCAGCATAAACGTGTAAAGATTGGTGGGACATCCATAATTAGAAATATTAAAAAGGAAGTCTGTGTCTCCATTTAAAAGGCATGCAGTCATATTCAGCGGCTGAAGGAAATGGAAATTGGATGGGAGGAGAATAACAGACTCTGTATACGTACAGCTTGATCTGCTACAATGCTTTGAAAATCCCTTCAGAGACATTTGCAGTACAAACAGACTTAACAAGTGTCCTCAAAACCAAAAAAAAAACCCATAATAATTGCTCACTTAGAAACGTTTCAATATGCTCCCATCTATCATCAACTATTTAATACTAAAACAGATAGAAAGAAAGAAAGCAGCTCCGGCAAAGTGAGTATTGATCAACGATCAATAAGCTGTCTTTTCTGGGTGACTGCAACGTCTGGGCGAGCGGGTTATAGCGATGCTGCGTCAATGCTCACAGCCACATTTGAGCATTTTTTTTTTCTCCTGATCAGCTCAACCCTCCATAGGATCAATAAATCAGTACAATTAAATATCTGGATTCACTGCAAAACATTCACAGTCATAAATAAGACGTCATTCTATCTATCTACCAATTGAAATGTGTTTTTCCAAGTGTGAGATCCTCAAAGGGACAGAGGAAAAAGGCAGCTTGCTATTTACATTTTCAATTTACATGTCAACATTTGATAGTATGGCTTGCTTTACACTAGGGGGAGACAGAGACCCTTCATTGATGGCAGCTTTTCTCAACAGATTAATGATTAAAGATCATATTTTATGATGACGGTATGCAAATGCGATGCAAATCTTCCCTAGTTATTCTTGGGCGACGACTCGAGGCGGCATCAGAACGGAATGACGACTGGATGCAGGGGGGGGGGGGGGGGGGGGGATCCTGCGCGTTGCAGATTGCTTTGTTTATTGTGCTAATGAATCCCTCTCTGTCAGGAGTGATGCTTAATTTGATTAGCCGCTTCCATGACAGAGCCAAGGAAATTGTGGTCATGTTCACAATCTCGTCTCCGAGTTCCTGCTTGATACGAATTAAAATTCCTCCCAAAGCGTCGAGGCAGTCGGGGCCCCGACGATGCTGTAATTGAATTGTAGTTTAGTGAAATGTGGGCCATATTACTGGGTTGCTTCCTCGGGGGGAAGAACTTGTTACAGCCGTGTGAGAGAGACAGAGAGACGAGGAAGGAGACGGAGAGAGGAGCATCTCAAAGCTATAACGCCGTATTGTTGCAGAGTTTATGGGATGTGTTGCACAATCAATAACCAATTTGTGTGAGCTTGATGGATGGATAAAAGGTGCACGTTTTACATCAGCTTTTTTTTTTTTTTTTTTCATACCTTTTGTGCATTTCAGTCTATCAAGACTCTTCACTTCCTCCTAGTGCAAAGCATGTTGGGCGCCAGGTGGCTTATCTACACTATGTTGTGCATCTAATTCTCTACCTTTTTGTCTCAACTACTGCACGGTAACGTCTCGTCTGCCTCGTAACATGCATGCCTGGGTTGCTATGACAACGGCTGCTGCTATATCTGTCACTGCTGTGGGTCATGGCTGGCAAAAAGAGCAACATACATCACCTGCTCTCTAACTGCCAGGCTTTGTCACATCTCCTCTCCTGGCTACATTTTGCTTTTGCCCGTCTAAATTCATTTTGCACATCCCCTTTTCTGGAGCAGAGATCTCTCTCTCTGGTCGACGGCGCTGCGCCTGCACAGCTCTGAGTTTTACATCAAACAGACACGTTTCAAAAGTCCTCTACTTTGCAGTGTAAATGAGGGGCCTGGCAAGATGAGAGGTGTTCATTGTGTTTGATTTAGAGCCCACTCCTTTCCTTTCAAAAAAGCAGCAGATGATGATGAAAAATAGGGCAGAAACAGCTAAAGGTAGACTTTTCAATCGTGATAAACACCTGAACGTGGGCTCATCTCGCTGCCGTGCAATCACACTGAAATGAGGAGAGCTCGGACGCGGACGGCTGTGGAATGCACTGTGTTTAATAGTTCAAAAGCAGCTCGCTCACACAGGAAAGGGTCAACAGCACAATATGACTGAATCACAATCTGTACACAGAATAGAATCTTCTACTATAGAAAATAGGCACATGTTTTACGCTCAATAGCAATGTTACTGTAGAACACCAGCAACTGTGTAAGCCGACTTTCTTATTTAGAGGAACAGTTTATACCAAGGCTTCACCAACAGAATGTCCTTTGATGTTAGGATTAAATATTAGCACAAAAGACACTATAAGAGAGACTTCTGGATGAATTTAGTTGAAGTAGTGTGACTTGACACGGTTTTATGTATATATATATGCATTATATGATGCAAAAAAATTAAAAGAAATGCACATCCATACAGTATAAAAGCTATGCATTCAATTTCCTTTCCAAGATATTGGAGAGTAGAAATAAAGCTGTGACCCAAAATCTCAGCGTGGTCTATAAAATTGCTAAACTAAATGAACCAAGTGGGACAAATACACCACATGAAACATGGCTTTTGTTCGTTTCCTTAGTGTTTTGACTTCAGAGAAGCCAAAAGAAGAATTAAGTTTTTCTTTCTTAAAGGCGCCATATGTAAGAATGTCCACTTCCAAAAACGGTTACTACACTCAACATTCAAAATACCGAGGTCTTTTAGGTTTTGTTTTCTCCGGCATTGTAGCTCAGGCGTAGCTGGCAACCCGTGGTTGCTCGGCAGCTGAGACTCTACTGATTGCAATGATTGGTAGAAGGCGCCACATGCAAAAACATGATTTCAAAACATAAACATGATTTGCGGTCTGTAAAATATTTTTTTTAAATTCGAATATTTTGTCTGTACTGTTGTTGTTGGTGAGTTCAGTTTGTTATATGAACATTATTCCTGAGTCTCTGTGACATATTAGGAGGATTTTATGTCCAGTTGCTTTAGATTTATTACATAATTCACCTTTAAACCTGATTATTTTGCAAAAGCATTAAATTTTTTTATTTAACAATGAGAGAAAAAAAAGGAGAAGGTTTGTGCACTTGGACATTTTCTGAGTGGCTCCTCAAAAAAAGACACAGTGGATACACGGGGTGGTCGACTGGCTGACAAGATTCCCACGGCACTGACAGCGAGTAATTATACCTTCATAGAGGCATAAATTAGGCGGCATTTTGAAGAATCTGTTCCTGGTTTCCGCCACGTGACACTGAAGCTCCGTCCTGATTGGTCAGAACCTGTGGAAGAGCGAGAGAACAAATCCACTTTTAGTCTGAATGGAATGAATTGTGTGAAACGACTATAGTTTTATAGATAAAACGATAAAAGATAAATTCAACATCATCTGACGCACACAGGATTATAAAAACTAGTGCTGGGCACTGTGTTGTCATGTTTACGTTCCGCGGCACCGTTTACCAGTTAGCTCCGTTAGCTGCATTAGCTCCTTTTAGCGCCGTTAGCGAGCCTACAGTCGAATTGGAGCGGTCTGTATATTAAAACGAAAAGAGCAGCTATACAAATAACCTCTGTGATGTCTGTGTGCCTCTGTTTTTAAAGTTTAGCATTACTTTAGAGACTCATTTTAACAATCGTGCAAACATGATGTCACGCGCATCTTTTTCCAGTCAGTTGTCATGGAAACGCGCCGTGCATTAATGCGTTAATGCGCCCAGCACTAATAAAAACTCACGATTCTTACTTCCTATACATACAAATGACACATTTCAGATTGCAATTAGTGTCTAGAGTGTTTAAGTTCTACTATTTATCTTGTCTTTCTTGCACATTGTATACATAACAAATCCCTTGAAGACTATTTAAACTTCATTATACACATTTTAACACTGCTCTCAATAGGGAGAGAGATTATCTACTACATGGAGAGTGAGAACAAACGGGGAAAAATGGCAGGAATGAAAGCCCCCTGTAAGGAAGGGGCAATAGGAGCGAGACAGAGATAAGGTGGTGAAGCAACAAGACTCGAGGACAGAGCTGACAAATGTACGACTACTTAAAAGTACAAACGATGAGTTGAAAGAGAAGAAGGATGAATTCACAGAGCTGGAGATCAGCATCACATGTAAAATACCGTGTCACTGAAAACCACTTTTACTCGGTAACGGGAGCAGCTGCATTGTCTTTCTGCTCAGAGGGAATGGCTAGGTAGTCTGTCCTGCAGGCACATTGGTAGAAAAAAAAAAAGAGAGGAGCATCTAAGAAGTGATTTTAGGGTCCCCTCTATCTCCATGCATCACATTTTATACAGTATCCATATAACTAACAGCATACATACAGTGCTGCATTGCTGAAAGTCTGCAGAACAAATATGTGCATTAACATTTACACCTAATTCAAGGAAACCAAAAACATCACTGTGATAAAAGTAATAGTAACAGGCTGCACACAAGGAAAAACCATGATACCGATAGAGAATTTAACAGCAGACAAAATCACAGCACCTTCACTAAATATGCAATATAACGTCAAATGGAGCTGGAACGAGTCTGTGCAGAAGAATCAGCAAATATCTTTATGGAGAAAGGAGCTTTTGGACACAGTCAGCGAGTTTCAAAACCTGGCCTCATTTCCATATCTTTGACAAATCATCAAATAGGTGCTGCACTTCATCTTTGCCCACAGTAACACAACTTACAGCTAATGCATCACCCAAAAAACGTTCTAAATGTGGTTGCATATCCGCGGAGTCCGGGGAGCCAAGAAGATGACGACGAAGCAGCTTCTCCGAGTGTTGTGAAGCTTCTCACTAATGTGTTGTCAAAGAGGTCAATAACGACTGTGCGGCCACAAGCCATTAAACGTTTCCATCGCGGAAACAGGCGAAGCTTACAACGTTGTACACACTCGATGATTTGATGCTCAACTCTGTGGTTTGTATTTATACTGCATACTTTAAACAGTGAGAGGATGAATGTTTGCTTTTAAAATGACCAAATAAGTTTGTTGTGGAGCTTTTTGCTCCCTCAGTAAACAGCGTTAGAAACAGAAACATCTTACTGATGGATTACAGGATATTTTAAGATTATTCTGTCATCCTGTATCGTGTGCAACCTACTGTATCATTTCACTTCTGAATGCATGAAAAGTATTAGAAATGCCTCATACGGAAGTTGTGTTTTTACGCGCCACTACAGGAGGACTCGGAGGAAGGATTAATTGTCTACAAAACCATAATAACCCGATCAGCACATATGCAGCGTGTTATCTGTGATTGTTCTGCTCGGGACATAAATTGCCTGCTCAAAAAAACCCAAAAAAACGTCATCCTGGATCAGCATCGTCAACTCCGGGGCAGTCCGGTGGGAGCTGACTGCACAGGTGCATTCGGGGTCTTTGTCAGCACCGGCAAAGGTGACGCACAGCATCTTGTGTTTCTAATGGAGCTGCAAATCCACCACACGTGTAAGAAGGTTGTGAAAAAAAAAAAAATAATAAAAAAAAATAGAGTTGTCAGCAAATGCTTGGAATTATTCCTACCTGTCAGGCACCGTATTATTGCAGTTGGGTTATAAACTGATACAGTGTAGACTCAATTACCTCTCTGTCTGTCTGACTCTTTTACCCCTCTCTCCTCTCACACTCTCGCCAAAAATGTTTGACATTTTATATTGCTGTTATATTTGTACGTTCAAGCATACACAAAGAAACACTTTCAGCTACACACAGACACACAGTTATGACAGTATAAGGACTGACATTGACTTCCATTTATTTACACAGCCTAAACAACGCATCTTAAAACCCATTTTTAATGTTTGGCTTTCGACCCCGTATGAGACGTTGGTTTTTATCTTTTTTATAGTTTTATTGTATGACCTATTTATTTGTGTTGTTTTTTTTCTACAGTATTTAATTTTTTTGTTCTTAGGTCTATTAGGTCACACGTTGTGAAATGTTTTATTTCTTTTATTTATTTCAGCTGTTGTTGTTTTCTAAGTGTTTCTAAATAAATTTGGATTGGATTGGAGAGCATAATCCCAAACCAAAGCACAATTCTAATCTTAGTCCCACACCTGAGGTTCTGCCTCATTAGGACCAGGTTTCGAGGTCAGTAAAGATCCTAAAGAGGAAACAAATACACACACGTACACACCAACAGGTTCACACAGCGATCCATATAAAGTGTAACTAAACCACCTCTTCTGCAGCTAACTACGCCCAGTATTTTTTTTTTTTTTTTAAATGCCAAGAAGTGGGCTGAGACCTGAGTGAAGGTGGGATGAAAGAGAGCGCAGCAGTGAGGGGGGCGTGGTCCAACAGTGAAATCTGACAACGGGTTGCAGTTGTCTAACGAGGTGTTCCATGCTGTGGAGAGAGGCAGGAGACAGAGCAACAGCTTCTGCATTTAAAAAAATAAAATAAAATAAAAATGGGAAGGAGTCTGGGACAGCGAGCCTCGCACTGATTAGACAGGAGAGTGGAAAAAAAAAGAGTGTACCAGTGCAAGCATGGACCAAAATAGCCAAATTTGAATGCAGAGGCTGGTGAGATGATTCATTAAAACATGTATAATTTCAATATTTTAGACTAAACTGTGAATATTTGGACCTAGGACAACTCATACCATTCCTAGATATGCATATAAACTGGTTTTCACCCTGGAAAAGTGGTTTAGTTACACTTTAGGGACTCTCGTTGACTTTCACTGTTTTTAAAAGCTTCATAAAAACCTTATCCCTACCCTTAACTGTTACTAGTTAATGCCTGACCTTCAACCTTTAAACAATTAAAGAGGTCATATTATAACCTATTTCTCCAGGTTAACCTCTTTCCCTGGTGTCCTAATGAACAAGGATGAAGTGCCACAGCAGTTCAATCACCCTGCCAAAACAGCCCTTTTCAGAACACGCGGTTTAGTAGTATCTCTTTAGGTCCACCTTAAAGTGTGGTCAGAGTGGTCCTGTTGCACATATATGTGAGTTATGGAGGTCTACTTACATATATTAAGTTGTTTTTATGGTCAAAATCCTCCTAGTTGATGTAAACGAGCCGATTGAAATCTGTCCTTTTCGAAGCGCTTGTCAGTCACGCTATTTCAGCCATAAATCTCGCCCGAGAAGACAGAGTGTGTTGTGATTGGCCAGCCAGCGTAGAGCCTTCCCACCTGTGTTGTGATTGGCCAGGTATCTGGAAGTGACGTAATCTATCACGTCAGCTCTCAGAAGCGCAGCTCCCCCTCTGGAGCGGTGGATGCTTTGCTCCTCATTATCAAAACATTGTTTTAACAGTGTTTAAAAATAGCTTCGTCACGACTCCCCGCCGCAGTCCCTTTATGACTTTAAACCGGAGTCAGACCCAGAGTCAGAAGACACTGTTGCTCGTGAAACACCTCCACAACGGACGTTATTCTTCTTCTGCGGTTCAATGTACGCAACCGGATGTGCCCGGACTACCGCCCGGAGGAGGACGATCGGTTGTTCAGGAGAACCGCTGCTTACGTAACTATTACGGGATTTTCAGTGATCTCGTTGAGCCCCGAGATTACAATAAAACACAACGTTCTCAGCAATGGCTGAACTGTTTGTTTCGAACCGTCAGGCTTCATAAACAAGGTAATGACGCAGATACACACCAAAAAAAACAGCGATAATAGGAACTTCCGGTCTAGTTCCGCTTTAAAAGAAACTAAAATGAGTTTCCTGTTAAGAGACAGGAAATGACATCAGCCACAGAGGCTACTGGGAGCTAACATCAGTTAGCATTTGGAAAAGTGATCATTTGCGTGCTCGAGCAGGCACATTGCCATCATATATAACATGTATCCACTGGACAGATAAATCCTCTGAGGCTGGAAGATTGTGTAGAACTCTGTGCTGCACTGTGGAGCCAAGAATAGAACTTTTAGCGTACTTCCGCGCTTCCGGATACTGTTGCCCTCGCCTGCACTCTTGCGTGTTTTACGGACAAAGCGGAGCTCCGCGAGACAACAATTCGAGGAATTTAGCGTATTGTGATGTCCCAGTGAGCACGGAAGTCAACATCGCATGTTTTATCTCCTGTACTTAGACTGAGGAGGACCACAAAAACATGAGTGAGTCATCTTTTTTCACACTTTGTCCACTCATAGGGCCTCCAGAGTCCCAAATATAATGATTAAAATGATCAAAGTTGATTTTGCATAATATGTCCCCTTTAACATTTTAGCCCTTAGCTCAAACAGTTCCACTACTAGACGACTAGTGGTACTGACGAGGTCACCGTTTATACCAGACACAAAAGTACACATATACTTGCTGTGTTTTTTTTGTTTTTTTTTAGAAAAGATAAAGTTTGTTCGGATATGAATCTGGATGTGCTTACAAAACACTTTGTTTTCTGAACACAATGTATCATGTCTCGCACTTATCTGTGATTGAATCCGTCAGTATCGCTCGTATACTTATCACTGAGTGACACTTACGCCGTGTCCTGAGGCTGCTCGTCAGACATGGAGATCTTCCTGTAGCAGTAGACCATTTCTACCAGCAACCAGAAGGTCAAGCACACCAGCAGCACATACATCATGATCTCAGAGTAGAGTGCCGTGGGGTCACGACCGGCTGCGGAGCAAACACAGCAGGGGACATGTATTATTCAGGGTGCATTCTTCCTCTTAACAGTCTTTAATGTTGTTGTTGTTGACTAGAGCGGGAGGGGGATTATGTATTCACGGCTTTATGTTTGTGTATGCTAAGCTTGTGCAACAATTCTATCCACAATCCACAAAAGAGTTGTAACAGAGAAAACAATGATTCTATATTTTTTTTTCCACTGAATTAAAAAGTCTAACTCAGTTTTTAACCGTGCAGCTGAAGTTTAAACAACATAATTTTTTACTGATGAGCATCCAGTTTCATAGATGCACCTAAAAAAAAAAAATTATGCATAAACTGTTTTGCACACAGAGTATTATGACCATTCCTGTGTTCTAACAAAAGTTAGAGAGCCTATAACGAGTGAAAGGTACCATGTGGAGTTTCTCGTAAACAAACAAAGGTTATGTTTACAGTCAGTGTTTCTTTCCAGAATACATTACGCTGCATATGTACCCACTGACGAAGATTTGGACGCATTAGAAGCAACATTTGCAGAGGGAAGTTATATAAAATTTATAAGCATCATTCTTCTTAATGTTTGTGTCATTACTTTTTGCTGTGCTCAGACAAAATCAGCAATAAATAAATCAATAAACAAACATGAAGGTAGCAACAAAAAATAAATAGTATGTTAACCGCAAGTCCATGCTCTTTAACACATGTTTATCCTTCCATGTTTAAAATATAATAGCTCTACGGTACAGTCAAAACTCCACAAAGTACCTTTAATTATGAGGTAGTATACAGATATGCAAGGTTACAGTGGTTCTCAGGGAAAAGCTTTTTGAATTTAGGTTACGGTAGATTATCAAATCGTACGGCTAAAGTTACGTGTGTGGTGTAGGTGTCTGAGGTCAGGGGTCGTTTCACACAAAAGAGAAACGTGTTTTTGCATGATCAGTGGACTGTGGATCATCTGGAGAGTAGTTGTTGATATCAGGAAGCAGTTTTAAGATACTTATGAGAACGTGATAATTGTTTATAAAATTGGAAATTAACATTACCAAATTTTAACTACGTATGAGCCACTGTGAACCGCTGTACCGGTGAGTGTGTACCAAATTCCAGAGAGCCGGCTGAGCAGACACTTGACAGCTTTTTGATTCTGCAGTCTCTACAAATAGAGCCTATTAGTGTAATATAATCGCTAAGATGGGAAAGGAAAGATGTTTTGTCTTGGCCAAATCCATTTCACTACTATAGGCAACATTACCGTAACATGACTCCCAAGCTGTAATGTACAACACACTGGCTCGAGTCGGCTTTGTGAAATTCGATACCACTGTTGTATGAAATGTGAAGTAGAGGCTTTTTAAATATGCAATACATAAAAAAATCAAACGGCATATACATTTGTCTTTCAATACAAAACAAACCCTTGGATACGACGAGTGTAACTTGATATGCCTCTGATGGTGAACTAAATACCATGTGCAAGCAGATGTTCAGTTAAAGAAATGGGTTGTTGTCGAGTTGTTCCAAATATACATGTTGTATATTCGACTGAGGTGAAAATGATAACATTCAGCAAGCCAAGCATTCAGGAAGCAGAATACATTACCCCGGTTAATAGATAGAAAAGTAGCTGGTTTGAATTTACATCTTCACTGACAACAGAAGAAGCTTTGATGGGCAACAAGACAAAATAAAACACACAATTATTCCCTCTTCATCGCGGTCACAAAAAGAGAGAGGAGAAGGAAAGTGTAGTGGTTATTCTGTGGCAGACTGCCGTCACACAGATGCATCAACTGTGAGTCAGAAATATATAATCAAATGCAAAAATCCACTTAATGAACACTTTACGCCACATCACAGGAGGGGCACGAACAGAGGGGAACACAAGGTACACAGGAGTCAACAGTGTACAGACTACATTAAAGGACTGTCATTTTGGCGCGTATATATCTTTCCAGTACAGTGCAGTCGTACCATAATTATCACCATCTTTAACACAGTAGCTGTGATAAAAATGTGCAAATAAGCTGTGAAATGAGCACTTGCATCATCCTAAACCTGAAAAACAAACTGCTGGATAAATGCAGCCTTTGTGACACCACTTCACCACCAGATGAGCTTTTGATTTTACAGAGGCCAAATTATACACTACCCTTCAAATGTTTGGGGTCACTTAAAAATGTCCTTATTTTTGAAGGATAAGCTCTTTTTTTTCCAATGAATATAACATTAAATGAATCAGAAATACACTCTATACATTGTTAATGTGGTAAACGACTATTCTAGTTTTTTATTTTTTAATGGAATATGTACATAGGTGTATAGAGGCCAGATTTCCAGCAACCATCTCTCCAGTGTTCTAATGGTACATTGCTAATTGTGTTAGAAGACTATTGGATGATTAGAAAACCTTTGAAAACCCTTGCGCAATGATGTTAGCACAGCTGAAAACAGTTTTGCTGGTTCTTTGACGAAAGGGCAAAATTATTATTTTGAATAAAAATCATCATTGCTAATCTAGTCAATGTCTTGACTATATTTTCTATTCATACACATTTTGAAAACTCTTTTGATGAATAAAAGTGTGACTTTTAATGGAAAAAAAAATATATATATATGGGTGACCCCAAACTTTTGATTGGTAGTTTAAATGACACATTACCCACTTAAGGCAGTGCATTTTCAAATGTTTTAACGCTGACATTAAACTTCCTCGTAATACAATAATTACGTCAATTGAGAAAGCGGATTTGACAAACAGCTTCAGTCTTGAGACTAAAGGCTATTTTTAGCAACCCCGTGCATGACACTGGTCCAGAGGCACAGCAATATTCCAAACAGCCAAACAGATTTGATGTCATCACAGTCAGAGTGTGTATGTGTGTGTGGGGGGGGGGGGGGGGGGGCAAAAGTGGAAAACAGTTAGTCACACCTTGCTCTTTCACCTTCAGCGTGATGTTCTTCACGACAGTCACGTTGGGCGTGTAGAACTTGAACTCAAACTCGCGAAACACGTGGCATTCATAGACACCGCTGTCATTTAAGGTGACGTTGCGGATTTGAATGGAGAGATCTTGCAAGTCCTGACTCCCATTCCAGGTCAGGCGGTGCTTAAACGGTCCGTCCAGCGCTACTGGTATGTCATTTCCATACTTGTATATCTGGGGAATGAGGAAAAGCAAGCGAAATATGTATGAATTATCATAAACACAGGATAAGATACAAACACATCGTTCATGCTCACATTAAAAAAAAGCCACTCACATGAGTTTTTGGGACATCCTTGTCAGCACTTGGCATGTAATACCAATCCACAAGTGTCTTTACTTTGACCTCCTCCCTCCTCAAACAGGAGATGCAGGTCAACATCATGGGTCTGCCCACGACCGCCTTGGTGTCCGACGGGGCATTGACACATACTGGCCGGCTCAGGTGGACTAGAGGAGCAAGGAGATGTAGCGCATAGTTAGCTCAAGCTAAATGTTGAAGTTCAAAGCCCTCAATTTGTTCCTTCAAATGGATGTTTGTCCATCATGAAGCATAATATTGCAGGAGTAGATTAAACTACAGAAGTCTACAGTAGTCTCTGTTTAAGGTTAGTGTGGATCATTATATTTGGTCTGTGTGGAAAATCGATCACAAAGCAGCATGGAACTTTCCCATAATGTGAAAACTTGGAGCAGAGTTGAATGAAAATGGAGCAACGGTTTTCCTCTCTGTGTTTTCCAGAGAACTCATTACAAATCATCCATCTCCGACCGCGGGGGCACTGTGCCAATCTCAGCTGACATGGGGCGATCATTACAAAGCATTACAGGGTAGGTGTAGCTTTAAGGAGACATATTATAGCCTATTTCTCCAAGTTAACCTAGTTCCCTGGTGTCCTAATGAACATGTCTGTGACATGCTTTGGTCAAAATACCTTAAGGATGAAGCACCACAGCAGTTCAATCACCCTGGCAAAACAGCCCTGTTCAGAACGCTCTGTTTTGAGTGCCTGTCTCTTTAAATGCAAATGAGACACAGGTAACTACATCAGCGTCACTGAGGCTCCGGCAGCTAACAGCAGTTAGCATTTGGTAAAGCCATCATTAGCCAGCACATTGCCGTCATATATAAAATGTATCCACTGGACACGTAAATCCTCTGAGGCTGGAAGTTTGTGTAGAACTCTGTGCTGCACTGTGGAGCCAAGAATAGAACACTTTGCGGACTTCTGCTCTTCCAGATACTATTGCCCTCGCCTGCACTCTCTGGATTTTTTTGTGGCGTAGCAACAGAGTGCGGAAGTCAACATCGCATGTTTTATCTCCTGGACCACAAAAACATGACCGAGTCATCTTTTTTCTCCCTTTGCCTATTATAGGGCCTCCAGAGTCCTATTAAAAGGATTAAAAAGTTGATTTAGCGTAATATGTCCCCTTTAAATTCACATCTACATGTATGTGTTTAACTGTGTGACAGGTGCACGATCACCGGCAGCGGTGTCGGTCTTTATTTCAGCACTGACGACATAAACCACACACCACTGGGACACACTGTTTTTATACGGAGTAATAAAAATGTCCCAGGATTTCTTATCGAGGCCATCGGCTCCTGCACTCTGTGCATTAAATAAAAAACTGAACCAGATGCAAAACTCTGTAGGTGTTAAAAAAAAATGGGGGGACGGGGGAATAAATTGAATTATACAACTAAGTGAGCACTCAAGAGACTTTGAGTCACAATACTGATAACAAATCTAAAACCATCCAGGCAAGTAAGCCCAAATGATGGCCTCCACCCGTTTGTATCAACTAGCAGTGTGTGGGATACATGGAAGGAGGAGAGCAGCAAGGTATTGTGGGAAAGCAGGAAGGGTGGTGGACGGTTTGATTGATTTAAATATACTGTAAATGCATTACATGACAGAATGATGAGAGGAAGAAGAGAGGATGGGGATTATACACACAAGGATTGATTTCTTGGAAGTGGGGCAGAAACGAACCACATGCATGGACGTCTTTGTGTGACTGTTGTAAAGCTCTTATATAATAAGCCACAGTGGCCCAAAGGCAGATGTGACAGCATCAGTTCCACCCTATTTTTTTTACTCCTTTATAGGCCACTCATACAGAAGAGGAAGATAACAGAGAAACAGGGAGGTAGACAGAGAGAGAGAGAGAGACTGAGAGGGAGGGAGGAGACCAGATTAAGGGAAATCAAAGAGACAAAAAGGCTTAACCTGTGTCTATTACTTCACAGATCTAACTTAAAAGCAGACAAAGGTATTTTTCCTTTGGTGAAGTCACTCAAAGTAAGCGTGTAGGGTCAGAGGAAGTAGCATCATGTATAAAAGTCCACTGCAGGAAAGAGTGATTTGTGAATCTGGACAAAAACCAAAACCTGATTTGATTTTGATTCGACGACACTGAGTGATGCAGTGATAAGTGATATCTCGCTGTCCTTAAATGTGGGATTGTGTTCGCAGCCAGATAGAAGAGTCACAACCTATAAACAAGATACATGATTATACATATTTGCTTGTGGAGTTGTCAATTTTTGACAGTTATCACAATAAATGATCATAGTCTAAGAGCTTAGTTCATGTTACAGAAAACACATCAGTGGAGCTTTAAACTCCTTAAGATAGAAAACACCTTTTTTTTCATATCTGAGACTAAAAGGATCATAAAAATTATGATTTGTGTCTCAAAGTCTTTGCATCAATATTTATCAAACCTTTCTATGAAAATGATATTCTGTGGTATACACGCTTAGCGAATTGTTGGCCATTAGTAGTGGTGTAGGCCTCCTAACAGTGAAATAAAGCATGCAGCATTCGCACTCAAAACTACAGAAACACTTCATACTTACCAACAAAAAGCAATAGTGCCAGACTGTGCAGGTGGACTCTGCTTTGAGTTACCATATTAAGTTGCGTGTGCAGCTGCTAGTGGACAGTGTTCTCCTGCTGCCTGTCAGACAAAACTTCAAGTTGTCCTTGGAGGAGGCCGCGATCGAGACGGCGAAAAACTTCAGAACCACGGACAGAGGCAGTGGCAGTGGCGCGCGCAGGTAACTTCCCTCCCTCCTCTTTAGAGAAAAAGATCAAAAACAACTGTGCGCGCGCTACACTTTCAAAACTACAAAATGGACACAGTGGAGCGGGTGTATCAGATGCCAAGTCGTCCACGAACCCGCTGGATCGCAAGTCGTCATCTAGCAGGAAATAATCAACTTCATGTTGCCGTCCACTCGGTGAAATAAACAAGTTGGTGATGTGCGGCTGGCAGCGGAGGCACAGCACACCGCGGTGATGCAACACTTCCCTCGCCCACAAACGCTGTCAATTAGTCCAGAAACACAACAGAGAGAGAAAGAGAGAGAGAGTGGAAAGAGGAGGAGGAGGAGGCGAAGAGGAAGAACCTGTGGATTCACACAAGACGATTCACTCACTGGAGCCCCGATCACAAAAACAAACAAACAATGCGAATAGTTCCCCCCCTCTTATGTCCCCGCTCGAAGAAAAGCACTATTGATTCTCCGGAGTCTATTTCGTCCATTAAGGATGACTGATGACATCCTGCAGTCGAGGGTCCCTGCCTTTGTTTTTCAGCCGTCACAGGAGCAGAGCTTTGATACGCATGCGCGGGTCACTCCCTCCCTCTCTCCTGTCGACCATACAATGTGCACGACACACATTAGTGTCATTGTGACAGGTCAGTAGTGACCAACTCATGTCATATATATATATGATTATGATTTAGCCTGTTTGCACGTGCTGTCCTTTAGACTGCATTTTTTATCACATATTTTATTTTTTTGTATTTATATGTCAATATTATTGGCTTTATTATGTTCACTATCATGTGCACTATATCTAGTGTACTATATCTACCATTTGCACCAGTCTTTCAACACTTTATTTTAACAATCTTATTTTATATTTCACTTGTGATGTTGTTTTTGCCATCTTATCTCATATTGTTATTTTTGTACTTTATTATTGTACATTTTTGGAGCAAACTGGCACAAGAATTTCCTTGTGAATTAATAAAGTTCTATCTTAATGTATGTACAGATTAAAAGGGACAGTTTACATGACATCAACATTTCAATGTCACCCTAAAATGTAGTTAGCAGTTGAGCTAATTTTCATCAACATACAATACAATACAGGTGTTACAATGCTATAACAACACGATTCTAAGTACTATCATGATCAGGTCTTATCACAAAGCAGCACAGAGATATGGTAGTTTGTGTTTATGAGTGCAAGTTTGGCTCATTTTAATCCATTTTTAAGTTTAGTTTTAAATATTGAACAGTTTGTACTTTGTCATATATCAACAGGAAGACTATTGTAACAGTTGCAGGCCCTTACTGAGAAGACTTAGTACGTCTGTATTGTACAACACAGTCTCCTCTGGTTGTTGCCCGACTACTGCTCAATCAGTGGAGGCGGTGCAATCCCATTTAATATTTACAAAATTAAGTAAATTGCATTATTATTTATTTTTTAACCAATATGGGAGTGGTGATTACTGATGGGCTTTTGGTCCAGTGCTTCTAGGGTCTGCTTATACAGGGTATCTAGTGGTGTCAGAGTTAGCGTGCATAAAGAGGTTAGCTGCCACTGTTGTTCAATGTGGCCTTATTGACCTCTGCCAAGGAGGTATACATTTTTGAAATTTTCAGGAAATGTCCGCAATGGGACCAGGAATAAGTGATTACATTTTGGGCGCGATCCGTAGACAATATCACTATTTTTAATCGGCATTTTGTGGGGGGCTGAGCTGAGGTCTGCGCTCTCCGAGTGCTTTTCTAGTTTAAGATTATTCTACTAGGAATAACTATGAGACAACTCTTTCTGGGGATAGTTCATTTATCACACATCAACAGTGCCTGCATTATTTCTATCACACTATTCATCATTCACATATTGTGAATGCAATCTTAATTTCAAGTAAAGCTGGGATCAATAAAACCTGAAATGATCTCATTTGTTCCATTAGTTGAACGATGATTATCAGAGAATATAACAGAGAATATATTTGAGTGCTTCCATTAAAAAAATCAAATGGTATTGTGTGATGTGATGATGGGTGCATCATAGCTATCATTCTGGGGTAAACGTCATAAACAATGTCCCTCAGTGCAAGATTTCAAACAGTATATGTCTTTCACCATCTATCAGACTGCATACAATTAGGATTCGGAGAGTCCGGGGAGAATCTGAGCGCATAAAGACCAAGGGCAGAGTGATAACATCATGCTACCGTGATAAACATAGCCCACATGGGCTTGGAAGTACTTTCATCAATAATGTTCACTGAACACTGCAAGAAATCCACTGGAATGAGCTCCACAAAGAGGAAGCCATACATCAATTTCAGCAGAAGCATCGCCAAGTTCTCTGGGCCTGAACTCAGTGGAAAGTGGAAACAAGTTCTGCAGTCAGACAATTTCAAGTTTGAGGTTATTTTGGGGATGAGGGATTTTGGACTGGAAAAACAAAAACACACATCCAAACTGTTGTCAATGAAAGGTGGAAAAAAAAACAACAACACATCATCTGCGATGGTACTGTATACAGTGCAGAGGTTTATATTGGAATTTTGGAGAGACGTATGCTTCCATCAAGAAACACTGTATTAGAAACTCCACCGCCGTTCCAGCAGGACAATTCTGCACGAGTGACAACAGCGTGGCTTTGTAGAATCTTCTACTGAAGATGTGTGGCACGTTATAAAGATGAGAATCAGACAACAGCTATGGACTGTGGGGCAGCTCAAGTAGCAATGTGTGACTACAAAAAAATAAAAATGAAATTCATATAAAAGTGGGAAACTTTTCTCTGCTCCAACTTGGTGTGTTTCAAGGATCAATTTCTAAATTCCAACTTTTTCCACAAAAGAAACGGACTCACTAAGCGAATGATTTTCTCGACTGTGGAGATCAGTCTTACGGCAAAAGGCCCCGAACTTTCTGTGATGCTCTGCCTTTACTTGGACACAAACTTGTGCATGCCGCATGGTTTTCCTCCACCGTAATAAGTCCTTCTCCTTTCACCCCACATTTCTCCAATTGTTTAGGAGCTAAACAACGCTAAATGCACGAGAACACACGTTTTATTTCGCTGAAGATTGCTCATTGATTGAGGCAGCGAAACACTGCCAACCTCTCTCCCTGTTCATCACACCAGCACAGCCTGTGCCAATGAGGACTGCAGTGCCTGCCACACAGTGTAATTACATCAGATCTGAGTCTGTTGTGAAGGCAGAGAGGTGCGATAAGGACACAATAAAATAGGCAACCGGCTGAATCTATAGGGAATGTTTAGCTGTTTTTTTCTTTCCTTTCTTGTTTCATGACTTGAAGTACTTCCAGTATATCTAATAGACTTCCACTGACAAGTCTACAATGCCTTTCCGGGAATGGAAAATCTATTAACTGTTCTTTTCCTCTACTTTCTTTCTTTCTGTATAAATGGGCTGTGCTTCTTCTTCTTCTTCTACCACCTCACAAAGACAGTTTTTTTTACTAATCTTCTATTAATCCGATTTAAAGTATGAATCAAATTTTAATGCCATCTAAGAATATCTGAATAATTGTCAGTATCGTCATAGATCTAGAATAACCAAGAAATGCTCATGTTTCAGTCAAATATTAAAGGTGCATTATGTAATCAATCTAAAGCAACTGGCCGTAAAATCCTCCCAATGTGTCACAGAGACTCAGGAATAATGTTCATATAACAAACTGAACTCACCAACAACAACAGTACAGACAAAATATTTGCATAAAAAAAAATATATTTTGCAGACTGCAAATCATGTTTATGTTTTGAAATTATGTTTTGGCATGGGGTGCCACCTACCACCGTCTACCAATTATTGCAGTCAATAGAGTCTCAGCTGCCGAGCAACCACGGGTTGCCAGTTACGTCAGAAAACAAAACCTAAAAGACCTCAGTATTTTGAATTTGAATGGAGTAACCGTTTTTGGCCACATTCTTACATATGGTACCTTTAACTTTCCATAATGTTTTTCTGTTAACTCTGGAAGAATTGACGATTAAAAAAAGATTTCCCTCATTAAAAATGTATTTTATAATTTTCTAAAAGGAAACCAGGAGTCATGGCTGTGTTATATTATTTGTAAAGAAATCAGGAGAGGAGCTAGTCTAGAGTATATTCCAGTGATGTTGTCAGCATCATCAGCAGCCAGGCTGGCATTCTGAGAGCATGAGGCTAAATATGGCAGGCCTGGTTGAACCACATCCTGGAGATAAGGAAACCATAGCAACAGTAATGCAGCACCATGGCGACAACACAGGAGGTCTACTTAACCGCAACCCACATACTCGGGAAGGAAGCGTCAAATCAGGCTCTTTATTATCACAGGTATCCAGCGTGTTTTACTCATAAATATAGAACAATAAATAAATGTGTTGAAGTAAGTGGCTTTTAAGTGTTGCTCTGTGCTCAGATCTTTCCACACGGGGAGCAGGTGAATGAATGTGATGCATTTTGAATATTAACACAGTAAAAACAGCGACGTGCAATCTTCTGTGACTGAGTTGAATACGTTTGGTCATGTGTGTTGTGTAAAGAGGGCCCTCGAGGATGTACCACAATGAGCAGATGTTAAAGGATTTGTAAGATTATAGAGTGATCAAAGCAGCCTTAGAACAAACATGATGGAAATTGAGATGTAATTCTCGCATTGTGGATGCTATAAAAATCTGGTAATGCTACACTTTTAAGATTAAAAGCAGTATTTCACCCATCTCTCTAAACATCTACCATCTCATTGACATCTGCTCTTAACATTGCATCCTCAAGGGCCCTCTGTACACACATACGTATATGGTCGACCATACTACATACAGAAAATGGTCCTCGCACTTTACTGTATAGGTGGATGGGTGCTCATCCTTGATCCATCTGTGGGTGGATTCTTGCAATCAAATGTCTTAAAGGGGCCATAGTGTACCCTATTTCTACAAGTTAAACTAGTTCCCTGGTGTCCTAATGAACATGTCTGTGACATGCTTTGGTCAAAATACCATAAGGATGAAGCACCACAGCAGTTCAATCACCCTCCCAAAACAGCCCTGTTCAGAACCGACTGATATCGTTGAATAAATGACAAAATATTGCATAGGATTTCAGAAACAAAACATGGCTTGTTAGTTGGAATCACTCCAGGGCGTTTGCATGTATTTGATTGTTAATTTTAATTTTGTTGTCACCCACACAAGGTAATGTGTGCAACTATACCCAAACCACTGGCGGTGCATAAAAATGGAAGGCTATGAGGGGTAACACTTTATACTAAGTACACACTATTAGCATTAATAAATATTGAATTCCTCATTTATAACAGCTACTGCTTAACATTTATAATTGTGTTTATATACTACATATTAATGAGTATTCATGTGTTATAAATGATGAATTCAATATTTATTAATGCTCAACTAGTGTGTACTTATTATAAAGTGTTAACGACACAGACATACTTGCACAAAGACAGTGCTAAGAATAACTAAAGCAAGCACAACACTGCTTTACCACAATAAATAACCAGCCAGACGTGTATACAGGCACAACACAACAGCATCTTTTACACAAAGTCAGAAGATATCATGTCCCACTATCAGGCACACAAACACACCGAGGCCAGATCAGTGGCATGTTGCAGCTTATCTAAGGCATGCACAGACACACACACACAGAGCTCCAGGGCAAAGCCGGATTCAACCCGGGGGCACTTGGCACCAACCTCTGAGCTAACACTGATAGTAAGGAAAGACTTGTTCCATCTGACCTTTTTGATTTAGCTCACAGGCCCCCCGCTAGTAATACTCACTTTCTATTATAAGACACAGAGCTCTGGCATCAAATCAGAACCATCGCATAGGTGGAAAGAAGCAGATGAATGGCATCGACTTCTGTTCTGGAGCAGATCGGGCAGGCTCACGTTTCTACTTTCACTTCACAAAGCTGTTAGTAATAGAGGAATCTCAACATATTAAAACAGATTAGAACAGAAAGGTAGAGTGCTTACATGTGAAAGAGAGAGAGAGAGTTAGACAGTCGAAATATACTATTAAATATTCATGAAGACGTGTGCCGTCACCTTTACACAAGGGAGATGTTGTGAGCAACACAGAAGCACAAGCATCACCTTGTGTTCAGTCAGCTGAAGTTTATTGTTTTAATTAGAATATGGTAATGAAAGCAGCCTGGCATTGAGGCCAGAATTAACTCCTGACTGAGAAACTATTTGGACAAGATGACAGACTGTCACGCCACTGCTTATTGCCAGAAATAATTTCCATCTGCAATCACGGGTAATTAAAAAAAAAGAAGTGTTAAAGTTGTTGTGTGCATAAATAACCTACACCTATTATAGGCAGAGAATAGACTTGGAATAGAAACGTTGGTCTGATTTGTTTAGCATTTATCCATATTCAAGTCTAGTTTTTCATCAATATATTTTCGGTATCTGCGTGTCCAGTCGTATTTAACTGCTCTTTTTGTGGAACATTAGTATGGAGGTGATCTGGACTCTCTAGCATCTGGCAGTCCTGTGATGCTTCAGGGTTGTTAATCAGGCCTAAACCACTCTGCTGGTCAGAAACATGACTCTCCAGTTGAGAGGCACCAAGTCCTTCACTTTGACTTTGGCCAGGGAGAACACCATCCTCCTGCTGGCCGTCAGTGGAACTACGACCACTTTTGCCAGAAGAATGCTCTCTACCTGTTGAGTCGTGCTGCTTGTTTACAGCCTCTTGTCCCGCCGTAGATGCGCTGCCATTCTGCGGGCGCCCTCTGATCTGTCTTAATGTGGTTTGGAGCTCATCAAGGCGTTGTGATATATACTGCCTCTTCAGCTCCAGCAGGATCGTTCCATTACGACTCAGGCTTGGCATGCCTTTTGGTGTTGCCCTCTGTGAATGAAGTGATTAAAGATGTAAAAGAATTAAACTGAACAGACTCACGCGGTGATTAAAATATGCAAATGCAGGGACACTTACTCACAGAAAACTCGCTTAAGTCATAGCCGAAAAGGAGTAAAGGAAGTGCAGATATTTGAACGTTTATCACCAGTTAACTCACTGGGGCAATGTAACATGCTATTTTAATGTATAAAAAGGCTAATGAGCATTCAGAAAGTAAAAAGAAAAAACTTGGTATGTTGAATTTTGTACCTGAAATAGAGCACATTTCAAAGCCCTTCACAAAACACTCAGCAACACAGATCAATTATTTTGATGACGCAACATGTACTATTTCAGCTAATTACCGCAGAATGTTTTCCAGGACTCGTCTCTCTCTCCCTTTTCCATTTGTTCATTTCAGCTGTTTTCTGTAGCTGCATGCTTAGCTGCAAGAAACACTCATTCAAGCGGTCAATCTCTTCCTCTATACAGGACATCTGGAATAGAGGAAATGTTGTACTAAATGTCATGCTTGGATGACTGTGACTTTTCCTTTTAAATGAACACAGTTTGGTCAGTAATAGGTGAATAAAGTACCTGTGTCGGCGTTCCTCTTGGTGGTAAACCTAGAAAATAAACATTTTAAATGCTTTAGATTTCAAAGACATTTTTTGTAAGGTTGCCAGAGGGTTCATGAAAGCTACACAAATTAAAAAAATGTTCTCTCTGCTAATTGGGTATGCAGTCATTAAAGTCGCAAACTGTGTGTTCGATATCGACCCACTTTCTTGGAACGAAAAAGTTCTTTATAGAGGCAAAGCAGGGCTGAAAATCAACACTTTCTGCAGGACTTCTGATAATATAGATCTGTGCCTGAAGACAAATGAGAAAACAACTTCATTTGTTGATTAGTTTCTATGGGTGTAAATGATGATTTCACAAAATAGCTTGCCATTTTGGAACGATGGCTTTTTGATCGTAGTTTAAAAAGTTTGCACACATTCTTTATGCAACTGACGATTAATGCTGTAATCATGATACGTTTGTGGTTTTTATTTTTCATATTCCATTTTCCACACATTTCTAGAGATACTGCAGTTTTTTTTTATTGATTGATTTTGTACATTGTGGTACACACTGCGTCTTATTTGACTTTTGCAAACATCTTACCCGTGTATGCATCTTCAGCTGAACTCCTTTGAATGGAGATGAGTTGCTGCAGCTTAAAATACTTGTACTTCTCAAGTCTAAATTGGAGGATGAGTAGAAATGTTAATGATTTGCAGGACTTTCCCCTCAAAGGGCAAAAACGATACTGCATGGTTTGTGTCTGTCACCAACCTGCTTGCTAACAGGCGCTCGGTGAAATGTGGCTCAGTGGGAACTCTGATGTTGAAGAATTCTTTAACCAAGGCACTGTGCTGACAATCCATAGCATTTAAATTTGACTGTAAAAAAAAAAAAAGAGGTTCGGAGTATTATCCACATCAGAATGCTGTGAGAAGTTTCTAACACTTACTCACCTCTCCTGTGCTCCATTTAAAAGATAAGTTGAACAGATAAAGGCTAAGAGCTGAAACTCCTTCGTGGAGAGCTTGCATAAAGACCTGCGGTTTGGATTCTGGAAAAAGAAGACGATTGTCAGGACTAGGAGTGTGTACAATACATGGTTGTTGTTATAAAAACACAATTGACTTTTCAACTGCTGTTGACCACTGACCAATTACCTGACACGATGTGAGCCATGGACTGAAGGATGATGGCAATAAAATGTCCCACATGCTGAAGCTTTGCCTCTGACAGATAAAGGATTTGATTGGTCTCATCAAAATAAAAATCCCCCGAGCAGTGAGCCAGCATCGCCTCATTACAGCAGAATGAAGAAACGGGAACTGACTTTGCCAGCAGCAAAAGCACAGGAGGGAACAGGGGGCAGTTTTCAAGTAACTGCATCACCTGACAACCAAACAGGAAAACAGCAGCATGCTGAGGCGAGAGGTTGTCCAGTGCAGTCGGGATGAGCTGGCCTTCGTAGTTCTCCTGGGCACACTGCTCTGAAGCTGATGAAACAAATGGGAATTGTGCATTTAAGGCTTTGTGTTTTACTTTCAGTTACATTAAGTTCATCTTGTGTTTTTTTGAGCAAAAACCTTTTTTTTATATCTGTACCATTGTGGAGATGTTGACTCCGCTTAGCTGAGGCAAGACAGTCTAACGACTGCTGGATCTCTTGCAGGGTCTTGAACAGAGGAGATATGCTGACCAGCTTGGAGAGGTCATGGTCACTAAGGCAAGGACCTGTACTCTGTTGGACTACAGGACATAGAATCCTCTCACTAGTATGACACATCATCCTAATTGCGTCTGCATATGCAGCATCATTTGAAATAGATACCTGGCTCAGGTGGAAGAGCTTCCTCCTTGTTAATATTCATCAATGAAAACGGTCAGTATCATTTGGAAGCAAAAACAAGTAATCATGTATTTATTCAAATATATGCTAAACACAGTGCAAAACCCATTATGGTACCTGTGTGTAACACATGTTGGTGTCACATGCCTGCGTGTATCCAGCTTGTGGTTCACACTCCCTGGCATCATGATGAAGAGTATGACCACATGGGAGAGCTGTCAAATCCTGGCTCTGCCAGACTTCTCCCGTCAGCCGACAGAGGAGCGCTTCCACAGACTTCAGAACGCTTTCCAGTAACACTGTCGAGGCCTCGGCTAGGGGACGGTAATATTTTAGTCTCGTACATTCAACAGTTGAGGAGAGAAAAGGTTAAAAGGATGTGGCTTAAGTGTCAGTCTTTCGAAGCACACCAGGTGTTTTACAGATGTGTAGATAAATGAATCTTTAGGTAATTAAATACAGAGGGTAATCTTAGTCACTTGGTTTAATGTTCATGAATTATTTAGAGAGCACATTAATGATTGGGGCCTCTTTCTGCTGGTCTACATGAGTAAGTGTCCCTGGGCAGGACATTTGACCACAAGCTGTTCCTAATGACTGTTGGTTTGGGCAGCCCATGTCCAAGGGGATGGAAATTGGTCTTGTAAACAGTGGGATGCCATTTGAATCCTGGGACAGATTAGGGAGCTAAATGCAGAAAATCTCATTTAATCCCATTGAATAAAATGTCAAAGTTGCTTTGGTTTCTGCGTCAATAACTCAAACAGGATTTCATTGTTGTTCAATTACCTTCAGAGCCAGTCTAGATGATTCCTGTCTTTATGATAAGCTCACAGGCTGCAAGAGGCCTCTCTTCAAATGAATGGTACAATTACAACGGGGGTGTTAATCCTCACATTCAATTATCTACAAGAAATTGAAAGGAAAAATGGCGTGCTGTGCGAAAGGTCACCTAAGACTAAGTCACCACTAGCTTATATAGCTGTCAAATTCTGTGATCACTGGAATTTGGATTGGACTGATGTGATTAAAATTCTGTCTTTATTTATATTAGGAAACTTTTGATGAGTTTAACTCATACAACACGTGCATGTAATGCTCAAGCATGTCCCGAATAAACCTGAGGTAACAGACACTTTTCACAGCATGTTTGTCCGACATGAAATAGTAGGACAAACACAGGTTTTACCAGTAACTAGTCTTAGGGGAAGCAGGATCATGCTATTGTTCAAGTGTATTTTAAAACTGCATTTTTCTTCTTACTTGTAGCTTTTGTATCTCTCTCCTCTGCACTGCTTTTGGATGGTTTATCCCTCATTGCATTGTGGACGAGCAGCTCTTTGAGTAGACTCAGTTTTTTATGATCCATATTCTCAAAGACATTCTGGAAAAAAAAAAATACACCACCAACAGAAAATAGTTTCCTCAAAGAATGCATGTCGCACATTCGTATTCTGTTGCGATAGTGAAACTCACCTTGACCGTTTCAGTCTGTTGACAAATGTTCCTGAAGAACTCCTGTGTATCTTTGCGGTGTCGGGCCAGTTGTGAGGCGATGTGGAGGTTCTGATCCTCTAATTTGTCATATAGTGTTTTCACATTGAACTCCTCTAAATCAATGCGCCCCGATATACTTCCTAAATAGGAGCAGTACATTCCAATTAAGTTAGAAATTCACTGAAATAATCAGGTAAGTCACCTTCGTTAATCATTCTAAAAAGACAAGAAGAGACCCACATGATGAATGAATGGACCTCGACTTAAACGCTTCTTTAACTACTCTCAGTAAAAACTTTGTTTACAGCTTTCTAGACAGTGTGGGAAGGAGCAAGTAATGGATGATAAACACTCAAATAAAAATTGCTGGGGCTAACTAGGGAACTACAGATAACGGCACAGGTCATTAGAGTGTGACATTAGCAATTATTTTCTTTATCATCAATCAAAAGGGGGAATAGGCTGTTAACAGACACCTGGCCATGCGTGATGGGTTTGTAATGATTAGACCAATTGACATTTTAACACCCTATCAAGCTGCATGAATAATGCAATAAGCAATGTGAAAACTCTACCTAAAAGTCATTTCAAACATTATCACACACCACTGGGGACCGATATTGAAAATCAGCCAGATGGAAAAGTGTCGCCAAAGTTTTTTTTATAGGTGAAAAGCATTTCTAGTGACCAGTTGATTGGAATAATCGAGTGATGCAGAAAGTAAACACAGATGGCTTCATTTATTGAATTTAACTCTATTAATGTTAATTTAACACAACTATTATGTCATGTTTCTCAAAAAAAAACACAGTGTAAAAAAATGGTGACTTTACCTCCCCTTAAGATAGCAGGCTCCTCAGCTTCTGCACCTTCTCCTACACCCCTACTGCCAAGGACACCGCCTATCCTTGGCACAGCTATGCTGAAGCACAACACACAACAATCAAACTTAGTTTTACATAAAGAAAAAGTAAAGAATAAGATTGAGAGGAGGATGTCATGCTGTTTTGAGGTTTAAACCCACAGTAAATGGCACTTTGTAGTCTGTGTGCCATCTGTACACACATAATAACATTATACCTGTGGCCACAGTAACAGACCTGTCTCCACTGCAAACACATTCCACTGGACAGAAGGGCTCCCCCAGGCTCCGCCACTTTGGCTTCATCTTCCAATGACAGATTAACTTGGCTTTGCTGGGTCGTAGCACTAGCATCGTGGTGGTCAGAACCACAACCACAACAAGCAGCAGAATCAGAACCCCTGCACACAGCCAGTGTCTTGTCATGAGAAAGCATTAGGAGCTCATCACTAAACTTAAAATACTAAAATGTGAGATATGATACACACCCACTATTACTCCCCAATCGGGTAAAAGGTTGAGTCTGTGCTGCTTGATGATCCCGAATCTGACCAGCTGTGCCGGAGTCATGGGCTGGAACACAGATGTTCTAGGATCACAGGTCCCTTCCTCAGTGACCACCACCACCATACTCCACTCTGGGACAGCACTGTCCACAAACACATACTTCCCCGTCTCTGAAAACACGTGAGCAAACCTGAGAAAGGCAGACAAATGAGTGGTAAAGACGCCATAAAGACAAACTGCCACTTAAAATATGCAAAACCTGCAGTATCCTAGCTTTCAACTGTACCTTGTAGAGTTGAAATGTGTCTGCCTCATAAGTATCTGCAAATTTCTGAAGGCACCAAAGTCCCAGCTGGGGTTACTATTAAATAGGTGGTCTTGTTTATACACTGGGAAGTGACTCAAATGACGATCTGGGGGTACAAATAAATGAATTAATATTTTTCAAACAAAAAAAGATTACAATGCTATGATTAAACCAATAATAATGTGGAAACAAAGCAGTACCAGTGTGGTTGATGGTTAGATGGAAAATCAGCATGTCACCAGAGGAAAGACAAGCAATGGGGTTGGGAATTCGAGGAAGAACAGCTGGGATACCACCACCACCACCACCATCATCACCTGTGTCTCTCCTCTTTCTGGGTTGTATATTTAGGAGCTCTATTGGTTCTAAATTATCATCAGTTTATATATAAAAAGGAGTCAAAAATGTTGATTAGACATAAGATAATTCCAACAAATAAAAACAAATAACTATTTGATAAGTTACATCAAGCCACCTGACAGAAAGTGATTGATAAGCTCCATCTGTGTTGGAATCCAACCGAATATTCCTTTAGAGTCAAACTCGACTAAATGAATTTTCCCAAAGTTCCTGGCATGGATATCTGGTCCTAAAACATCCTTTACAGTCTGGAAATGAGCAGATAGAAATTTGATGAGAAAATTGCTGTATATGTGTAAAAAAAAAAGTGTATGCTCTGTTAATGCAGTGCTGATTTACTGATATACTGTGTATGGAATGAAATAGTAAATAGAAAAAAAATATTCTGAAATGATAAAGTCACGGCTGCGAAATATCTATTAATTGGACACATAAGTGCACACACACACACACACACACACACACACACACAACAAGCATTTTCCCAGATGCTGAAACTAATGGAAACTGATGAGACCAGGTAGCCATCTTGTTGAACTATTTTTTTTTTCCTAGGGGAATTCATTATTTATAATGTACATTCACTTTACTATCGTGTACGATCTGCAGCTGCAACATTTTTCCAGGTGTCCTACTTAGACCGAGTCTGGCCAAGAACCTAATCAATGCTACATCCGAGTAGTAGTAATGCTTATTCTTACTTATCTTGTCCTCCCATTCATGAACAAACATGATGTAATTGGTCAGTAAGTACAGGAAAAATAAAAATTGCATGTGTAGAGGAGTAGCTGTTCCTCAGTTTGTTAAAAAAAATCTATCATATCTCTTCCTCACCCTTGCCCAGATCATGCTGTTCCTTTCTTTCAAGCTGAGCAGCAAGTTTCCATCTGGCGAGAGCTGGGCAGTGAGCTGAGGCAGCCGTGAAAGGCAGGTAGTATTACAGAGCTCCTCGGCTGACACATATCCCTCACAGTGGCAACTGGAGTGTCAGGATCAGGTACATTGGGGAAACAAACATAGAGCAAATAAACTACTTTTATTTCCTGAAATAATAACAGATTGTCAATAAAAGACAGGAAAGGCCAGGCATGGTTGACACAAACATCCTTCAAAAGCAAGGAAAAACAAGAGTGAATTATTTCCTAGGACCCGTCATATAAAGTGCAAGCCACTAAATACAAAGTATGATGTACTTTTTGGACCACTTAAAAGGTCCAGTGTGAGAAATTTGGGTGAAATTATTTTTATTTGGGAGAAATTTAAAAAAACAAATACTTGACAATGATAGTTAATTAACTAATTACATTTAGCTTTACTAGTAATCTAAAAACAAGTATTTGGTGTCACTGGCAATTGTAAACGGTGAATTGAAAGGTATCACACAGACTTACATTCCCATCCCCACATCCAGAGTTCCTCCATGTGGTCCACAGGTGATATTACAGGAGTGGAGGGAAGGGAACACACACTCTCTCGATGCTGCCAGGCGTATCTGTCCTGTGGTACATCGTGTGTTCACCTGTAACATACACAGAGACATCACAGACAAATTGCTTGCATCTCAAAGGACTTCAAACAATCACAATCATCTATCTATAAAGCAAGTCGTGTCTGTGATGGGCATATCCCACTTTAGTCAGATTGCCCTAAGACTTTGGATAAGGGTTGAGCATGGCCCGATGGTGCGCATCCTTGATTTTTCCTTGGAGGAATTTTGATTTTTTCGCTGATGCTGCACTTTCACTGATATATCATGCTACACCAGGCAGGCAGCAGCAGCAGCTGCGCTATCTGGCGCGGGGAGGTGGGAGTGAAGAGGCTGTCCTCACGGTGGGTGAGACATTTTCACACGGTTCACCGCATAACATGGTGTTATACTGAAACGACGAGGTGTCCATATTTTTCATTAGCATGCCACTACTTTACTGCTTGGCGAACCCGTTTCCAAAAGTAAGCTGGCGAGGCTAGGATTAGCATTAGCGTAGGGCTAGCGTAATACAAACACTGCGCAACCTCATTAGACACAACGCAAATGTTTTCATTTTCGATTAGCATTAGCGTAGCTAGCTGTTGTGACTGTCAGCCACATTACCATAACTGAAAAATCTTCTTCAGCTCCCACTATAGGAATACATACTTCCTACGGGCACTGCACTAGGACTGATAATGACACCAGTAATGATCTACACGTAAAAAAAAAACTACCAAGTAAAATGAAAGTAAAGCTTTATCCTGAGGGACTTCAAATGTTTGGTTCAAAACATCATTCCATTCACATTCCACACAAAATCCTGATTTACTTCTGACCTCAGGCTGGCAGTCCAATTCACTGTCAGTGGCGGAGCTTTTGAAATCCAGCTCGTTGTAAAAGATAAATCCAGTTCTACATAAACACGAACCATCAGAGTGCTGGAAGGCTCGGTTCTTTCCGATGCAGGTACAAGTAGAAGAACCTGGGGATACAGGTGTGACACAACACGCCAATGTGATCAACACTGATTCCTCCAAAAGAGAAAAATAGGCACTACTTAAAACTCTGTTTTCACATTTATTACAGTTTTATTTTTGGTCAGTATGATCTGATCGGAGTCTAACCGGCTGGTGAGGTAGAGGAGCTGCCACAGGGAAAACAGGCCCTCTGTGCAGACAGGTGGTTGAAGGTGCCAGCTGGACATGGGAAACAGTCGCTCAGTGTCTTACCACGAGTGAGGTTACCAAAGAAGCCAGGGGGGCAAGGTATTGGCTCAGAGGACCCCATGGGACAAACATACCCAAAAGGGCAGTGATTACTTTTGTAGTGGTCAGATCCTAAAAAAACAACAACATAAAGTCATTTTATTGTGAGTTAAATAACCAAAAAAACAATTGTTCTACACACTGAGGCCTGGAATGCTTTGTGGGAGTAAGTGAATAACCTGGGGGGCAGAAGTATCCAGCTGGACATGGGAGGCATTGTGGGTTGGGGGAGACATGAGGACGATAAGTGCCTCCCTCACACACACTACAGCAGCTGTTTTTGGATCCTCGGAGCCCACTGGTGTTGACAGGCATTAAACCCCCTTCACAGGACTTCATGGCTGAGCTGTTGGCTGGACAGTAGTAGGGGAAAGGACAGCTGTGGAGCGTGGCAACAGGGTTATTTATAAAGCCAAAGATTTGTAGCGTCAATACAAACAATACTGCAGTTTTTCCCCATCTGAACAAGTAAAACCTCCTCATTTCCAAGCCAACCGTGCTAACGACCTTGTTTTACTGGCGCTCTCGTGCACTCACAGTTGTTTTGGGGTGTTGTAGGAATGAGATCCTTCAGGACAAAAATAACCCTCAGGACAAACTTGTGGGTCAGCGGTCTGAGGTCCACAGTACGAGCCAGCTCTGCACAGCCTCTCTGAGACTGCACCTGGATTATAAGTAAAAAGTACCTCAGAACTACATTATTGTATTTATGGAGAAAGGCATTTATTAAATAATAATCAAAGTCATCACAAAAAGAAGCGAATATGCTATTATCACTGTGTTTATACCTAAAACCCACCTATGGGACACTGATGGGAGGCCCTACAAGGGAGTCCTACCACATTTGGCATCCCTGTAACCCGTGGGTCTGGGCAGTAGGTCCCCCCCGCACAGGGTTCACACTGTGTGGGTGTGGCAGCTCCAGGGTGGGACCTCTTTGCACCCGCAGGGCAGTAGATGGGAGGACCAGACCCACTGCACCAGTAACCAGGAGGGCAAGGACTGTTGGAGTAGTCCCTAAGCCCTGGAAAATAGCAGTTTACCACGAAAAACCCATTAATCGCGTCACCCACTATAACCAATGCAGAAATTAATCTGCCGTGTCTCATACTTCAAGCAATGAACCTGAACCATAAACTTTATCAAAATGACACCAGCTCAAGTGAAGGTCTTTACTATTCATTATTTGAGATGTCTTCATTTATGCATACAAAGAACATGGGGGAGAAGAGATAAGCAGGTCATCTTATGAGCATCATTAATTAGATAATGTACCAATATAATTTTTTTTCAACATGAAGCAAGAGATTATAACAAGATTTTTTTATTTGTAAATCTACCACTCAGTAATTAATATAGCTTTCATTATGACAAGTTATAAACTCAGTGCCATCAATCACAAACGTCCTTCACCCTTATCTCAGGTACGGAAATATTAGTTTGGATAAATAATGAGATTCCTTGAGAATGTAAATTCAAACCCAACAGAGAGAGGAATACATTCTTTACAGGTCACTGTGCAGTTGGCACAGCGTTATGGTAGAATGAAATGCAAAAAAAAAAAGGAAATGTTACGTTTGTATGAACAATTTTCATCAATCCTTGTCATAAGTGAGTGTGCGCTGCAGTGTGACAGACCTGTGCTGTTACAGTGTGAACCAGGAGGACAGGGCAGGCAGTCACCCTTGCTGCCTGCTCCAGGGGAAGCTTGATAGGTGTACAGAGGACAAGGCTTGGGTCCGTCATTGAAGTTACTGTCAAAAAGACCATCGCAGTAATGACCAGCAGGACACGGATTTAGAACTGGTTCTCCTGCAAACAAACAATTACATTTTATACACTTATTTCTATGAATCAATGCATCTACTTTTCCCTATAACGTCTCGAAACTAAATCATTTAAAAATACTCATAAATTTAGCTACATCTTGCCTGTAACATTTTTATCCATGCACATAATGGGGGCCATTATGAGCTCATACCAGATTTACACCAGTACTTAGGTGGGCAGGGTAAGCAGTCCTGTAGGCTGGCACCTCCTGGGGAGCTTCTGACAGTATTTGCAGGGCACACCTGCAGTGTCTCTGTGCCCTCGGGACAATAGAACCCTGAAAATAAAGTGTTCAGTTTTAAATATTCATTTAATATACCTTTTAATACATTTATTTAATGGATTTTAATTTTATTTTAAGTACTTTATTCTTGCGTACATGTCAACAACAAATAAAAGTCAAATAACATCTCAGAAGTCAAAGAATTGGAGAATAGAACACAGTATATGCATGTGTTTAGTTGACGTATAGTCCATGCATCACATATATATTCATTTAGTCAATTCCATGTAAAAATATTGCTAAATGGACAAAACATGGATGCATACTGGCAGAAGCATACATCCATGAGGCCACGATTCTAGTTTATTCATGTACTGTACCTGGCAGACATGGTCCAGCGCATTCCATGCCCCACTGACAATGGGTCAAGTTATACACTGGTCCTTGAGGGGTGAAATCTGCGCTCCCAGAAATGCAAAGATACCCAGCAGCACACTTGCCCTGGATTCTACCAGACCTAAAGAAAATAAACACGTGGTTCATTTAGCCACAAAACACCGAGGTGCGGTGCCAGAACAGTGAAACACATACAAACACGAGGACCTTTTAAACACACTAAATTCATGCTTAATTATATGAATAGAATTATAATGACACCATTTCTTACATTTCCACCTCTCACACTCTATATTCATTATATACATACATACATACATAATAAGATGCCAATTTGGCTGTTCAGTGATCCATGAGTCTTGAACATGAACTACATCTGCATTCTGCCAATTGTGAGTATAATCAAAACAGAGATCAGTGTGCATGCATGCATGAGTGCAGGATGAGCAGGTGTCTTATTGTGTGTCTGAGGTGTGTATATACACTCATGCGAGCTGGGGAAACAAGGGTTCATTGGAGCACTTTGGCACACATGCACCAGTGCGTGGGGTTTATGCACCTGCAGAACAGCCCTGAAGGACATGATAAACATTCTTTCTTGTCCTGAAGTCCTCCCTGGTTTGGACGAGTGTATGTCCCTTCGGGGCAGGGCTGAGGCACCATGGTGCCTAGACAAAAAAGACGCAGCAGGACATTAATAAACGAACAGTAAGTACAACGTAGAACATTTCAGCTTTATTATTTATTTTTTACCAAAAAATTACAACTTTTTTTTTTGCTTTCTTGGGGATGAGTAAAAGAACAGCTTCAAAATTGGGGAAATAACCATTACACGTTGCTGCTTGTATAAAAAGATTAACATCACTCAAATAAGTAAAGTAACAAAGAATTTTTAATCACAAAGCGACTCAAAGCACCAGGTCTTAGGCAAACAAAATAGTGTTCATTGACTGTAGAGATGCTAACTGACAGGTTTAACGTAGAAGTTATCATTAAATTGTACCTGCAGGGCAGAACGAGTGTGGTGGACAGGGCCATGGTTCGCCCACTATGGCCTCCTCACAGTAGAACCCAGGACGGCAGGGGATACAACTGTCTGAGCCTGGATTTGGCTGATACTCTCCTGTGGGACAAGGCAATGCCAGGGCAGAACCTTCCAGACAGTAGTGGCCCTAAAAAAATAAAGAAAATGACAGTGATGCGTCTAAGGGTCATTGGGTAGCAAGCTTTTCTCTGACAAATAACAAGAACAATGAATATAGAATAAAAAGGGAAGGGGGGAAATAATTGGATGAGGCCCTGTTTCAGTTCAGTTTGGTATGTAACAACAATTTCCCTTTCATTTGTCAAAAGTCTTGAAATGTACCACAATATCCAATCCCTGTGTCGTACTTTTTGGCACCCTTTTGTTGAAATATCTAAAAGATTATTAAAGCATCTAAAGTGGTGGTCTCAAACTTGCAGTCCCCATATCAATTTCATGTGGCCCGCAACTTGATTTCTAAAGTTATTTCTTAATGACTATATTCAATTTGCATCATAAATACACTTTTATTGTGAAATTATGTGAAATATCATCATAAATATTATTATTTTGATGAATTTTTCCTCAAAGTTGGACTCTTTTTTACTTCACCGGCCCTCTAGTGACCAAGCTAAACACTCAGTGGCCCCCAGGTGATTTGAGTTTGAGAACCCTGATCTAAAGGGTGGAACTAAACACACTACAGTCCATTGATTGGTGGACAGAATGATCACACATAATATAATAATATACATAATATTGTTTTTTTACAAAACCGTGTACTCCATTACATTACATATCATATAAAGTGTAGGTAAATCAAATTATTACCCTTCGGTGGGCAGATTTTTGTCTGTGCAGCCCACTTTGTGCTTTGTCTTAGTTCAATGTGTCACATTCTTCTATATTGAATTTATTGTGCTGTGTGTGTATGATGTCACCATATGTAGCAGATGCAGCTAAAACACGAGCACAATTAGGGTTTACTCTTCGAACTGCTGTGATAGCTCTTAGTGGAAATATAAAGAGAAGAATAACGTATGAATAAGCTTTTACCTTTGGACAGAGGAAAGCGTATGGAGTTGTTGAAGAGAAGTCAAAGGGGCAGTGGAAACCAGCAGCACAGGGACCACTAGGTTTGTCTAAACCCTCAGAGGAGCAATAGTGACCTGCAGGACAGGCAAAGCAGCTCTCTATGGACACACCTCCTATAATAGAAGCACACACAGAAGTAAGCACAGATCCCACTAGGACTTGCAAATGTCAGTTCCATACTGGATATATTATGGAGTGGATAAAAATAAGATGATCACACAATGGCGTAAAAAATAGATGTACCAGCCGTGTTGCGAATACTGCCAAGAGGGCAGGGAACTGGGGAGAGGCACCCTGCTGGACAGTAGTGGCCCAAAGGGCAAGGGCCATTGAGGGTGATATTGTCAGAGTTCTGTGGTGTTGGTCCTGCGGCCCCACCTTGGCAGAAATAACCCTGCAAACAAGGACCTTCAAAAACAAACACAATGACTTTCTATTTTCGTAACTAGCAATGTTTTTAAACTAAAATGATATCACCAGAGATGTTTGTGTCTGATCACCTTGTGGCGTTGATGCTCCCTTTGAGCTACAGTACAGTCCAGGGGGACAGGGGGTGCAAACGGAGAGAGATTGTGCCCCTGTCTGGTTGTTGAAAGTCCCTGGAGGGCAGGGTTGAGGCAAAGCTGTACCAGCAGGACAAAAATGACCTAGAAATACAACGGTAATACAACTGTGGCTTACTCCATCATCATTGGAGTGAAAACAAATGTGCACCATCCTCACCAGTTGGACAGACAGAGGGCTCTTGAGTGGCCGAGGAGGGACACATAGTCCCTTGGGGGCATATTGTGCAGTGGGCTGCTCCAGGGGCAGGACTGTAAGTGCCAGGCTCACATGGAACCTCACTGGCCGAACCAACGGTACAACTGTGGCCAGCAGGACACAGGTAGCCATGGAAACCATTTGAGGGAATGGGACTGGAGCTACCACCCAGGCACACGTAACTGAGAGCACAAACGAGGGAAAATAAACTGTCATGTCACAAATATTGCCACAAGCTGCCTGATGAAACTTTCAACGGTGTGTCAGCGAGTAAATATAATATTGAGTTTAAGTCGATTTAATATGAGCTTTGTGTTGTAGAAAAACACTGCTGTGAAACGGTTGTCAGACGAAATAAAACAGTGTTCTTGAGCACAGCTTGCCTCTAAGGATATGCCCTCTAAAATATGGGGCAATGTTTTAGTATTATTTGACTAGATTCAAAAAAATATGATACACTGACAGATTATTTGCACACAAACCTGGGTCTAAAAACAGTTTACAAGTAATGCACTTTATTTATTGTTAATGCAGGTAGCATTTCATTTGTATGTAGGGTCAATCTTGCATATCGAGTTCTGCTTATGTCTGAATAAATTGTATGTTATCACTGGCTGCATTTTGTATTTCGAGAAAAGCATGCATTTAAGGCTAAATGCCTTTTTTATTGCACTGTATATTTGCTCCATTTTGCCCCCCAAGTGAAGTTTATTGCATCTCTGTCTTAGCTTATAACCAGAACAGGAGAAACACAGATGTGGGGTGTATAAACACACTGAAGGGCTGCATGTGCTTTAAAGTGAATTTTACCTTTAAGTATTTATTGCAGAGCACATTTGCAATCAAATGCAACACCCAGCAACATGTTCTGAGTTTAAATCATCTTATCGGCAATACCTCTTTCATGCCGACACTCATATATAATGCATCTGCAATCCTAATTTTGAAATTTCACACATACTGCCTTAAAATTGATTTTTTTAACACTCCATTTTGCTAAAGTGAATAATATAAATACAATACAAAAAAAAAAAAAAAACAGAACTGTGTGGAGAGGGCATAAGAGGAGTTTACCCAGCATGACATGGGAGCGCATCTGAGAACTCTGTTATTGCAGGTTTGTCACAAAACAGTCCAGGAGGGCAAGGTGGACAATCATCAACTTCCCTCAGTCCTAGAGATATGGAAAGTGAGCCTGTGGGGCAGGGGAGTGGAAACCCTGTGCCAGAGGGGCAGTAGTAACCAGAAGGACAAAGATGGCTCCCGGCAGAATTCCCCTGAGAAAAAACAAAAAGATATTTGTATTTACCTTAGAACTGAAATGACTGTAAACCAGAAGAATCTAATAGTCTAGTAAAACCCTGAGCTCTCTGGAGGAAAAAAGTGTTTATTACACACTAAAGTTTAAAATTGGATGCACACCCTTGAGCCTTAATCACACTGGGGCTTCAGTGTAATGTGAAGTATGACTCTGCTTAGCAATGTGGTGATTTTCTTATTGATTCTGCATTATAATAATGTTAAGCTGACATTGATGTAATGAGAATTGAGGAAAAACATATTTCAGGAAAATTACAGCTCAGATTGTAATGTTTCTCATGCTCCAGTAGAACTTTAGTGGCAATAATAAAGGTCAAGTAGTTTTTGAATTGACCATCCTTAGTTTTTAATTTTGTTTTTATGTTTGTTTTGCTTAGAAAGAAATAACAATGACCAATATCATTGTTTTAGGGAAATAAAGACAACACCTGAGTTGAGTTTGAGCTGCTTGACCCAGCAGGACAGTAGTATCCAGCTTCACAGAGTCCTGTGGGCTGGGACAGCCCAGACTGTGAGCAGAACATGCCTGCAGGAAACAGCAAAAACATTAAAGATAGGATTAAGTTTTTTAAAGCTATAGGGTATAGGTAATGATGGAGAATAAACACTTCTCCCTCCTGTACCGGCAGGGCAAGGCCGACAGGCATCAGGACCGGAGGCGCCGAGCTGACTCTGCACTGTGCCAGGTGGGCAAGGAAACTCCAGTCCTAGAGTCAGTCCTGGAGGACAGAAGTGTCCCCAAGGACAAAGAGCAGGCCGTACTGTACCTTCATCTGAGCAACACAAAGAAATATTAAACATAAGTGGTGTCTGATGCAACAGACAAAATAAACAGACAATAAGAAACTTGTGAGAATCATCTTTGACTTTGCATTTCAGTGGCATAATTTATAAAATGTAGTCAGTGAGACGGTAAAATCAGTTGTCGTTTTGATGGGCAGTGAGGTGTCAATTTCACTAGAAGACGCATCATCTTAGATTAATAAAACCTTCAAGGACCATTTTAAAAGTGTTATTAAATTGGATCTCTGTCTGCAATCTACTCGAGTTTCTTATTAAAAATAAATTATACATTTGAATAACGATTATGACAAATTCTATCGATTCCCAGATATCAGTATTATTATTTAAGGTTGAAAAGTACTACGGGATACTCTATGCTTCCTACCTCGACAGTAATATCCTGTGGTGCAGGTGGTGCAGTTGTCCTGGTGTGTCTTCCCTTCTGCTGAGCTAAATGTTCCTGCAGGACAAGGCACAGGGGCGGATGCTCTACTTGGGCAGAAGAAACCTGCTGGACAAAGAGCCTGATCAGCTCTGCTGGAGCCCCAGCCACAGTAAAATCCTGCCCAGCAATCACCTGGAGCGTAACATGGAAGATAGGATAAATCAATCAAATTCAACATTCACAGGCCAAAACATTCATCTTAACATCCATGAACCTTTCCCGTTTTTTTTTTCTTATTCCTTCTACCTGCTTTTTGCCCCTCTTTGCAGAAAATCCCAGGTGGACACAGAGATCCAGTTATGTTGTCAGTAGGGTTCGACACCGTGGATCCCATCAGACAGAGAAAGCCAGCAGCACATGGCCCAGAGGGCTCGACCAACCCTTCAGACCCACAGAACTGACCAGCTGGACACACTAGACACTCACCTGCACACACACAAACCAGCAGCTTTAACTTCACTAAAAGGAAAACAAGATTTTTGCCAGGTCTAATCAATCAACCTGCCAGAGATGGGTGTTCACTGATGTGTGTCAGTGTCTGAAGGTAAATTGGCGTACTCATTGTAAAGGATTACTTTTATATGATAGAGATGTTTGACTATTTCACAGTTTTTTTTTCTTGGTTGACTGATCCCAACTGAGTGAGATATTACCATTTCTCAAAGGTTTGGGGTGTTTACCAATGGTGGAGAGACCCCGGTTAGGACTGTAGGTGCCTTTGGGGCAGGGAATCGACTGACGGCCTGGATTTTCCCCTGGACAGATGTAGCCGGCTGGGCAGAGCAGAGGAATGGAGACACCAGTGGTCCTCTCATTGGTGGGACTAGTACAGTGGAAGCCAGATGGACAGAGATTGCACTCTTTCTGACCTAATAAATTCTGGAACCAGCCTGGTAAAGATATTAAAACAGCAAGGACACCACACCCTTAGAGAGCTGGAGGGAGTTGTGTATCATTTTTGTCAAGTCACAGTATATGGTCTTGTGTACCATGAGGGCATTGCTTGCAGTCATCTTTGCCTTTTCCTCCAGTGTCATTTTGGTAAGACCCAGCAGGGCAGGGTGTAGGAACACTGCTGCCCTCTTCACAGTAATGACCCGTGGGACAAACACTTCCAGACTCACTCGACACTGGAGTAGGAGAGTGGGATCCCTCTAAACAGTAGAAACCTGGAGAGAAACACTTGTATTAGCTTGTTTCACAAGCTAATACAATCACACTAACATACATGCAATCGAACTTACTTATTTCTTACCTGGAAGGCAGGGTCCAGACACTGTAGAAAGGCCAGTCTCTGAACAGTAGGAGCCAGGACTGCAGCTACGACACTGTGCTTCATCTACAAGGCCGCTCTGCTCGCTGTCAAATTCATTTTAATAAGTGCAAATCACAGTAAAGGGTCAAGTGATGGCATGTAATTCACATTGTAATTTTCTCTATGAAATTACTCAGAGGACTCTATACCAACTCGCTTATCAACCTGACCACCATTAACGGTTAACCTGAGTCATCTTGATGTCATGTTTTATTATTGTGCATTAAATTACACAGTGATCTTTATCTGCGTGAATGCCTAGAGAACAAGGTTTAAAAACGTGCTATAATACAGTAGATGTATTTATTTAATTCTTACTAACATTCATTGCAATGCACAAATGTTAACTGCTTATTCATTAATGCAGTGTACAACATCGTACAAGTCAGGTCAAATGAGGAAAAATGTGAGCTTCAGGGTGTAGTAGAAGCAGAAATAGGCAACAGTAGCGTGCAGCTGACAAATCTGCAGAAGTTAGAGACCACTTGAAATGGAATCTCCCAAAATCTCAAGGAATTATTTCCACAAAGAACTGAGGCTTTCCAGTATCAGTAAAGTGAAACCTTCCTGATAAACACAAATATAATGCAGGACATGCACCTGAATGTTCCTTTTGGACACGGTTTGGGCACAGAGGTTCCAACAGAGCAGTAGAATCCAGGAGGGCACGGGTATCCAGTAAGATTATCTGACGGGGACGCTTCAGAGGCTCTTCCAACACAAATAAAGCCTGCAGCACACAGCCCACTGGGGAAAGTCCTCCCTTTAAACAGGTATCATTCAAGTAAGTGTTTTAATAACAGAGCAGCCATTTGTGTCTGCTTGTATCAGAAATTTACAACAGGAGTCTGCCAGATCAATAACCCAGTGCGACATACACAACAAGCAAATGATAGTGGGTCAAGTGAGTGAGTGCATCATACCGGTTCCTTTACAGTACATCCCAGGGTCACATGTTGAGCATTGCCATTCTTCAAGCAGTCCCGATGCGTTTCCATACATCCCTGCCGGACAGGGACGCCGATTTGCCGATCCACTCGGACAATAAAATCCTCTCTCACAGACAGCTGGATGAGTCATTCCTGATGTTCAAAATGTTCAATACAATTCTTTTTAAATGTATATACATTTATGTTCCCTCATCCATTCATGAAAAAATGTCACATGTCAACTTTACCTTGATGGTGACAGTAGAAACCAGGCAGACATGGCTCACACTTGCTCTGACCTTGTCGGAACTGGTAGCTGCCTGGAAGGCAGGCTGTCTGCCTGAAACTACCCTGAAGCAACCATTAAAAGTGTGTTCGACATTGTATCATGAAATAACATGAATAATCCTGAATATTCATGCTGCAATAATGACAGCGAGAGAGTGACATACAAGGAACCTGCATGCATGCGTGTGTGTTCTTGTGTCAGTTACCTTTTTAGGACTTTTATAGATGCACAAAGAGGGTTAATGGGGTCTCTGGGCTGATTAAGATATGTGCATCACTACTGTATGTTCACAAAAATGCGAATAAACAGATATGGAAAAGAAAAGCAACAGGAGGAAACAGCACGCAAGTAAGTGTAGCATCATTACAGAATAAAACACACATGAGGACTCGTATAAAGAGATTATATAATATTCAGCAACAATGGCAATAGCTTAGAGTCTAATGTGCTGACCTTCTCACAGTAATGTCCCTCTGAGCAGATGTGATGCTGTGGTCTTGCAGAGCTCTGTCCCTCAGGACAGTAATAGCCTTCTGCACACTGGCCACTTGGCTCAGCTCTGCCTCTCTGGGGACAGTAGTGACCTGGAAGACACACTTGGCAAGCTTCTACTGTAGATCCACCAATGGAACCTGATGGGTAGCACACAATGATAACTAGATTCTAATTGTCTGCTGCTGAATTGTTTGTGGTCTTATGTATACATCAGTGTGTGAAGAGTTTGATAACGAGCAACAAAGACAAAGCAACTCACAAATCAAATTATAGGCCAGGTTAATGGAAGCATTAAGATGCATAACGATGTTGTTTGATGCAAACTATAAACCTACTCCTTTATCGGTTTATAACTCATAACCACACAAAAGAGCGACAGCACATTTTAATAGGATTCTGATTGTCAGCCACAAGATATGAATGCAATTACACAATTAAACCGATTTGTGACTGAAATTATTCAAAAGGGCACAAGGGAGTCAAGTTCATGTTCCTCCACATCACTAAATGACAATGAGACACCAGCTGGTGTGAGGATATTAGAAGGGAAACCCTGACAGTGTGGGTTGATGTATTTGTGTATCACAGAATTTTGTGCGATCTCCAATTAATTAATCATTAATTATTTTAAAAAATAAATCAATCGCTAGCACATAAATCAGTATCTCACCTTTAAATGTTCCAAGAGGGCAGGGAACAGGAAGAGGTGCCCCAAGTGGGCAGTAGTGTCCAGTGGGGCAAGGGGTGTCATGGGGGCCGACAGAGCCTTTGGGGCAGTAATATCCTGCAACACAGGGCCCGACTGGGGCATCCAGACCGGTCTGGTTACAATAGGAGCCAGCCTCACAGAGCTGAGGAAAGGCAGAGCCCAGTGGACAAAAGAAACCTAAAAAAAAAAAGGCCACAAAAAGGATCATAAATAAATCATAAGTCTGATATTTTGATTGAAAGACTAATCCAGAAGATTGGAGCAATTCACAATCTCCATTTAGAGACAGAGGATTTTCTTACACACTTCAACCTTTTTTTCTGCTTGTATTTACATCAATTTCACCAGATTTACCATCTGTCAGGGGGCACCAATTGCTCTGTTAAAAAAATGTTAATCTGAAAAAGGATCACAGATAAATCTACTTCTGCTCAACCAAATAGACTAATCAGACGGATTAAGAGTAATTCACACTCCCTTCAGAGACTGAGGATTTTCTCAAACACTGAAATTGTACTCCCCCATTCTGCATGCGTAGACATTTGACTCACCATATTTCTTATCTAAAAAGGGACATTATTTACACTGTTATAAACATTTTAATCTGTGCCCTGCTAGTCTGAGTGCTATTTTATGAACATTTCCACAGCACAATATTAAAATTGATTGGTTGGGCCAATTACTCAAGCTTATATTCACAATATTTTAATCATCAGCATGTCATCTACTAAAGTAGTGTTCCAATAAAACCAAAATGAAATGGTTACATCAGTGAAATATACAACAAACACTTGACACACCAAAGAGATGACATGTCACACATCACAGCTGTTACAGGAGGGAGTACAACCATGTCAGGACTGAGGAGATGTATGTATGCTTGAGGGGACAAAGTTTACCGTGAGGATTTACCCACCCTGAGGGCATATATCTCCCCTGTAAGAGGAACATGCATAGTGTGCACTCTTAACACACGGCAGTGAGCGAGCCACAGTATGGTCTGAATCCGCCTGTGGCACCATTTCCGTTTCAATCCACCCAGCATGTCCTAGAACATGGCAGATGAAAGAATTAGAGATGTCAGTTAATGTCTTTGTCTTATAGACAGGGAATCAAAGAGAAGCCAATCTTCTAAGATTTGACAGTCAAGGGAAAAACCATCTTTGTGCAACGTAAAAATGTAAGGCAGAGATTAATTACCAAGAATAATTTAGGGGAAGGTCAAAATGAAAGCTGTTTTGATGAACTCATGGCGTTCTGTTCACTGGATGAACATGCTTAAAAAAATTGATGTATTGTCCTTTCAAAGGCATTCATTATGTAATTACAAACCAAAGAAATTCATGCTTTACCAAAATTACTAGAATTATTGAAGAATGACAGATTGTGCGCCCAGGCGGCAGTGTCTGTCTTCATGGTGAAAGCCCCCAGTATATCATGGAGACAGCTGAACAGAGAGGAGTTGGCTCGAGGTGAGGGACTATCTGCACCTCCAGAGCAGAAGAAGCCTGCAAAACACAGACCTAAGAAAAGAAAGCATTACATAAGGGTGCAAGCATGTATTATGCGCCTCATTATGTGTGATTATAGCCTGTTAACCAAACTAAATTGCCATTTAGTTTTGCTATACTATCTCTAAATTATATCCCTGAAAATAATATTAATCAGACATAGGGAATATTTTAGAGGTCTGGAAGCGAGCTAAACTGACTGAATGTACAATTCTTGGTCCTAAGTTGAATTTTACAGCTGAAACATAAAATTTTGTGGATTTTATACACAATTTGCACATCCAGGGGTTACAAGTGTGACTGTACTTGGTGAAGGGGAAACCTGATGAAATCACCCACCTGTGGACTGCAAGGCTCCAGGACTGAGGCAATATTTTCCTGGGGGGCAAGGGCGGCAGTGAGATGGGGAGCCAGATCCTGGCTCTGGGAGAAAGCTGCCAACAGGGCAGGGTTTTGGTGACCCACTACCCTGAGGACAGAAGTGTCCCATGGGACAAACGTCTCCATGAGGCTGGGAAACAGGAGAAGACTCGGTGGACCCCAGGGAGCAGAAGTGTCCTGTGGTAGAGAATTGTAATGAGACATGACACTGAGAATACGGCAGAATCTACAGTGTAGGGTAAACTATGTAAATCAGGAGAAACTGACTAAATACAGTGCAGAAATACATTGGTTGAATACACTATTTTTTTTATTCTGTGGCTTAATTTTCTTGACATTATTTCCCAAGAGGATAATAGACTGTCAGACCTGGTTGGCAAAGCCCAGAAGGCTCAATCAGAGCACTGCTGTTACAGAAGGAGCCAGGTGGGCAGGGGTAGCAGTCACTCTGGGACTTCCTGCCAGCTGATGAACTGAAATGGCCCACAGGACACGGAGAAGGCTCTGTTGAACCTTCCATACAGTAGAAACCTGGGCAGGGTGGTATGTCTCATTTTACATCACCTTTCAGTTCAGTTTCGCTTGACAAATTTGTATTTCTAATTACCTGGTGGGCAGATAGTACATGATGACTGTCCAGGTGAAGCTTGAAAAGTACCAGGGCTACAGATGGATGGGATAGCACTACCATGTGGACATGCATAGCCAGGCGGGCACTGATTTCCTGTGACATCGTCAGATAAGCAAGAGCTCAGAGTCAGACTCACATGCCCTTGTTTCCAATGAAAACAAGAGCAATGTACAAACATACACATAAAAACACGAGTTTTCACCAAGGTGGCCTTTGTTCATGGAAAGAAAAAGATAGCTGGTTGACTCCAGCATGCCAAATGCCAGGTGATGGAAAGAAAGCAATGAATAGCAGAGAGAGAGCAAAAGTTGCCCTATCTAAAAATCCTGTTGGAGAAAAGGCAAAGAGAAGGCAGGCTGAGCAGCAGATACCCTGCCTCTGACGGCAATGAGTGGGAGACTATTAATAGGTTCTGGGCCATTTCATGCTCAAATTAGCAAAATGTCTTCTCAATAAAAGTCAAAAGGGGACAAGGATGCCTTTGAAATAATCTAAAGAATGAATTACCTCAGCGGTGTAGCTAGCTTCATTACGTAATGGATGTGTTCTGCTTCATGCTCACACCAACAGTTTCACTACAAGTCATGACACTAGCTACATAATTTTGATAGGATAGCAGTGCAAGTTAAGAGCGATTTAAAAACCTGTTAAATAATGAGACAATTCTTCCAAGTTCGTTTTTTATAAGAGAACAAATAGTGACAGCATGCTGACATTGCAAATGATAGTGCATTTGTATTTTTTTCATAGTGCAGTTTTTACAGTATTTTGTCCACTCACAAGCAAATGCATGTAAAATGTGGAAGCATAAGCACTACTGTACAATCTTTTACACACCATATGTTCAGCAAGTAAAGAATGTTGCTCTGCATTAGCCTTAAATAGTTGAACATATTGCAGCCAATACAATATGCTTACTACACATTATGTGATCAGACACTGTGAAGAAAGGAAAGAAAAATTATGAAGTGATAAAACTACAGTGGTTGTACGCGAGCTAACCCATGATCATGTGTACTTTACCTGGCTGACGTCCAGACACTGATCGTGGTGGACAGAACCACCCAGGGGGGCAGAGGAGTTCAGCAGAGATCTGGGCCCATGAGGGGCAAAAAGAACCAGGGTAACAAGCTTCACAGTCGGCTTCTGACTCAGCTGCAGATTTCCCCGAGAAAGTACCTGTATGTGGAAGACAAATTATCATGCGAGTAAAAATAACTGCTCCTATTTTTTATTTCAGAAAGACAGAGATGAAAATTGCATAGCTTGAGAATGTCATGTGTGCAAAACAAATATGTCTATTTTAATTAACTTCTGGCTGACTTACCATTATGATAGTTTTACTGGATTTCAATTACCTTTTACAATATCCCATAACATTTGGGGTTTACGACACAGTACACAACTGTTGGAGGCGATGTAATAAAAACTGAGGGGTCAGATAAACAGTCTTTCAGGAAAATTACAGGGTATATATTATACTTATATTTATATTCCTGTTTAGCCAAACCCAAGCTCTTACATGCTGACAGAAATATGTTTAAGGGTTTATTAAGGGTTTATTATTTCCCACCTGGAGGACAGGGGCTTGGCTTTGCACTCCCTCTCGGACAATAGTGGCCTGCAGGACACACATCGCCATGGAACTGACCCAGGACTGAATTGGCAGGAAGTGGAGCTGGAGCTGTGAGATCTCCTGAAACTGAAACAGTAGACCTTTATTTGATGTCATTACTAATTAGGTTAGCCAGTGAAATAAAAGGCCAGAGCCATTTGTATAATCCAGGAATGAAAAGCCAAGAGGAGGCAGAGGCGACTGGTAAATGTTCTGACGGGCTCTCCATCAATGGTGTCAAAGGCTATGGAAATATTAAATGAAAACACAAGTGTAATGCTCCAGGTTTGTTATACTACAAATACACTTTCAATGGTAAGCATTTGTGTACACTGCCATTCATTTGTTAGCACCACATGGATTAGGACCTTTACCTGTCATATTACCCCTGGGTGTGGCCGTCATGGATCCTTCTGTGCAGTAAAAGCCAGGGTAGCAAAGCCCACATGGGGAGGAAAGGCCAACTTTGGCACAGTAATGACCAGACAAACAGGGCTGACATGCTTCCATGGAAACTGCCCCTGATAAACCAAGAACACAAATCGTACCGTTTAGGTTTAGGGTCACCTATACTATTTGTTTGTGTTTTCCATTAAAACTCACACTGTTGTTCATCAAAAGAGTTGCAAAATGAATGGAAAATATAGTCAAGAAATTGACAAGATTAGAAATAATGATTTGTATTCAAAACAATAGTTTTGCCCTTCAAACTTTGCGTTCATCAAAGAACCAGCAAAACTGTTTTCAGCTGTGCTAACATAATTGCACAAGGGTTTTCAAATCATCCAATAGCCTTCTAACGCGATTAGCAAACACTGGAGAGATGGTTGCTGGAAATGGGCCTCTATACACCTATGTACATATTCCATTCCAAGAACCAGACATTTGCAGCTAGAATAGTCGTTTACCACATCAACAATGTATAGAGTGTATTTCTGATTCATTTAATGTTATATTCATTGAAAGAAAAAGTACTTTTCGTTCAAAAATAAGGAAATTTCTAACCTTACGAACGGTAGTGCATCTCAGTTTTTGATATCTTCCATTACAAAAAATGAACACTGAGCACCATAAATAATTTCAGCTAACATTAATTATTCATTATGTCACAAATATTGTATCTGTGTAATTATTCAATGTCACCTTGCACAGGGCTGAAAGTGCCTGCAGGGCAGGGAACCATATAGCTGGTGCCCTCGGGGCAGTAGGACCCAGCAGAGCAACGGCCGCCTGTTGGGCCCTCTTCAGGCTGGGCAGAAACAGAACCATGGACACAAATGTAACTAGGGGTAGAGAAGTGATGAGCACAGAGACCGTTGGGAGAGGAAAGCGGAATGTAAGTGGTGAAAGATGAGAATGGAGGAGGGAGAGACGAGGCATAAGGGAGGTGTAATTATATAGAACAAAAACAAACAAACAGGATGTCATGTCATTCATAGTCTGTGAACATGAAGTATGCATTCATTTTGCACACATTTACCCAGGGGAACAGACCCCAGTTGGAGAAGCCAGTCCGGGAGAACTGCAGTACCTCCCTGGAGGACAGAGCTCACAACCCGACTTATTGGACAACCCCATCTGCCTGCTGAAAGCACCAGCTGGGCATGGAAGTATAACACCAGACTGCGCTCCTGTGGATTAATAGCATATAATATCTACAGATGGCTGTGGACTTAACACAGAACATCACAGAGCAGGAAAATAATGCCTAGGTTGAATAGGCTCCATAATGACCATTTACAAAACGAGAAAGCCATTTACTATTGGATTCACTCGTTTCGTGCATTTCTACTAAACGCACTTGAAACAAGAGGATTATTCAAAAATGTGTTGCTTGCATGATTTGTTATTTTAACAAACAATCTCACTGACTGCGTATGTAGCATCACTGGTGTCCTACATGTACCGATATCTGATAACACCACACATCTGTCATAGTTGCACTACTGTTACTGTACTGTATCCTACCTGCTAGGCAATAGTGTCCCTTAGGACACAGCGTGGGAGTCTGAGTCCCTGACACATACCCAGTGTCATCATTCACTAACCCGGGACAGTAAAATCCTGCTGGGCATTCAACACACTCTGCCTGTAGAGGGATAAATTACCAACATTGATGTTTACACACAGTGCAAACATGAAATTATGATGACAGATCATGTCCACCGATCCATGCAGACAAGCTTGTGTCGATAAAGGTGGCACTATAAAGTATTAACAGGGAAAACAGATTAGATAGACCTGCTGGAATATTACACCTCTTAGTTTACAAGTTAATATAGATATGGGTTTTTACCTAAATATTGCAATGTACTTAAACATTATTTAAAACTGCAGGACATAGTTATATTATTATCCACCTCACCTGTCCTGGTAAATCCTGGTAGGTACCTGGTAAGCAGGGCATCTGCCTATCAGTTCCAGGTGGGCACATGTTTCCAGGTGAGCAGGGTAATGAGGCCTGCCGACTGCTGTCATTTCCTCCTGGACAGTAAGAACCAGCGGGGCAGATATGAGAAGGGAAAGAGAGCCCTCTGGTGACACACAGGAAACCTACAAAAATGAAACATATTCAATCAGTCATGGACATGCTGGGAGCAGTTTTTACACTCTATAAATAAAGTTGTGTAATGGAATATAAACCCTGTGACTGATAAGAGGAACATATAGTAATGTAAACAACAAGTGCTGAACGTGTACAGACCTGGAGGACAAGATAGGCAGCTGGAGACCTGAACATTCCTGGTTTTGTTGCTGTAATACCCTATGGGACAGGGCAGCGGTACAGAGGAGCCCTGGGGACAGTAATGACCTTCTGGACATTTGTCGCCGGTTGTCCCTCCATCCTCAGGTGTGGACAACCTGGCCCCTGAGATGCAGTAATAGCCAGCACTACACTGGCCTGATACGACATCCTTCCCAGGGGACGCACAGAAGAAGCCTGCTTTCAGAGGAGAGGAGGAAAGAGTGAAATGGGGTGACATGTAAAATTACTTTTACAAATAGTGACTGTTTGAGAAACACTGTATTTTATTGTTGAGTTTATGTTTAATCTCAGCTAATAGCTGCTGTTTTTTAAGAGCTGCAGTGCTTAACCTGCTGCTTTGTTATGTTTATGTTTTTGCTGGAATTTATTTGTTTGTTTGTCTGTCTGTCTGTAATATAATTTTGAAAAGTCACAGACGTATTTGGATGAAATTTTCAGGAAATGTCCGCAATGGAACGAGGAACAAGTCATTCAATGTTGGGCGTGATTCGTAGACACTATCACTGGTTACAACACTTGCTGTCTGACCCAGGCACGTCGGTAGGGTGTATTTTGTCGGCACTATGCCTACAACTTTTTCACAGCATTTTCCCCTAAATGATTAGGCTAAAATATTCAAAAACATCAATGCTTGGAGTAGATTTTCACAGTCCAATGGGGAGGTGGGGGCCTGAGATGCCTTGGCGGAGTGCTTTCCGAGTGCTTTTCTAGTGTTGTTAATGTTATTATTCTGATGATTGTTTTCATGAATAGAGACAATGTAAAATTAAAAAGGCTGTATCAAACAATACAACAATATCAGACTGAGGCAACATTGTGTGTATTCACCAGCGGAGCAAGGACAAGCAAAGGCAAGAACCATTTATTCCATCAAACTAATAATTCACTTCTGAAACTTTTCATGGGAACTTCTTTGTGTTTTCACTAATACTCCATCCTGTTTGTATGGGACTAGCGGAATGCTGCTGTTGCATCCATCTATCATGACAAAATGAATAACTGTCTGTGTGCAGCATGTGAATGTCATCAGGTAACAGCTAGCTATTTCTCAGCTATACTGAGGGAACAGAGTCATAATGCTAAATCAGCATTGTGTGAATTGATTTGACAGCGGTTTGAGTTTAAATTTGTTTACATTTGAAAGTGATATACTGTAGTATTAAGTCTACTTTGGAAACTCAAATTCATTAGCAGTAAATGGTGTGTGACCTGGAGGGCAGGGCAGGCAGTCCTGGTGAGTTGTCATCCTAGTGTGTGGGTTGATGGATCCAGGTGGACACGGGTACTGGTGTTTGGACCAAGTCCCAGACGGGCAGTAATGACCCGCTGGACATTCATCACTCTCTGATGAGGAGCCATTACCACTGCCAGGGCAATAAAAACTGTCCAGACAAAATAGAAAATACTTATTTTGTTATTTTAGCTGGTGGCAGCAACTTGCGTCTTGTATAAATATCCACAACATGTGCAGCATACATATATACAGTTACTGTGTAATCCATCATGTTAATATATAAATGTTTATGGTGCAGAGAGGCTGAATGCAGCCAGTAAGTGAGTTTACCCCCGAGGACAGGCACTGCAGCTGGCTCGGCCGTCCTCCGTACTGATGGTTCCCCGGGGGCACAGCTGAGGAGTCTCTGAGCCCTCAGAACAGTAATAACCTGGTTGTGTAAAGACAATAGTCATGAAAGAGATGCACAGTCAAGCAAACACACAGTCACCACAGTGGACAGTTCAATTTCTAATGTCCACAGACCAGCTGCTTATGTTAAGCCCTATTACCATGAAAGTGTTTTGTTTGTTTGGCTCGGGCATAATGTTAATTTTAGACTTTATTTAAGATTAATTTATTTTGCTTTTTCTGAAATGAAAACTTGATGAACTTTTTTCTCCATTTTATATTTTTTTTGTCTTTGTCTAGTATCTTCATTTTCTTTGGAAAAACAAAAAGAAAGACAGATGTCTAAACTGTGAGGATCTGACAACCTTTTGGGCACGGTCCTCCATGGCTGTCGCTCAGACGAGGGTCAGGACGATCTGCACCTCCCAAACAAAAGAAACCCTCCCAGCATTCTCCTGACGGTGTCGAGAGCCCCATGGTATTGCAATAGTAACCAGGGAGACATGGTTGGCAATCCTCCTGAGAAAGGAAATGAGACAGACAAAGGGAGACAGGAGATGAGGCGAAGATAACAGCAGAGGGCCTATTACAAAATGAAAAAGAGAGTGAGGCACATTGTAATATAGATTTTTTTTGATTAAGTATTGATTAGCTGAAAAGAAAGGTAAGTTACTTTATGAGGGGATTCTGCCCCTAAACTACCCTCTACCTCTATGTGATACTGACATTAAAACATTCAATATTAAGCAGTAATATCATAAATAGAAACAATACACAATTCAAATTTCATCATGGAAATGATCTACCATGAAGTGTTACTTTATTCTGCTTCTGTTCACATTATTGCCATATTGAAACGGACTAAACAAAAGTCACTTATTTTATTCAGATTTGATCCTTGTGTAATTGTTAGGGGAATGTCCCACTTGATCATAGTCAAGGAAATAATGTGAGTGGGGTAGTGAGTCAGAGCAACCTGGGAGATTAATTTGGTAAGGTTAGAGAATGTTCCATGTGGACAAGGCAGAGGATGGATGGTGGCCTGGGGGCAGTAATGACCGACAGGACATGGTCCTCCAGTTCCTGGTGAGAGAGGGGACACGGCTACCATTTACACAGCTATTCAAAATAGGAGAGAGAGTATCAGACAACACTGTACTTCCAGTGCATGTCCAGCAAATACTGTACATCTGTTTACCTGCAGCCCGCGAGACAGGTCGTGGAGAGGTGTTTCCATGTGAGCAGTAATACCCTTCCTGACACGGTCCAGTGACAGCGGTGCCATTTCTGGAAGAGCAGTAATGGCCACCGTCACACTGCCTGCACTGAGAAACAGACCAGGAGCCTGGATCTGGACCATAGGTTCCCTCTGGACAGGCTCTCAAGTCAAACCCAGTTCCTTCTGGGCAGTAGAATCCTACATATCACAAATTATACAAAAGGATATCAAAATGACTGTTTTTGTGCAAATTGCAGTCTACTGTGAATTTGTATTTCAAATGCTTTTGTGAACATACAACATAGAAACTACACACCTGCAGGACACAGATATAGAGTGCCAGACACACAATACCAGCCCACCTCGCAGGTTTCACACCGAGTGGCATGTGTAACAGCAACATATGTCCCTGGATCACAGGGCACAGCATTAACAGTTCCCTCTGGGCAGAAGTGACCCTCAGGACAAGGTCCCCCAGTAATTTTGTCAGTGGGGGTGGATGTAACAGCTCCCTCTACACAGTAATAGCTGCGTAGGATAAAACACAAGCATGAAAACAATAAAACAAATGTAAAGTCAATCATGGGTTTGAAAGCTAAAAGAAACCTAAAGCTCAGGCAACAAGTTAGAGTTAAATATCAATAGAAGTCTTATTTGTTTAATCAGGGTCTGGTGTACCCTTCAGAGCAGGGACCACTCGGTTTATTGAGGGCAGCAGAATCACAGTAAAATCCCCCCAGACAGGGCGTGCAGTCTTCCTGGCTGTGCAGACCAGAGCTATTTGACCAGGTTCCTTGAGGGCACGCCAAGGGAGCAGTGGTGCCTGGAAATATGAAACAAATATCAACACATACTTTCAACTCTAGTAAACAGAGGAGTGTGCAGAAAACTGGAAACTGGTGACAAGGATATTGCACTAATTGGGTTTCATACACAGTGACAATGATTTAAGCACTGTAAGTGGACTTTGAGTGCAGCTTAATCGTGACAACACTGCTGCATGCTGTACAGAGCAACTCAGGACAGAGTGCACCCTAGAGCAGCATTAATAAAGCATGGGTCACTGCCCTGAGTAAAGGAGAACAAGTTAATTTGAAGAAAACTGTATAAAAAGTTACAAGATAAATCTTGTCAGAACTTTCTGTGTGCCAACAAAGGGTAGTTAGCATGAATAAAACATTTTTGCCCATTTCAGAAGTGGAACGCTAAGGCCCTCTCGCAGCATAAATTTGGCAATATTAGCCATTTAAAAAAAAGTTGCACTGGCACTGTATGACAAAAAACTCTCACTGCAATTTGACAAATGTCAGGTATCAGATGTAGCGCTGCATTTAAGCAGCTGCGAGAAATGGAATGCTTATTGAAAAGGGAACAAGCCAGTAACCTGAGGGACAGTATTGACCAGGTGGACACAGTGAACCTGAGATTCCATCCAGAGGGCTGGGAGAAGAGGCTCTCTCTCTGCACCAATGACCAGCATTGCATGGTCCTATGGATAAAACAAACATGATTTACTTTAATTAGAGTCAAATAGAGCCATTTAAAATTGGAGTGCATAACTTTGTTAATACAAACAAATCTGATACAATCAAACCATTGTCAAATTAGTTCATACAATGCTGACTAAGTATATAAACGCCACATGACTTGTAAGGATTAAAGGCTGGGGTTCTTCTTTCTCACCTGCAGGCTCAGACAGTCCCACAGAAGGACAATACTGTCCAGCAGCACAGGGCATGCAGCCTGCTGGGCTGTGTGTGCGCTGTCTTGGGTTGAAGGAGCCTATAGGGCAGGGGTGTTGGTCAGGCAGAGCAGTACCTGCGGGGCAGTAGTGCCCTGTAGGGCATGGCCTCAGCAAAGAGGCATTGGCTAGACCCAGTCTCAAATGACAGTAGTAACCTTGGAAGAGGTGGAATTTAAATCAGCAGGGAAAGTACCACAGACAGCGATGGAAAATGACTTAATCACACTTGAAAAGTGCCATATAATAAATGGAACAGCAGTGAACCAGCTATAAACTTCATATAAACAAAAGGAATTGCTGGCTTCCCTGTACACTAAATCAAAAATTGAAGCAGGCTGAATAATTTTCTTTTCAACTAAATCAACAAAACATATTCTTCTGCTGAGAGAAGTTTGCCTACCTGCCTCACAGACAGTGCAGGCTTCCTGTTTCTCTCTGTCCTGGTAAGTTCCTGGCGGGCAGGGATTTGGAGCTGCACTACCCTGAGGGCAGAAGTGGCCAGCAGGACAGTTCAGAGCTGTGGCAGTAGCCTGACCACGAGGACACCAGTAGCCTGTCAAGTGACCAGACGCACAAAAAAAAGTGTATAATGATGGAGGGAGGTTGAAGCCATAAAAAAAGCAACCATTTTCAAGTATTATGAGTGGACTGACCTTGGCTGCAGGGTCCAGTTGGTGCACGGAGACCTGCTCCTTCACAGTAGAAGCCAGCGACACATGGCTGACAGCCAGCCTCGCTGGTTTGACCTGGCACTGGTGAGAAAGTACCAGCTGGACACAACTCCGGTTCTGCTGAGCCCTCGTCTGTAGAGAGTAATTGTCAGAGAATGCTGTCACTCAGTTAGTCATCTGTTCATTATTTAGCTTTGCATAGCAATGTCTATGCAGGATTATTGAAAACTGTAGCTTTGCCATGGCTTGTAGATCCAAACACAGACAGACCAGGTAAGCCAGGAGAGTTCAGTTCAATGCTTTTATGAAAGAAGATGGTGATAATAAGGGCATATACAGGCAGGCAGCAAGCACCAGAATATATCTGGTAATTGGGCAACAAGATCACAACTTGCACATATCCAGAGGAAGGTGGTAATTTAATTTAGAAGTCTCATTTGATCCATTTATAGCTGGAAGTATGCCATACGAGTCAGCAACAAATAATGATAGCTACAAATGAATCAGTTACAACTTTTGTCAACAACTCTACTCTACTCTACTCCTCAGGAAGTGTATAGATATATACTTTTGTGAAATTATGGCATAACTTATTTAATGTAACATTCTTATTAGATGCAAAGATGCTTTCCGGACAACTTCACAGCAATTGGAGCATTTTTAAGCAACTTTGTGCATTGTCAGAGAGTGTATAGCAATGAGAGGGAAGTCTGGCTCCAACCTCCTCACAGCTCAATGCTTCCTGGAAAGGATCAGTTGCAGTCCACTTGAAAAAAATGACAATATTTCTACAAAACTTGTTACAATCTGGCAACCCTAACTGACTTACATGGACGCCTAACCAACGTCCTCATCAGACTTGTTTTTAAGATACTCTCTAAAAGGATACACCAATGGTCATCTTAAAAGAAATTAATTTAGTCCATCTTGTATATTAAATTATTATTCAATAAAATATTACAAAAAAATAAAAACACAAGTAATGACAATGCACAATTAATGTCTCTTTTATATACTATGATTGGATTGTTCAATGAAGAAACAGGTGAGGTGGGTGTGGTAGTCGTGACTAAGCAATTAGGGAATGAGAGACCAATAAGTGGGCGATTGAAGGCGTGAGTCAGAGGAATGAGCAAAAATATACAGGGCGAAGGCAGCAATCTGAGCAGAATGCACTGGGGAGAAAGTGTGGAGACAACACGGTCTACACAGGTCAATAGTTTATCAGTGGGCTAACACAAATAGATACAAGATGACTCACACTCTTATCGTACCTGAGGGTAATTTAAGGGTGTTGGAGCCACCTGAGTCATACTTTTAGCCATTTCAAAGTTCCAGTCCAACTAATTTGCATGTCTTTGGTCTATGGGGAGAAAATTCTTTGAAGGTTACCTTGTCCCCTTTTCTATATAGGCTTGTATATATAGATTATGAAGAACACGTAGACACAACTCTCTCTTTTTATGCTTCAGTACTGAGTAGCAGAAAACTAATTCTATGAATAAATTGGATTATATTTCCATTTGAACTCAATCATGATATTATCTGTGGAATCAATGAACTGTTAATTTTTACCAAGCACTACACATTACTACACTGCGATTATAGGTTTTAAAAGAGTGTTGGCAGGTTATTGATAAAACTGTGACAGAGCAGTAAAGCAGGTCTTACCACAGTATGTCCCAGATGGACAAATGTTGCCCGTCTCTCCATCTGTTGGTCTGGCCTTAGTGGCTCCTCCCACACAGTAAAACCCAGGCGAACAGGGACCCGTTGGAAGAGCCAAACCTTTTGAGAAGCATTTGTTATTGTCAATTCAAATACTCGAAATTTCATGCACATAATAAATAAACTGGAGACTGTCATCCCCTTCTGCAGAATACTGTAACCATAGTTGGACAGGAATCAAATCACCCCTTAATTGTCTTATCCCCTTGTCCATAAACTTAGTACACATTCTGCAGTGAGAGAAGGACAACCTAACCTATCCAACTCAAAATGATATTACATATTTTTCAAAATTAGATTGTATTTTAAAATGCAAATGTCATTGCATAAGACCATACAGTGATATACAATAGCATCAAAAACTACATTTTACACTCTTAACCCTAGCATAAAAGGTGTTGCCTCTTTGAGTTCAAACACAATTCTTCACACATTGCAGTTTTTTAAAGTTTCATAATGAATGTCAAGCACAGGCAAATGTAGCTTCCGCTGGGTTTAAAAGCAATCCCCCTGGTTTGAGTTAAGCCTTGTACCTCTTCTGGATGTCACTGAGGCTGCATTTACAGTACATGATGCAAGTGACCCAATTCTGATCTTTTTTTCTTCCCATGTGGCACAAATCAGATGTGACCCATGCACATAGAGATTTGCAACTTTTGGAGCAGCCCATGGAGAAGCGAGGGAGAGAATCAAGGGCTGGGGGTTCTCTTGAGCAACCAGTTTAAATGCATATATTAGATATGGGTCACATTCCAAAGACAATGTAAACAGGTCCTCCAAAATCAGATATAGACAACATATCAGGTTTGGGCATCACAACCTGCAGTTTAAATGCAGCCTAGCCTTACATCACAAACAAATGATCTACAGATGATCTACATATATGATTTGGCAGAGATTTTTATGCTGGACAAAAACCTCCCATTTATCTGGGCTTGGGACTGACACCAGCAGTGCCATTTCCTCAGAGCACTATAGTATATGGTTGAACAGCACCAAAGACAAGAGCAAGAGCAGAGGCGCCCAACTTTTTTCGCTTGGACGGCCAAAATTGAAACTTAATAGTGGGCTGCGGCTAAAAGGATTCTATTGTATTAAGTAAATATTAATTTAGCTTTAACATACAGCAGTTAATAACACTTTAAAATTGTAAGTTTCCGTCACAAAACTTGTGCCTCCATTTATGTATAGGCCATTGCAATATCAGTGACCACTAGTGAGATGCATGGAGCTGGTCCTTGCCTTTCTGAAGTCAGTCAATGTTAAAGAGTAACTGGTGGTTAACTATTGAGAAAAATAATAATTTTACAAATTTTCACAAAAACTGCAAAAACAGTGATATTATAATTCTGCCCAGTACTGCCCGACAAAAGAATAATCTACAGTTGTGTTCAAGTACCTGAGATGTTACAGAAGGTTCCAGGTAGACAAGGCAGAGGCTCTGAGCTACCAAGAGGGCAGTAAAAGCCCACCTGGCAGCGCCCCCCGGTGGAGGTAGCTGGACATAAACAGTTTGCATTTGTGTAATTGTCGAGATCAAAAGGCTGAGAGTTCCACGCTGCCGACACACAGAACCAACCTTGAAGGAGGGAAACACAAGTGACACTGTGAGACAAGGATGACAGTGTGTCATCTGTCTCTGTGATACACAAAAAAGATGTGTGCTCCTGTCATGCAAGATGCTGACCACAGTGAAAGATATCAATCATCAATAAGAAAAATAGAAGAAATAAGCAACTGTTGTTATACAGTATCTCCCCGAGACTGAAACTATCCATTTTGTGGTTGATAGAAATAGCTGGGCTCTTATACATCTTTGTATAAAAATAAATCACACAGAACAAATAATATGAAAGTTTTGTTGGTGAAAATTCCGTTTGATGAAATGAGCAGAAATATGAACCTAAAAAATGACTATGTGTCATGTTATGTGCTTGATGTTCACTCTTTTTAGGCTACACCAATTATCGCAGACTCAATAGCACTCGCTTGTCGGTCCCTAGAGATAAATAAGCTTGCACAGAGGACAAAGTCCTGACACTGAGGAACTATGTGGTATGAACACAGACACCAATACCGACCAGCCTTGCATTTTCCAGACACTTTGGTCAGCCTCTCCTTCTCACAGAAATGTCCCGGAGGGCAAGGCAGACAACTGTCCAGACTCTGAGTCATGGGTTCTGGGTTATAGTATCCTCGAGGGCAGGGAAATTGGGTGGCATGCCTTGTACCTGAGTGTGCAATTACACTTTAGTTTTATCAATTCAGAGACATTTGAGTGCAACAAGAACGTATGATAAGGAGGATATTATATGATATTACAATACAATATGTATGAATACACACAACCATTACAAAAAATTGTTGTGTGTAAGCGTACCATCAGGGCAGTAGAATCCAGGGGGGCAGGGAAACATGAAGAAGTTGCCAGTCTTCTCTGGACAGTAGTATCCAGCAGGACAGCGGGAACACAGATATTGTCCAGTGAGGTTGGTGTAAGTTCCAGCTGGACAAGGCACAGGGCTAGAGCTGCCCTCTGGGCAGTAATGAGCTGGTGGGCAATGGCCCCCTTCTGAGCCTAGAGAATTAAACAAATGGAGTGGGATAACTACTGCTTTGGCCTTAACGTGATGAAACCTGTGATAAATCATGATTCATTCAACAAGCACTAAACAAAAACACCCACAGAAACTCAGATTGCATGCATTTATAGCATTTGTTTCTCTTCTGTCTATTTACAGGGTACCCAATCATAATAGTAAATATATTTTAAGCCACGCCAATTGTACCTGTAGCTCTTTTATCTCCCCCTGAACAGTAGAATCGAGCTTCACACAGACCAGATGGACGAGTAAGACCTGCAGTACCACAGAAGTGACCCGCTGGACATGGAATACACTCGGAGACGTCTGTCAAATGAAGACTGCAAAGATATAGCCACATAATATACTTTAACAAAATAAAAGGTGACTTGGTGAAGCTATGAGCTATAAGGGTGTAATGTTTTCACCCACTGACCTGTTGGAGTAGGTCCCTGGTGGACATGGCAGAGGGAGAGTGGTTCCCTCAGGACAGTAACTTCCTTTTGGACATGCACCTCCTATCCCAGTGCTGAAGTTGCCATCCGGGTTCTGAAAGTTTACACCTTGAGAAGTTTTAAGTGTTAAGTTCAGTCATCAGCCCAGATTAGTAATACAAACAAATACTAGGCTAAATAACTTTGCTTAGATCATACACATTTACCTGCTATGCAGTAATAACCAGCCTGACAGGGTCCGGTTGGCTCAAAGAGACCCCAGTCCTCACAGTAGAACCCTGTTATCAACAGCATTGTAGTAAAATACGGAAATGCTTAAATAAACTTCTAAAATCTGATTCAGCTCATCTAAACATTTAAAAAACGACCCAGTGTCTCTCAGCCAGCAGAGCACTGCTAACAAACATGTGACAACACTTTCACCTGCTGGACAAATGAGGCATTGCTCCACTTGGCTGAGGCCATTCTGAGAGCTGTATGTGCCTGGAGGACAAGGTATGATGCCCTCAACACCACCACCAACACAGTAGTGTCCTGCAGGACAGGGCTGGACTCCTTCTCCTGACAGACAGTATGTTCCTGAGAAGCAGTCGTCGCACACGTCCGCCCCTTCATCCGCAATCAAAGAGAGGAAAAATAAATAGCTTCCTGCATTTTATATTACATATTTTGATATCTCATATATTATGCAGGTTCATTTTTTTCCCTGCACCAGGCCTCTCTGCCCCTGCATACACAATCAAAAATAGGAAAATCAAATAGCTTCCCGCATTTTATATATTAGATATTGATACCTCTTGTATTATTCACGTTCATTTTCCTGTACCTGTTGTGTTTGAATAAGTTCCATCAGGGCAGAGTACAGGAGAAGCTGAGCCCATGGGACAGTAGTGTCCAACTGGACACATGTCCCCTGTTACTCCATCTGAGGGCCCTGGAGACACGGCCCCTCCTGCACAGTAATAACCTATAAAATCAGTAAATACATAAGAGATGATGCAAGTTACTTAAGAAAGTCTATAGTCAAGTCTCGTTCTCAAGAAAGTCAAGTCCCTGCTTTAAATCAAGCAAGTTACAAGTCAAGTCGCGCGAATATACAATATTATTGAGATTTAAATATGTTCAAAAAAAAAGACAGTCATTTTGAACTGCTAGAGTTTTATCTGTAACATAAACACCGTTACTCGTACAATGTAAGACTGTTTCATGGTCCCATACAACTGAACTGCCGCTGAAATAAAATGAATATCAATACAATAAAACCACAGAGTCGAAAATGTAAAGAATATGGTAATTAGGCCTACATTAAATCATGTTTCCATGCATGGTTTCAAATATTTGGCTAACAAACCGGCACGTTCTGAGCACTACTTTTGACTCACCGTTAGCTAGCGTTAGCTTAAAATAGCAACCACCTGACTTCCTGTCTTACCTTTCCAATAATATCCAGCGGTTGCCAGGTTTGTACGCTGGGCCGCAAAATCGACAAAGGCTCAGCAGGCTTGCTAGGCAGGTGTTTAAGTTCGGACACTCACAGTGTAAGTACTTAGCGAGTTAAGTTTAAATTGTTTAAAATTAGATATACATTTTGGAGAGTCATGTCCATGATGTAGCACTCTTGTCAATGGAAACCTGAGCTAACGTTAGCTTGCAGAACTTGCAACCGTTAGCCCATCAGTGGTATAAAGGTGTTCAGTGAAAACACTGCTCGATTTTGCCAAGCCCAACTATATTAATTGTGTTTTACTATATTAACTGTTGGTTTAATAACTGTAAAGCTGATTAGGTTAGTTCTATACAGTACATACATTTCCAAAAATGAAAGCATGACTAAAATATTATCATAAATATATAATTATATTATATTATTGTCTGATTGCAGCCTGAAGACTCGACTGAAACTGCTGCAGTTGCTCCGCCCAGGCACCAAGTGGCGCTCTCGTGAAAAAGGGGCCTAACAGTATTTAAGAAAATGTAAATATTTCACAAATCAGGTAATTTTGAGTCATTTTACTCAAGTCTAAGTCGATTATTGTAGTCGAATCAGTCTCAAGTCCTCAAATTTTCAGCTTGAGTCCATAAGCTCTATACTAGTTATTTAATTAAGACCTTTCAATACTGTGTAAGACTATCGCTTCACTCATTCAGCTCGTTCTCTGCTCATGTGGTTCATGTTAATAGAGACCAAATGATCTATCTGTGTCTCTACTCTACATAGATGTTTTTCATCAACTAATGTCTCACATACACATACCAGCATCACAGACTCCTGTGGGCTGATTTAGTCCCGTACTGCTGCAGTAGAGTCCTGGAGGACATGGCATACAGGAGGACAGGTTTTGGGCTCCCACGGTGTTGCTCCAGGTTCCTGCAGGGCAGGGTTGCTGCTGGGGGTGTTTGGTCCCTTGCGGACAAACGTAGCCTGCAGGACACATGCCACCAAAGGCCACAGCCACCTGTTGCAGTGATGATCTGATTATCATAAACAAGTTTCATCGTTTTCTACTAATATATTTCAAAGTTTAGGCCTTTTTTTATGTGGGTAGTTAGAATTAATAGCTGTCAATCATTTCACACACATTACAGTTTTGACTGTGAAAGCAGAAATGCTGAAATTATGAGTACTGAAGACATGATAACCTGTTTTTTTTTGTCACATAAGAAGCACATTTATATGATTGTTATTTATTGTGTCTTACTGGAGAGGCAGTGGAGGCTCCAGAGGTGCAGTAGTGTCCTGGATCACAGAGACCCTGAGGACCAGAGAGACCGTCTCTGCTGCAGAACCATCCAGCCTCGCACGGCCGACAGTGCTGCACCGCATCGCCACCAGGCTGGTCAGAGTAAGAACCCTGAGAAATCACATATATTTTATTATTTTACCTGCTGTATGAGTTTGATAGAGGGGAGATTAAATATTATACACATACATGTAGACAAGGATCCAATAGACTAGTCAGAATCAGTATTGCTAAAATCCCCGTGTACATTGTACATGACAAAAAGAGTGGTTTCTAGTTCCCCTTAAGTTGACTTGAGAAAAAGGACGAGCTGCTGAAAATACATGCGAACACAATTTCACACAAACACTCAGATACTGACTGGTGGACAGGGGTGAGGAACTGAGGACCCTGGAGGACAGTAGTGTCCTGTGGGACACAGCGGTGCCTGGAACAAGCCTGTCTGGTTACACAGTCTGCCCCCCTGACACTCCATACATGATTGTGCGCCTCGCCGCTGTGGAGGATTTATGGACAAGGGAATAAACTCGACTGTGGCATCATCTCATTCATTAATTCCAACAGCATATTGTCAGAGGAGGAAAGGGGAATTCATATTCTATATGTAGGATTTCTTACCGTCTGATAAGTGCCGAGAGGACATGGGTGTGCTCTAAATGCCCCCTCCAAGGTAAAATAACCCTCATCTGCGTCATGCTGAATGGGTGAAGCTGAGCCACCAGTGCAGTAATAACCAGGAAAACAGGGGCCTGAGGGTGAGGTGTTGTTGTAACCTAAACAATAGAAACTGACAAGGAGAGAAATACAGTGACACATAGTAAACAGCACTCCAACCGTTTACATCAGCATAATCATATTGTAAAGAATAAAAATGATTGATTTTCACCCTGGTGGACAGCTGACACACTCCTCAGGTCCACTGAGGCCTGTGCTGTTGCTGAAGGTGCCAGGGGGACAAGGGCGGGGAGTGGCAGAAGCCAAAGCACAGTAACTTCCTGCTGGACACAAACCTCCTGACGGACCATCAACTGGGGTCTGGATCAGTGCACACGTGGAAAATAACCAGAAATGCACTATAGTGAATACTTCCATTCATAAAATGCAAATACCTGCAATGTTTCACTATGACAGTAAAGTGGCTTAATCTGTCATTATTCACACATTAAAAAGTCTCTCTGGTGTTTTTGCAGGTGTTACAGATGTTATCATTTACTGGCAGCCCAGTTTATAGAATTTAGTGGGGGATCAACATGTGTATATAAAAATGATTACGTATTAATAACATCAACATTTATTCAGTAACTTCATGAGACAGTGTTCTCATACAGCAGACGTGGCCCCCCCTCTACAGTAGAAGCCCTCTCTGCAGCTTCCAGAAGGCTCAGTGAGTCCCACGCCGGTGCAGTACTGGCCTCCGCCACAAGAGGAGCACTCAGACCTCTCACTGAGAGCAGAGCGGGAGCTGAAGGTTCCTTCAGGACAAGGTTCTGGAGCAGAAATACCCTCTGGACAGTAAAAACCCTGTGAACAGTGTGACAGACAAGGGGAAGGACACAGACAGTTTCTACCTGAGACTCTCTCTCTATATATATATGTTTTGAAAAGTTTCACTGCCAATGGAATGAATTCAAAAGTAAATGTCCATGTACCTCAGGGCAGATGACGGGTGTGCCAGTTCCCAATATGGCACAGTAATACCTGGATGGACATAAAACACATGATTCTCCACTGTGACCAAGTGTGTTGTTCCTGTATCGGCCTGCCTGGCATGGGTAGGTATAAGGGTCGCCAGTTCCTGTGGGGCAATAATGCCCATCAGGACATATTCCTGTCTGAAACGGCACAGAACACAAAGTAAAGATGTCATTAATCGTGTCAGTCGATTGTTCACGCTACAGTTGATGTAAATAACAAATAAATATACAGCTAAAAGTAATAAGGGAACATCACGTTGTCATTTAAATGTGAGGAATTCAATATTTTAGCTGATAATATTTACTGATATTGATCCTTTGTCAACAAATCACACTGAAAACCAAAGACTGTGACGATTAAATGTTGGGTTATGTGGCGCAAGACCTAGTTATTGTCAACATATCAAAACTATGTCTTTATCATCTTACAGGTTTGATGAGAGACTGCTCTTCAGGCTGCTCAGAGTAACAGTACTTCCCCTCAGGACACTGGACACACTCACTTATGTCACGGAGACCTGGAAATTCACTATAGGTACCATTTGGACAAGGAATGGGGTTGGGATCCTGTGAGGTAACAGGTGTAGTTTAATAGACCAACAAAAGTGCTTCAAACATGTATGAAAGCAGAACGTATTAAGTAAAAATCCCTCTGTATCACTCTCTCTGACTTACAATGCCCCCTCCAGGGCAGTAGAAACCTCGAGGACAGAGGGTGGCTGAACGTTGGGGGTCCCGAGCCAAACCTTGAGAGCAGAGAAAGCCTGCGGGGCACACCATGACACTTAGCATGGCTTCCTCACTCGTGGTCTCATTACTGCAGTAATGGCCCTGCAGGCATGGAGAACACTCCACAGAGCCCTCATCCTGTACACAAGAGAACGTGAGGAAAGACTCAGAGAGTTGAGGATAACAACGATAATATGGAGACAGGGAAACATGGAGATGGTAACAAGATGCAGTGTTGAGTACCAAAAATGACACATAATGGAAATGTACCTTCTCTTTTTGCAGATGTACTGCACATACACAGTGTGTAATGGAAGATTATAAATACCACTGTGGATGGAAGGTGCTGATCTAAAAACAGGACGATCACAATGGCTTATGGACGGACAAAACTATAACACAATATGCTCTTCCCGCAGGTTCTGTCATTTAACCAGTCATACTGTTATACATGGAGGCCCTTACAGAGTAGCTGCCAGCTCCGCACACTCTGGGGTTGACAGTGGCTGAGAGGGGACAGAAATATCCGGCAGGGCAAGTAGAGCAGTCCTCTAACCTCCAACCACCTTTCAGACGGCGAAATGTGGAGCTGGAGTAAGACGGGACAAAGTGGATAGATTGCATTATACATACTGCACCAGCTAAATCCATGGATTTATTCCATGTAGCAATTTCTTTCCATATAATTATCCTTGTTAACTTTATCCCTTTTTCGTAACATTCCTGCTGAGAGTCAGCACACAATTACTGCTTACGGTGGGCAGGGTGAAGGTTTGGAGGTGCCTTGCTGACAAAATGAGCCTTCAGGACAAATCAGACAGTCATCTCTGTGTCTGTTACCCATTCTCAGGCTGTAGGTGCCTGCGGGGCAAGGGAACTGGGTGCCATATGCGGTCCCTGGTGATGCAACATCGACAGTTATATCTACAGGAATGACTCATTTTCGCAGGTCTGGAAAAGAAGCAAGCCTATCATTTATGAATATTTTTTATGAAAAGCTGTTTTTAGTCTTCAGTTTGAAAAGTAAAAGTATCCAATTAAAAAAAGGATTTGGTGCGTTTCTACTGTGTATTACCACTTATGTCACGCTCATGTACCTTCAGGACAGTAGTGTCCAGAGCTGCAGCGACCTGACGGAGCTCCAGACCCAGCCAAACAGTACCAGCCCTGAGGACACGGTCGACACTCGCTTTCAGCCTTCAGTCCACTATGACTATTCCATGTTCCCACGGGACATTTGTACTGTGTGGGGAACATTGTTCCAGAGGGACAGTAGTGCCCTGAAAAGCAGGAGAGTGGAGGTCTCTGGATACCACCAGTTCCTGAAAAGTGGAAATAACATGGCCATCAAGGTGGGAAAACTGCAAATACGCCACCAATGATTGATATATTATTATATAATCAGTCATATAATTGAATTAATATATCACATAGTAATGATATATAGTACTAGAAAAGCACCCAGAGAGTGCAGACCTCCGACAAGGGAGCTCAGTGCCTACAAAATACACCCTGCCGTATCACGGCTAAAATGTAATCACTTGTTTCTGGTCCCATTGCGGACATTTCCTGAAAATTTAATCCAAATACGTTCGTGGCTTTTCGAGTTATGTTGCTAACAGACAGACAAACAAACAAACAAACTCTGGCGAAAACATGGTAAGTAGGAAACGGTAAAGTCATTAATTTGTTTATCGTTATGAAATTGTTCATTTCAATAGAGCAAGGATGGCAACCAATGTAATCTAGCCAAAATGCACCCCTTTGTGTCCACAGAAACAAAACCCATCACCTCGAAGACAAGCGTATCGTGCCGGGCACTGCTGACACTGCGAGCGGTCAGTGAGGTCGGTGCGGTTGCTCACTGTTCCTGGTGGACAGGCGTTGGTAGGCTCGTTGGGTTTCGACGAACCAGGAGGACACACAAACCTAATGGATTCAGGCAAACCATATAGGAATAACAGGATTATGAGACAGCAAAATATAACAAAAAGTTTTAAAAAAAAAGAGTTTGCCGTACCAGGAAGAGGTCACTCACCCTTGCATGCAGTCCACATCAGGGGCTTTAAGAGCTACCTGTGTGCAGGCCTTCCCTGCATAGCACGCTCTGCAGTCAGCCAGCTCATCCTGGCCCTCTAAAGGGTTAAAGGAGCCTGGTGGACAGGGCACAGGGTCGCTCCTTCCCTCAGGACAGTAAAAACCAGCGGGGCATTTGAGACAATCCTTCACACCTGGGAAAAGCAAGCATGATATGACAACTCCTTCTAAATTAGACTCCCTCTCTTTGCCCAAATGGCATCCATCTGTCTCTAATTCTTGTCTGTATATTCCACTTCTTTATAGTATCATTGTTAAGACAGCTATAGTATGGTGTGCAATTATATGGCCCTTTTCTATGATGACCACTCACAGCTGCTTTACAGATTAACCCATTCTCTTAAACATCCATAGAGTGCCTATATGTGTCTTATACAGGGACACATCACCACGTAGAGCAGAGCGAGATCTCAAACCCACATCCTTCTAGTTGAAAGACAACCCACTCTACCACTGAGGCACGGCCGCCTCCATAGCACTGCATTAGTTTTAGCTTGAGGGAGCAGCTTCCAAATGTTGATGGTACAGTTACGTTAAAATAACTAAAAAACTACTTGATTAGTAGTGAGTGTAATAATACAGAACATAAACTGACTTATTGCCCCTTGGTGAGGGGTGAAGGTGCCGCGAGGACATATCACTTCTGTCAAGGTGCCGGCAGGGCAATATCTCCCGCGAGCACACGGCAAACCAGGACCTGATGAGCCTGTCTCACACAAATACAGAAAAATGCACAACACAGAAAATGAGCCAGAAGGCACAGTTCATCCTGCAGTAACATTAGCACTGAAATTGGTCTTTATTCCATGTTCTTTCTTAAAAGGTTTAGTAACAAATAAGTCCTCCGAGTGACTTTTGCACATCAGGAAGTACGCTCTTGTTCTTTTTGAAGCTTTTGCTTCAAAAACGCCTGAACTTTACACTTTTACTAATCATGTTTTAATCTCTTCTTACTATTTATATTCCGATGTTTGTCTTTTACTTTGCTGTGTGCTTGTGTCACAGGTTGTTACAAACATTAAGGATGTATGTAATGTATTGTAAATGATTGGAAACAACAAAAAGTCTTATATAAATAAGTCTTAAAGGTGCATTATGTAATAAATCTAAAGCAACTGGCCATAAAATCCTCCTAATGTCACAGAGACTCAGGAATAATGTTCATATAACAAACTGAACTCACCAACAACAACATTACAGTCAAAATATTTGCATTAGAAAAATATTTTGCAGACTGCAAATCATGTTTTGGCATGTGGCGCCACCTACCGGCGTCTATCAATCATTGCAGTCAGTAGAGTCTCAGCTGCCGAGCAACCACCGGTTGCCAGTTACATCAGAAAACGAAACCTAAAAGACCTTGGTATTTTGAATTTGAATGTAGTAACTGTTTTTGGCCACATTCTTACATATGGCACCTTTAAATTAAATAAAATAAAAATATCAAAAGCAAGAGGAAAAGACAAACGAAAAACTGAAGTACACAAATACCTCCGACTCTGGGAACAGAAAACAGGAACATCAAACTAAATGAACCAGTGTAGACATTGGTGAGCAGAAACAGGCATAATCAGACACAGGTGAGACAAATTGGACACAGGTGAATCACATGAGGGCGGGGCAGACAATCAACAGGGAAGGCAGGACAGGAAGTCAAATTTAACAAGGTACACACCCACAAGGAAGAAGTACAAAATAAAACAGGAAAGCAGAAACAGAAATAAAAACCCAAGGTATAGAAAACAGAAGGAAAAGAAAGTCTAAACAGAATAAATGTCCAACGAAAAGCAAAATGACAATAAAGCTTCATGAAACTTTATTGAAACAACTGGCTGCTAAAGAAATGGAAGCTCCCCTTGCCTAAAGTACACAATATTCTATAAGGTTATACAACCAAACAATAATTATTTTTTAAGTGATCATTATCTATGGGTATTATATTCAGTATCTTGACAATAAATCCCTATAAAAAGTCCAAACACTTGACCTTTAAAGTACACTAATGTGGCGTCTTTTTATAATTCAGTGGTAATTTTGTTGCTCCATTGAAGTCAGTCTATCAGTGCTAGGACTTACCTGCGGGACAAAAACGTCCTTCTCTACACCTCTTACAGGCTGCCCTACTTGTCTGACCCAGTTGTTCCCCCGCTGTACCGGCAGGGCAAGGTGACCCATGAGGGGTGGCAGTGCCTTCTTCACAATAATAGCCTTGTGGGCACAGGAACTGGGAGATGGGTCTTTGTGAGCTGCCCTCCAGACAGTAAAAACCTACAGGCAAGTACATTTAGAAGTGAGGTTGTGTTTTTAAGAGGACATCACATGTGGTAAAGTCATATAAACCACTTTCAAACAACATACAAAGAAAATATGTTTTTCTTTTACTTTGTACCAAGAGTACATCTGATCATTGAATTATGTGAATGGGGAAAGAGATTTGTTTATGTTTACCTAGTGTTTGATGTTGTTTCTATCTTTTCTGTCAATTTTTCAAATGAGTTCTTTGATATTTAATGTACATAGGTTATTGAGGCAGTGTGGGTATAGGTTTATATGAGGAAACTGAAGTGTTGGCCCCCACCTGCAGGACAGATAGTACAGTCTCTCAGCCTTTGCAGACCTTCTATAGCGCCGTAGGTCCCTGCAGGGCAAGGTACAGCTACACCTCCTACACAGTAATGACCTGGAGGGATGAAGTGAGGGAAAAAAGTATACTCTCAGATACATACATATGTATGCTCGTGCTGGTTCAAATCCTGGGAGAAGTCGAGGGCTGGTATGCCCCTGAGCAAGGTACCCAAACCCAGTAAGCATTACATGTAAGGAACTAACCTACTGGACAGACCACACATGCTGACTCTTCCCTGTCGTTGTATGTTCCTGGACGACAGGCGACGGGTTGAGTAGATCTGTGCACTGGTTGGCTCCAGCGGGGGGCCACAGCTCCCACACACAGAGAGGATGTGTCGTTACAGCTGTGGCAGGACGTCTGGCCAGATGTGGAAGACCAACCAGGAGGACAAGGAAGAGGCTGGGACATCCCATTATCCGGGCAGTAACTTCCTGTTACAGTAAGTTACGGTAAGTTTTTTTTCCTCTGTATCTGTATCAGTTTATAATTTTGCTTTTAACATTCATTACCTGGTGGACACCGCAGACACTGGATGGTACATACAGTGGAATAGAAGCCGGGGGCACAGTCATTACACACGGTGTGATCTTCACTGGGCTCTTCGCCAGGCCCACACTGTGAGAAATCAACAAAGAAAGAAGAAAGAATTTGATTTCTCTGATCATTACAAACTACAATCGTATCTATTCTTTTTTTTTTTTTGAATGAAGATTGCCTCAGGATTTGTAAATGATTCAATTACCTTATGAGGGAATCCAGAGGAACAGACACAGTCTACGGGGCAAGTAAGACACTGCAGTACACCTTCGGGAGAATGTTGTCCAGGAGGACATAAAAGGAGGGTCCCATTGACGAGGTCACATGAAAAACCCACGGGACAGAGCCTGCAGTCCACTCTGTCCTCTGAACTGATCAGGCCTGGAAAGCACGGCTGAATACATACAGGAATCAAATGAGCAAAAACAGCATCAAGCACAGTATTGAAGTGTGTCAGGTCTATGATGTGGGAAAGGAGACAAACGGCCAAACAGATCATGAGAGATAAGTTATTGTACACTCTTTTTAAATAATGGTTCCAAAAGGGTCCTTCTACAAGGGCTGAGGGATCATTTGCTTTTGAAAACCCCTTTTTTTTCAAGGGTTCTTGGTAACACCAATGGTTCCAGTAAGAACCATTTTGATCCAGAGAACCCTTTAAACCCCTTTCCTGAATAAAGGGTTTTGAAAGGGTTCTTGGTGGAACCCTCCGAAAGGGTTCCAGGTGGAACCTTTATAAAAAAAATTTCTACCTAGAGCCAAAAATGGTTCTTCTAAATCTTATATGGTTCTACTTAGCACTTTTATTTCTAAGAGTGTACGATTACGTGGTAGCAATGGTGTATTTATTACCTTGCAGTCGCTGATGCTGCTTTTCCCTGTGTAGAGGTTGAATGTTCCTGGTGGACATCTCTGAGGTGCAGATACATTGCCACGACAACTATGCAACAGACATTAACCACAGGTCTGAATTCTTTCTTTTGACACCTCAAAGGAGCGACGAGTCAAGAATTGCAAAGGTTGTTGATGACTTACAAATGGCCTGATGGACACTCTAAACACAGCAGGTGAGAAAAGTGCGTTCCTCTTGGACACAGACCAAGGTCTGTCTCTGTGCTGACGGGGGGCTCTGCACTCCCTTCAAATGATTCTTTCATAACAAATAAAAATAAAACACAGGCTGTCATAAATCCAGTGCCGTCCTTTCTTAAATGTGCTTTATTTGTCAACAGCGTGCCCTTTAACAGTTGTTATTCTTACCTGAGGCAAGTCCAGATCCCGTCAGCAGGAGAAAAATCCATGAGGCTAAAAAACAAAAAGGATGCAACGCTCTACTTTGGAACATTATCATCGAATTTCCAATCAAATTCACTCTGACTCAGTTATTTATCCACAGCAGTTCGCTCTGAGTGTTTAGAGGCATGAAAGTGAGAGTCCTACACTCACTGCATCTGAAACAAAAGCCCAAAATGTGATACCCTGGTCGTGATGGTGCACAATGATGTTCTGTAACTGTACCTTCCACTTTCATAATGCATGAGTAAGTGCTCGAGCTATAGCCTCGTTATTGTCTCCGTTAGTGGATCTTTTTAAATATTCACTTTATGTGGAAAATAACTATGGGAAAGGTTCATTTCCTGTATCCTGAATAACATTAAAACAAAAGTAATTTATTTACACATCTCATTCCCTCTGTCTTCACATGCTAACATGTAATGTCTGACATCCTCTGTGCAAGTCGAGAGAGAGCTGCAGGGGTGCACCTGCAAATATGTGTGCAAACCACATTATCATACACTGTATCTTTTTCTGGAGCCACCAGGTGCAAAATGGAGTCTTTGCAGTGTTAAAGTGCACATAAATGTAGGTAATTTAAATGTTAGTGTGTCATTGTTTTTCCAATAAATACTTCAATCATTTATGCTGTCAACAATCATTTTTTTGATTTTCCAGGAAGTCGAGCGCAATAAATGGAAACTTATCCTGTTGTAACCACTTCCTGTACCTTTACCCAAAAGCTGTCGCACATGTGTGGGTTTTATTTTTTGGGTTGTTGTTCTGCACAAGCGTCACAAATCGCCACACTCGACAGCACAAGATATTTGTTTGTCAAGGCAGCGAGAAAAACAAGAAGCCACAAGGATGAGCTCACTGCGCTTCACGTTGCTGTTACTTTGTTTGACACGAGGTAAAGTTTAATTGTCATAGTTCATCATCCAGTTGTGTTGTTTTTTATTTTTTTAATGAAATTTTTGTACTTTGTCTTTTTTGCAGATTTTGCGAGCTGCGGTGACGTAAAGATGCGCACTGAGTTCATGGCAGCAGCTTTAGGCGACTCTCTGACGTTAAACTGCACCTACAACTGTTCCAAAGGATTTGTCCGCGGTTGCTGGAGCACAACATTGGACAAATCTGGCTGCCAGGGGACGTTCAGCAAAAGCAGCCTTTGCACAGTGTCCCTCCATCTGTCAAATGTGTCCACTGAAGACCTCCAGAAGAAATACACGTGCTACACACAAAGCACAGAAGACCCTCGGCTTACAAAAAGAACTGAGCGTGTTGTTTCACTCCAACTTGAAGGTAGATGCATTTTACTGTATGAAAATCAATATAAAATGTGCAAAAATTGTATATCAACTATATTTAATCGTTTCAGTTCAAACAAGCGTTCCCCGTTGGACCCTTACCCCCAAAACTGAAACAAAAAACGGTGAGGACTTTTAATATTAAGAATATGAAGAAGTCGAAATGAAGAAATGTTGAAAATATTTTTTTATTCTTTTTATATTTTGTTCTAAATTGCTCAGCAACACTTCTCGCTAAGCCAAAAGATCCAAATGAAGGTGAGACAATGCAGAATATTAAGATTATTAATATAAATAATGCACGACTATGTGTGCCTTTAATCCCAGCTCAACACAAGTTAATGCTGTTGTTCATTGTGATCAGGATCATTTACAGGAATGCAGGTTTCAGCAACAGTTACCGTTGCTGTGGCCTTGTTGCTGGCAGCACTGGCTGCTTACCTCTGTCTGAACCGGAACAAACAGAGCAGCAATAGCAAAGGTGATTATAACATAATTATGTCATATGTATGTAACATTTGCTGCAATTTATATCTCTAAATCGTGTTGTTTGTACACATTCTAGGGGAGTTCACTGTGTCAAGGTCTGGGTGAGCGCAATTCACAAATAACTTGTTTGGACAAACCTTGTGTTTTTGTAAATGTGTTTATTGCCATTGTTATTGTTACAGCTCAACACTAGCATCCCCTGCTACCCTCTCACCAATGATGGGTAAAAAGTTTTGAAATTTCAAATATAAAAGGTACAATTTGAGCCTTAAAGTGCAGGCCTGTCATGTTTTTTTTTTTAACCCTTCAGGGTCAGCGTCAAAACCAAGTGAAAGAGTGGCTTTGAGGATCCCAACACCAGGTACGTTCCCATACATTTGCAATGACAGCATCAATGTTTTGACTTTTGATTGAGTGATACACTGTATTTTTTTAATTATTATTATTATTTTCAGATAACGGGAGTGACACAGAAGTTCCATACGCTGATATAATGATCACTGTCCGAGGTGTCAGCACACCGGAGCTAACTCAGGTTGGCTACTTGGCTTCTGGAGATCAGAAAGAGGTGAGTGACAAGGCTGTCACTTCTTTATCACAGAGGAGGTGTGATGAACACGGGACACGAGTGGCTGTACGTTAACCCTTATGGATCTATGCCACAGGTGCACTCCTGGTAAACTGCCGTGGGAATAATACACAACTCCTTATATGGACATCCTGGGGGGGGGGGTGTGTTTATAGGTCACATATTCAGTCTTCTTATGTGTTGAGTCAAAAGTTATGTTCCATAATTATGTTTAGTTGTGATATAAAGCAGCAATATTTGTGCAGAAGTCACAAAATAGAGCGTTTTTCTTTTGTTTTTGTTCATAAAAACGAGCCAAGCGAACTTTGATCTGTGACGTATTTCCAAATTTCTTTTGTGAGTACTTTTTGCTCAGGTGTGTTTATATAGTTGGGGAAAATGAAAACAATAATGTGTCATCAGTTTGCCTATAGTTTGTATATAAGACACTCTATGTGACACATTTGTATAGCCTCTGTGTATACTGTATGTTTTAACATAGTGATGGATAAAAGTAACCAGGTTAAAGCCAGTTGAAGTAAAAGCGAACAACAGTACACTCAAATCATCAAGAGGGAGAGAGTGCGTCAGTCACGTTGGTGAATAATAATTATTTTTTTTATTCATTTATTAATTAAATCTGTCATGTCCTGCATCTTAGATATTCAGCATGCCAGTGATATTTGTTGTTTTGTGGAGGAGGTGTTCAGTGCAAGCCTCCCAAATGCAGAAAAATCTCTATTTTATTTATCACTGAGAGAAAAGCAAGAATACCAGGCCAAACAGGGGTGGTTGGAGAGTGGAAAGAGTGGGAGAGAACACGGTTTGGGAGGAGAAATGGAAAAACAACAACAATATAACAACTATACACTATATACTATATATATATTGTCCTCTTTAACATGAGCTTTTGTTTTGTTTTGCCTCCAGTGGTGGGGAGATGAGCCGAGGTCTCACCTGCAGGCCTCGCGGTCAGCTGACAGACTGCACGTGCTCATGCCCAGAGAGGTCAGCCGCAAGATGAGCACCAACTCGGAATATGCAGTCATCACATATGCCTGAGAGAAGCCAATAAAGGAGGAGAAAATCGTACATTTTGTTAGTTGATGTTTTTTCCCACTGTTAATACAACGTTATACACACTCATTTATCACTTTATTAGATACACAGTGTACCTAATAAATAAACATAATCAATATCTGTGAACTGTGAGCACATCATGAATATTTTGAAGCTTAATTTAATCCTCAGCAGGTCACCTGTACTATGTCTACATGCCTCAATGTTACTGCCATATTACTGTTTACAAACATGCATGTTTAGCTAATAAAGTGGCTGGTGAATGTAATGTACATTTATGATGATGTCACAGTGTCTATTTGATTGACGTGTGCTGTGTTTGCACTGCACCTTCAATCAAAAACAATAAAGAGCGCCGTCCTTGTGAATGTCACTAAGTTTGAGCTTTGTCAGCATCCGTACTAGTTTCCAACCGTTGCTTGGAAACACATGACGACAAAAAAGCTCATGTAATGGTGGGGGCGCGAGTTGCAAGTAATTCTCGGTAACTTTTATTTTATTGTGTTTGCCTTTTATGTCCTGTGTTGTGTTTATAAGTGGCGTGTGTGGCGACTGGCGAATGTTTCGCACGACAAACGTCAAGCAGTAATGTGACATTACGCTGACAAGTGTCGTAAAAAAACACCCAAGAAGAAGAAGAAGAAGAAGAAGAAGTTATCTGTTGTCGTTAGCTAAACGTAGCTGCTCAAAGAAAACAGGCAAGTGTTTCAAATATATACCATATTATATATGTCTGTGTCATATACTATATTATATATGTCTGTGTCTTTCCTTTAGCCATTGAGTTTCGTTTTTGTTTTGTTTTTTTGCCTGAATAGCCACGAAATTAAGTACACTCACCTGTTACGTAACGTAACATACTATATATGCCTGTACTAAATGCTAAATTAAAAAAAAACAAAAAAAACATTAGGTATAAAAAATAAAGCCCAAACTACAAGATACTCCTGAAAATAACAACAATAAAAAACCAATGGCTGGGAAGAAATAGGCTAATGATTCCACACAGTTGACTGACCTCATTTATCTATAGATTTTATTCATCTATCAAAAATCATCATTTTTATCATCTATCGATCAAATGTCTTATGTTTATTTTTTTGAATAATCTTCCATATTTTTATTGTAAAGCAAAGAAGACAATAAAGGAAGAGCACTAAGAGTGCACACTACATCTAAGATTATCCTTTTTTATAAAAGAAAAAAATGGCCACATTCTCCAACACTCACCTGCGGATCCCGGACGGATTTGCCGAACTCCTGATGGGACTGGCCAAAGAAGTGTTACGAGACCAGCCAGAAGACATCCCTACATTTGCGGCCAATTTCTTTGAGGCTCTTCTCAAACAACGAGAAGGTACGGCAACTCACACATTACTCACATCGACTGATAGTCAAACGTTTATTTATTTATTTTTCTGCTGGCAGAGAGTGGCATGAACCACGCAGAGTGGACTGCGAAACAGGAAAGTAGCATGATCCATACATTCAAAGATAGCAAGGTATGTAATCAATGACTGTGGACAGTATTTACATTGATATGTTTACACTGTGTTCTATGTTGTGCTCTCTTTAAATTGCCCCTTGGGGACAAATAAAGTGTTTTGAATTGAATTGAAGTGATATACAGTCCCTATAACCCTCCCTCTGTATATGAATCTGAGTATTTCCTCACCTCTGTTGTTGTTCTTAACCTTTCCTAGCCTAGTCCTGGAGCAGAGCCTGCGTCTGACACCAGAACATCCAAGTGAGTCTCCCTTACTCGTGTTACCACCTGCCAGGAGGATCGAGAGGAAAGGGAGAGGATGAACATGAGGGAAAGAATAGCTCCAAGAAGAGATGATGACAATGCGTCTTTTTTAGGTCTATTTTTAAAATGCAAGGCAAGAGGCATTTTATTTATTTTATTTAAAAACACTTGATATTCAAGGTGTTGTACAGGAACAGAGACACAAATGCAAAGTCACGAAATGCAATCAACAACAATGAATTGTTTTAAAGGAGCGTACAAGACAAGATTAAGAAGAAGAAGAAGAATATGCCAAAAGGAGTAAAAAGAAATAAAGAGATTAAATGCATTAATAAGCAATTAATAAATTAATTTAAAAATCATTAATCATTCAGAAGTTGTTTGTTGTGAGGTAAATTCATTGTCCCAACGACAGGACAATTCATATGTGACTGCAGTGGTACTGTATATATATATATATATACATATAAGTCTAGGTTTGCAGTGTCATGAGTGAGGAGGAGGAGAACAGGACAGATCAACAAGGGACAGCGACTCATAGCTGCACAATGACAGGATCCAGATGAGTGTCGCACAGGCCACTGCATGGTTTTTGTCAAGCATCACATACTCATGCATTTACTTTATCACTAAAATCCCCTCCATGTGATACTGAACATCTTTCATTCTGATTGGTATTTTTTTTTTTAGAGGAAAATCTAATGAGTCCAGAAGTGAAAATGAAACAAGTAATTCAGCAGAAGCCTCAGAACTCCCCACCACTCGAGCTAATTTCTCTGAGGAGGATCATTTAACTGAAAGCACAGCAGAGGAAAATCATGGAGAGAATCGCAATATTTCAACGGAGAAGGGATTTTGCGACGAGGAATCTATCAAACTCCCCCCGATTGCAGACGTGCAATCAGATAAACTGAGTGGGACAGAGGACGAGGGAGACTCAACAATATATAAAGCTGATAAATCCGACAGGGCAGCTCAAGAAAAAGATACCAGTTCTGCTATAGACACTGACGTGCTATCATTCAGCGGCGTTTCAAATGTAGATGTGTGTGCTCAGGAGTTGGGAACAGCAGAAGATGGTGGAAGTGATACACAGGAAAGTGACATTGTCGATAGGGAGATGTCAGAGTCAGACGTGGAGGGAGAGGAGGACAGTGAAGAGAAAGAATCAGTGGTCACTCCACATTCTGGGCTAGCTGACGTGGACATTTGTGCAACAGAGCTCGGAGGGACAGAGAGACAAACGGAGAGCGCCACTGCTGATAGGGATACACACACCACTGAAGAGGAAAGCTTTAAAACCCTTGTACAATTACCACTCGCGCAGTTTGGGACACCTGAGGGCAATCAACAAGAGGCAGAAGATCAGACACGAAAAACTAAGGAGGAAGATGAAACAGATACTAAAGCTTCTGCCGAGGAAACACACGAAGGTTTGCCTCATAATGAGAGCGCTTTAGACTTTAATGCAACACCTAAGGAGGATTCATTGGTTGAGATTAGCTTTGAAGATGTTCCAGAGGCTCAGCAGATTACTGAGGTTAAAGAGGAAAAGGCCTTACAGACTGAGCTATTAGAAGAAGTGCAACAGGAGGAAGAGGCTGGCTTAGAGGAGGTTACTGATATGGTACAGCGTGGTGAACCTGAGACAGAGGAAGTTGAGAAGGAATTTTACTCTGAAAGGGAGGAAATAGAAAGTCAACTCAGGGCATCTGATATAATGGAAGAAAATGTGGTCACAAATGACACTAATTTAAATGACAGAGCTGAAGATAATACAAGTATCAGCTCATCCCATCAGCCTTCTACTGAAGTAGACTCAAAGAGCCCAGAGGAAGAACGTGATCAAACAGATGAGGATGACGAGACAAGAGAGGATCGTTTTTCTGAGGATGAGACGAAGGCAAATTACGCTGACTTTAAAGAAGACGAGACAACAGGCACAGTTGGAGAAGACAACGAGGACATTGACAGTAAAGCAAAGGACGAGGACGGCGATGGCGGTGCAGAAACCCGTTCATCGCAAGCACTTGTGGACTTACAGTCCAAAGATACACAGATAGAAAAAGACGAGGAAGTCGCCGAAAGTGATTCTGAGGCCCGAGAGAAAAGGGACGAAGTGTGCGAAGACGTGACGACTGCTGACCGTCGTCACGTCGAGGAGGAAGCACCGCCTGTGTCTGAAGCAGACGCAACACAGCTCGAGAAGAACGAGAGGACTGACGAGGTAAATATCTGTGTAATGTGTTATTGATGCGAATGACCTGACTGTAATGGAGGCAGTTAGAACTCACTGAATATCCCCCACTTTCATCAGCAGGCTCAGGATCTATAGTCATACATTTATCATAGAGCAGTGCTTCTAACCAGGCTACAGTCTGTACACTCTCTGTTCCTATTCTGGTTTCAGGTAGCCTAACAAACTAATGTTTTATTTTTTTTGTCCCCATTTGGGCTTGACAATATAGTTCATTTTCTGGATGACAGTCGCTCTGATAAACTCCTCCTAAAAGACGGACTGAACTATTCATCACGTGAATTAGGGCCTTTGACATTTTCCCACTGCTGTCACATTTAGCGTTTTCTGATCTGGACCAACAGGGCTACACACACACATTCACACACACACACACTCAGGGAGGGATTGTAGGAAGGGGTACTAAGAATGTTACCATGGTAACCCATCACCATCCAGCTCTCGCTTAGTGCCGTCATGGAATTAATGATGCAGATAGTTGCTAGGCACCATCTGTATCAATAATGCACCTTTAATAGCAGAATAGCAGTTTCTAACTGACCGATTAAACAGATTGTAAAACAACATTTCTGTGCTCTATATATAGTGTTGTTGTTTGATAGAATAAGTGAATTTTATTCTAACACTGGCTGAGCTGCTGTATCTCTAGTCTTTTTTTTTTTTTTTTTTTTTAAATCAAACTTTAATGCCTATAACTCACACTTTATAAGCCCTCACACACAGGCATGTTCTTATCATCTAAGGTGGATAAATACAGCGCTAATGGGAGCAGCTGTTATGATTAATTGCGTTAAATTGAATTACTGTGCTCATCATAAATTGCAAATTAACAGCGTGAAGCGTTTTTTAATAAAGCGAGCGGAATTTGCCATAAGGGTAGAGTAACATATTGTTTGAATGGAACGGGGGGGGGGGGTGTTAATGTCGGCTAAATAACTCAGATAAATGAATACTTTCTGTTCCTCTCCCTCTCCGTCTTGTCTTTGAGGCTGGCAGAGGAGTGTGGGTGGCCCTACCAGCTGGGATCAGAGGGATGGAGAGTGCTGTTAGCTCGCTCTGCCTCTAATAAATTTATAACACCTCCTATCGTGTAAAACAGGCCAAGATGCTTAGACTTTTTTTTTTTTTTTTTTTTTTTATTATTATTATTTTCACACGATTAGTAGGATTCGAAAGTCAGCAGTTACTGTTCTGCGGCCATCTGGCGTTTGCATAGTATTTCTATGTAAGTCATCTGTTTTTCTTTGTTATTTATGGCGTTTTATCAGTGTAACACAAGTTTTCACGACACTCCGTCGTCCCTTTGCAGGTTCCTTCAGATTAACACCAACAGTGAATGCTTCCATCACTTGTTTCAAATATAATGCACAATATTCTGTAGGTTGTTAGGGCAGCGATTGCTTCATTTCGCTGCTCATGTTTGAGGAAGCCAACAATGGCGTGAACACAGAAGGTCAGCAACTTTTAACGAGAGTGAAAAGATGGAGCACATGCTGTCATGTTTGTAGGAGGTATCTCTCTCTCTCTCTCTCTCTCTCTCTCTCCTTTTTCCCTCTGTCTTTCTCCCTCCCTCTTTCTGTTGCTATCTCCCTCTCTCTCTCTTACTCCCTTACTGTGTGTGAGCGGGTGTTCCTGAGCGTACAGTGATTGTCAGCCAGTGAGGCATCTGTATTATACGGGAGTCTCGTTCAAACAAGAGCATCACTTGGTCCACGTTAGAGGATTGAGGCAGACAGACTCCAGACTTAGGTCAGCTCCCCTGAAGACACCTTTGAGAGAGTGAGACATGGACTGTCACAATGTAAGTAAAAGTTTCAGATTCACTTTTTTTCCCACAATTTTTTAGTTACTAGTGGCCTTTTACTGCTGTTTGGTTGTGCACTGCCAGTGTTGTTGATGTTTCTGATAGAATAATGATAGATGGGAGACTTTCTTTGCAGAGAAGTTGTATATATATTTTTTTTTTTAATATGAGATTTACATCAGAAGAGTATTTAAGCACCTGACAAAGTGTAAAGCTGCCTTGTGTCTGTGCTGCTGCACAGGAGCTGGATTCTAGTCAGACACAGAGGCTAATGAATACTGGCTGAACAGGTGGGTGGTCACACTCCCACACTGGAGGGGTTTCACAGTGGAGACATGCAGCGCTGCTTCACCATGGAAGTGGGATGACAGTGGGCTTGTTCTGCCGCGAGCTGCCTTTGTGTGCGACGTCAATCTGTTGAAGCTCAGCGTGTGCCGCGCTCGCCACACGATCTGAATCGCTCTTTACGTAACTCGTCGACAGCCTGTTCGACTGCCACTATTGTGACGAGCCAGAATTCCTCATCTGCTCACACCAATGTTTTCCTGTATGACTTGAAGTGTCATTTTTTTTTTAAGCCAAAAGTTACAGAGCAAAAAGTTGAGCTCCAGGTTATATTTAAATCAATAATGAAGCAAAAAAAAACAACTTTAAGTATCAGTAATCAGTGATTTATTGATGATCTATTACTCAATGGAGGGAAACTTTTGTTTTTAGACATGGTTTCTGCAATAGCGCAGTACAGATGATAGGAAGTTCAACGATGTCACTGAAAGTTCACCACGTACTTGTTCCCGTCTCAGCAGGAGGAGTGCAGTCGGCCCCAGGAGGAAGAGGACATCATGGACATCCCTCTGGACGACCCAGAGGCCAACAGGGCCGCCGCCAAGATCCAGGCTGGCTTCCGGGGCCACATGACCCGCAAGAAGATGAAGCCAGAGGACAAAGCAGAGGGGGAGGAGGTGAGCAGCACCGGGGATGTGCTCAACGGAAGCCAGGGGGCCACAGGTCAGTGGTGTAGAACAAGGGGCTTAAAGACCAGGTCACATAATGACAGCAAAGAGAGGCTTTAAGGATATAGCGACTGTAAGGATGATAAGAGGCGCTGTAGCTACCAACAGGTCATGTAAGGTAAGATGTGGAGTCCTGTCAGTTTTTGATACTCTACATTAGCATAACTGTTTACACACACAGAGAAAATAAACCATCTAAATCCAAGTGACTCATTCAGTCGCCCCAGGAGAGAGAAAACATGTCCAGAAACGGCTGGTTTACCTTTGAAAAAACGTCAAGTCGCGTTCTAACAACATTTTCGATACGTTTCCAACTTTTTATGTAACTGTGGAGGAGGAAAGAGTTCAGAATTCAATCAGTCACTTATTTCAACTCGGGCAAAGTTTTTTCGTGAATCTCTGAAAACACAGACCAGATGAATTTGAGAGGTCTCTTTGAGAAGTAAGACGAGACTATTACGATGCCCAGCCCTTGAGATTCTCTTCGGCGAAGTGGCTCAGACGAAGAATCTATGTCAAAGCCTCTTCCCTAACCCACTTGCTGGCTGCCTTAGATGCTTATGTAGGAGATATATTTATAGCTCCAGGTGCTTCAGGTACAGTGTACATATGCTTCAGAGCAGAATTAATGGACCTGTCAGACTGGAACCGAGCATCCTAAGTACCTCCCTTTGGAGGAGACCCCCTTTTTCTCTCTCAGCAGTGAAAAGTGAGTTTTGAGGTCATCACTTATGTCAGCCGTCACAGGGAAAGTTTCCACATAAGACTTTAAAAGTATGTTCTGGGTTGCTGAGTTTATATGTGTACTATATATACTATATAAAGTGTTCCACCCACACCACACATAACAGTAGAGCGTGTAAGTAACTGTCTTTTACACTTGACGACTGCGCCGGTTACAGCCCTCTCCCTGTTTCTCTTTCCCAGCGACAGGAGGATCGGGGGCAGTAGAGAGCGATGACACATCTGTGCCAGAACAGTGACACCTCTGTCCTGACCTGGATGAAAAGGAAAGAGTGGGAGCCTGAGAGCGGCGGGAGATGTTCTGACAGAGTTCCTGATATGTTGACTGTTCTGGCTTACAGACACACACCTTTTTACCCCCCCTACCCACCAGGAGTGGTTTTTCTTTTTTTTCCCCAACACAAATTATCAGTATAGAATGAACAGTTTTGAGGGTGTGTTGTGTGAATTTTTGTGAACTTTAACACTCCTCTGCTTCTCCGGCAGCCTCATCAGTACGGATGTCTTTGACCCAGAATTTGCAACTCGCTGCATGTTCTTGTGAAACTTCTGGTAGTGTGCTAGTTTTTAGACGATGATCTGTGAATGTGAAAATGCAAACAGGGCTTATTTGGGGATGGATACAGTCATGCCATCTGTGTACAAACCTTTTGTGCATCAGCATTAGATTCATCTGTAAGTGAGTCATCTGTGGCTTGAATTATTCCCTGTGTTGCCTTGTTTTCTGGTGTGTTTCTTGTATTGTTAGCGTTTACTATTTGACTTGCTTACAAACTAATTAAAACATTGCAACTATGAAAAAGAAAAGTAGCTATCTATGTTCTATTAATTCCACTGCATTTACCTTGATTCTTTTTTGTGGGGGGGGGGGGGTCACAACTAAGCTCTCTTTTCACCTGTTAAAGCATTTTCTATAAATCTGATCTTCCAGAGCAGTAAGCATGCAGTAATCAACTCTTTTTCTAGATGCATTCGGTACAGCTTGACCCGATGAGACCCCCTGGTTCAATGTGCTCTGTCGTTGTGTTGGTACGTTTGACTTATGGACTTGGAGTTTGCAGAGCTTTTTGTGCTTTAATTAAATCGTACCCTGTTGAACTTTGCTGTAAAGGTATGGCACTACACGAATAAATCCACCTTAAATATGCGGTTTTATCTGTCGTTAATTTAAGATAAGGATCTGATAGTTTCAGGCGATATCATTTATGCAATGTGAAGTACAAGGGTTAATGCAATTCTGCATGGTCACAATCTATTAATTATCAAGGATAAAAGTGCATTATCATAAGCACAGCATACAGTGTGGTTCTGTCGGTTATTAAGCAGCAAATGGCCTCGCTTCAGTGCAAGAATAACAAGATATTTTGCTTTCGTTTGCCCTGGCAGTCTTGTTCACTTAATGAGAAACAGGCTAGAGCATCTTCAGTCTCCCAATGTTCCCACTCAGCCCACCTACGCACATCTGAGCCACGCACAGCACAAAACTCAAACTGCACATTTTCACACAGGAAAAAACACAAGCCCTGCGTCGGCACGCAAGAGCAGAAGTCTCTCGTTGTCGCACTCGACGTGCACACACACGCGCGCACACACAAACACAGGTTTATGGTTCTGTCAACAGCTGCAGAAATGACACCAGACATGGGTCTTGCTCTCAGTGGGTTGGTTTTTTTTTTTCCTTCTCAGGCTGACACTCCTCCTCCTTCCTCCACACTCTCATAAACATTCAGTATAGGTTTTATAAGGACTCTTCTTTTTTTTTTTTTTTGCTCCTACTCAGTCCCAGAGGTGCCACGGCCATGTTCTCCTGTCTCTTTAATGACTGTGGGTGAACCATCGATATTCTGCACACCATCCAAACATAGCACATAACACCCACTTGGTGCTGTAGATGGTATTCTGAGAGATTGATGGAGCATGTTTTCAACCAAAGAAGAAGAAGAAGAGGTCTGTGTGAGATCCTCAGGGGCGTGAGGAGTCTCAGACTGGCTTTTTTTTTTGTTAAAGTACGGAATTATAATCCTGTTCCTCCCTTTTCTCAACTTGTGAAGCCTAAGCGGACTATTTTAGGAGTGCATCATATGATAGATCTGCTCTGCTGGTTGGTTTTTCTCCTTCAGACAGCCTGTCAGTGAGAAAAGATCTCCTGTCGTCTCCTGGGTGATAATTAGAGATGAATGTGGCAGGCCAAACAGCAGGGGGCGCCAGCTTTGCTATTGTAATGCCTGTGCCTGTATCTTTTTTTTTTTTTTTCACTTAACAACAGTGAGGATACAAATGAGTGGGCTTTGTTGCCACAGCTGCACAGACACCTGATACATTACTGTAAAAACAACACAATTTCAGTCAAATTATGCGAGCGTTGAGGTGAAAATCTATTCCATTTGTCTCAAGTCACACAGGATCAGTGTCAAAACTGTGGACTACACGTGACACTGAATTATGTCACAGAAACATGCACCCAGACTGTGTCTGTGCAGGCTTTCACTTGGAAAACTCTTGATTTAGAGCATGTCAGAAGATGAGAGAAAGAGGGAGTTGCTCTCTTTTAAGTGAGGGCAGAGGTTGAGGGGAGAGTTTTTGGCTTTGATGGCTGACTTAGGCAGGACGCTGAGCTTTTGGGGGGAGAGTGCGGCGTCGAAGTAGCAGGAGCAGCAGCAGCAGCTGTTCCCACAGTCCTGAAGCTTTTCATCAATCCTCCACACACTGCATAAAACCCTCTCTTTGTTGTCAGTCTAAAAAACACCCAAATGACTCATCTTTGAACAAAAACATGCCTTTAAACATCAAAACATAGCAGGAAGTTGCTGATGGGAGGGATTTAATGAGATGTGACATGTTGCAGGTTATAGGAAATTATACCTACAGGCAGTGAAGTGAATTCATACCTTTTGTACTCTGTAATATAAGTCACAATTTTAATGTCAAAACACCATTTTCAGTATCATCATTTCAGAGTCTTGGTGCAACTCCAACACCATCTATAGGGCAACATCGGTACAGTTCTTTTCTTTAAAAAAAAAAAATCCCATTTGATGTCTTTATTAATGCAGCCCTTGGCCAGGTAAGTATGGATCATGTAGCATCAGTAAGATGCCTCAAGACTTTAATGTTTGTGTGTGTGGGTCGATAACAGTGTGAGTGACAAAGTGCGAGTTTATTGTGAGGCTTCAGGCCTGAAAGAAGTTGGGACAGTGACAAATGTGGGCCAACGAGAGGGTGAGGTGAGCTGTCGTCCTAAAATCAGAAATTGTAGAGTGAGCACAGTGGGTCCCCGCAGTGAGCAATTCAATATTTTATTATTTACTTAAATAGCAGGGGAATAAAAGTGTCATGATTTTAACAGTTCTAAGGTTTAAAATAAATGAAGAGGTGCTGTGATGTGATGATGCTGTATAAATCAAACACTATGTTATTTCAGCTCCTCTTAGAGAGGATACAGTGGAATGGTCTCGTTCAAACATACTCACACAATCACACACACACACACACACACACTCGCACAGTTGGCTGTTGTTGGCTCGGACTGGGGTGCTGTGAGGAGAGCGGGGCTCAGTGTGACCAGGCAGAGGCCAGTGTTGTGAGGCAGTGCAGTGCAGGACTACTGACTGTCGAGCTGCAGGGACGTGCCAAGCGTGGATAAACCATGCTCACAAAGTGGGAGAAAGACTCAGGAGCCCAGGACACAAGATGAAGGTGGAGAGGAAGAAGACCTCCTCTTCTACAAGGGACACTTTCGCTCACATTCCTGCACTGCTGAGACTCTGCGGCCTCCTCCTCCTCCTCACAGGTAAGTCCAAAACGTTTACTGGCACCATAGAGAGACGGCAAACGAGCAGATGGCGTTTAATTGTTTTAATTTTTATAATCCAGTTTAATTAACCCAAGATGATGATTTTTTTTCCCCCCTCCTTTTATTCCAGCTTGATTCATGAGTCATGGGTGGTGGAGCAGCTATTGTGTGTGTGTGTGTGTGTAAGGAGGGGATGCACAGGTTAATCGTGATGGTGTTGTGTTTGTGAACTGAGCGTGACAAAGTTAACTTGAGTGGCAAACAAAACTGTTGATGATGATGATGTCAAAGGTTTAGCACTCAGTGATTTTGTTTAAAAAAAAAATCTGATATCATGGCCGTACCAAGGGTCCAGTTTACTCTACATTTTTGAGCAGAAAGAATCACTGGGATGTTGTGTATTTCTCCGGCTTCGCCAGTGACAAAGACTTTTTCTCTCTCTTACCCTCTCACTCTCTCTCTCTCTCTCTCACTCCTTTCAATGGAGGAAACTAGTTTCAACAATCACCCTCTTTGTCTTATCGCCTTGGCAACCCTTGTCAGGCGGACCAAATGGTTGCCACGGCAATGAGGCGATGCCCTGCTAACTGCCTCACGACAAAGAATAGTGAACAGTGCAGACTCTCTCTCTCTCTCTCTCTCTCTCTCTCGCTCACTGATGCCATGTTCAGACCTCCATGTGTCCGGGGCCACAGCTGAGTTATAGGAGCCTCCACTGTGAACATAATAGCTTTGTTGTGTTTGGTTTCCAAGACAGGAGTCCTTCATAAAGGATGAAATGTGGCTCGCACTGTAAAATACCTTATTCCTATAACACGGAGGGGAGGTGCGGGGATAACTGGGGAGCACAAGTCAAAATTAGTTATTACACGCTTTCTACGAGGGTTCATGAGAAAACCCTGGGGGGGATTAGTGATTAAGACATGACATCCTGGACTGTAGAAAGTGTGTGTGTGTGTGTGTGTGTTTTTTTTTCTGTGCACAGTAGAAGCAAACCTCACGGCTTTAAGGTAAAAATGTTGTGTTGTGTCAAGACGGCACCTGTTGAAAGACCTGAGATAAAGCTCTGAAGAAAAAGAAAGGGGTTTCAAAAAGTGTCAAGTCATGAAAAATTGAACTTGCTGAACTTTTTGAGAAGTACAATAACTCTTTTATAGGTTACATGCAACTTTAGTGCATTGTTTTAGAATTTGTGATATGAAAATGTGAATAAATAAATCAGTTGTTTGATCCAAATGAGATGTCACGTGAAAAGGTTGACAGTGTTGATTTTGCACAAAAGTAAAACTTGCATGTCAAGGTAAAATCCAAATGTTGAACTAATTATTTTTACATCAATAGATTCACCCTCTGTGTGTCAGACACTTTAATTACTACTGTGCCATAACTGTGCAATATAGATGTCCATGCTTTTGTATTGGCATTTACCTTCAGTACCAATGCAGTTGCACATTTCGTTTCGTTACACACAGTCCACAGGTTTAGGTTCAGTTACTCTTCTAATATATACTGTATATTGGTACAAATGATTGTATAGCTTTATTCTTTTTTTTATTTATATTATACCTTAGTATATCACGTCTTTGTTTATATCTTAGTATCCTATAGTAGAGGCCAGGGTTTCTGACTCCTGGTCCTGGGGAGCAGCTGTCCTGCATGTTTTAGATGTTTCTCTGCTCAAACACACCTGATTCAAATTCAGGACCAGGAGTAAGAAACCCTGGTATAGGCTCTTTTTTTTTTTTTTTTTTTTACAATTTTAAGAAAGCTGCATCCTTGGTGCATCAAGATATATTTTATTTTTGTGATTTTAATCATTTAAAACCACTGAAAATAGCTTTTTGGTGCTGAGTTCAAAGTCTAACAACATCTCATTATATAGCTTTTTTTTAAATGTATTATTTACTCTGGGTCGGACCTCTGCAATTTCTTGCAATAACTGAAGACAAGTTGCACGTGACACATTTCAAATACGCTTCTACAGCTTACGTGCAATTAAAACAATTTAAAACAGGACCGTGAACGTAAAATAATAGGGCATTGAATCAGCTTGTTATTTATTATGTGCGGTGAAGGCATGCAGGCCCCTGTCACTGTCACTGCTCCGAGTTTTCTTTTCTGTTTGTACTTGGAAGTGCAAGAGTAGTAATTAGTGTTGCAGTAATTAGTGCATATTTACATGTTTCCTCTATTGTTTCAGTGTGGCAGAGCAACAAAGGACGCATAGTGACTGTACCCCCCCCCCCCCCCCACCCCCCTGAAACTGCCCTGCACTTGTATCCCCTGCATTCCTTTCTGTGTGCTCTCCATGTTTTTTTGGGAGCGAGGGGAATTCAGCCTCCCTTCCTTTCTCTTTGCATTTTCTCCAGGTGAAGTGACAGGAGTGAATGTGACCAGCCAAGCCCAGGTGGTGAGAGGCACGGTGGGCAAAGAAGCCCTGCTGTCAGTCAGCTACTCCAGCAGCAGCTTGGACAAGCCAGTGATCAAGTGGCAGCTGAAGAGGAGCAAAGAGAAGCCGATCACCGTCGTGCAGTCCATAGGAACGGACATCATCGGGAACCTGAAGCCCGAGTACCGCAACCGCATCCGGGTGTTTGACAATGGGTCACTGCTGCTTCACAACCTGCAGCTCTCCGACGAGGGGGCTTACGAAGTGGAGATCTCCATCACGGATGACAGCTTTACTGGAGAGCACCACACGGAGCTCACCGTGGATGGTATTACAGAATTAAAGTTTTATTTTCTTCACATATTTAAAGGTGCCATATATGTAAGAATGTGGCCAAAAACGGTTACTACATTCAAATTCAAAATACCGAGGTCTTTTAGTTCTCGTTTTCTGACGTAACTGGCAACCAGTGGTTGCTCGGCGGCTGAGACTATACCGACTGCAATGATTGGTAGACGGCGGTAGGTGGCGCCACATGCCAAAACATGATTTCAAAACATAAACATGATTTGCAGTCTGCAAAAGATTTTTTTTAATGCAAATATTTTGTCTGTACTGTTGTTGTTGGTGAGTTCAGTTTGTTATATGAACATTATTCCTTAGTCTCTGTGACATATTAGGAGGATTTTATGGCCAGTTGCTTTAGATTTATTACATAATGCACCTTTAAACATAATGATCAATCCGATGAGCCACATGGTTGGTGTAGTGGTTAGCATAGCCAAGACCTGGGTTCATGACCTGGTCAGAACAAGAGCATTGGTTTCTGCATGGAGTTTCCTCCCACAGTCCAAAAATGCAGATTTGGGGCAAATTGAACACTCTGAATTGACAAAAAGTGTGAATGTGGTCCTGTGATGGACTGGTGACCTGTCCAGGGTATACCCACCTTATGCCCTATGTCAGCTGGGTTGGGATCCGGAGCCCCCTCGACCCTCATGTGGAGGATAAAGGGGTAGAAATTGAGTGAACGAATGATCAATCAGAGCATAATGTTGAAAAGCAATAAGAGCATAATACAGATTCTAAAAGTGATTGTCCATGACACTTTGCCCTGTCGCCCTCAGTTCCCGTGTCCAAACCCTACATCCAGATGATAGCGTCGTCCGTCCTGGAGTACAGCGAGTACTTCAACCTGCACTGCTCCCACGACAACGGGACAAAGCCCGTCTACAGCTGGCAGAAGGGAGGCAAGGTGCTGCTCAACGACTCGCGCCTGCTGCTTTCCCACGACCAGAAGGTGCTGACCATCGCGCGCGTGCTGTTCTCGGACGACGACGTCTACTCGTGCACGGTGGAGAACAGCATCAGCAGCATGAAGAGCACGCCTGTGAAGATCACCGTCTACAGTAGGTGGCGCGTTACACAGGTTCATGTCAAAGACGAGGGATGATGTGATGGTCTAACATACACTACCGTTCAAAAGTTTGGGGTCACTTAGAAATGTCCTTATTTTTTGTCCTTATTTTCAATGAATTAAATGAATCAGAAATACACTCTATACCAGGGGTCACCAACCTTTTTGAGACAGAGAGCTACCTTAAGGGTAAAAAATAATATGGAGGGCTACCATATAATATTTTTTTGTTTGTTTACCATTTAAATGATTAATATTATGCATTCAACTGCATACACATTCCTTCCAGTGCTTAATCCTAACGATTACCAGTTTTTATAAACAATATCAAAGATATTTTACTGACAGATCATACGGATACATGCAAGTGAGGTGAAGTGAAGTGAGCCCGCGGGCACCGTATTGGCTGCCCGCGGGCTACCAGGTGCCCGCGGGCACCACGTTGGTGACCCCTGCTCTATACATTGTTAATGTGGTAAACGACTATTCTAGCTGCAAACGTCTGGTTTTTAATGGAATATGTACATAGGTGTATAGAGGCCCATTTCCAGCAACCATCTCTCCAGTGTTCTAATGGTACATTGCTAATCGTGTTAGAAGGCTATTGGATGATTAGAAAACCCTTGAAAACCCTTGGGCAATTATGTTAGCACAGCTGAAAACAGTTTTGCTGGTTATTTGACGAAAGGGCAAAATGATTATTTGGAATAAAAATCATTCTTTCTAATCTTGTCAATGTCTTGACTATATTTTCTATTCATTTTGCAACTCTTTTGAAGAATGAAAGTTTGACTTTTAATGGAAAACACAAAAAAAATTGTGTAGGTGACCCCACACTTTTGAACGGTAGTGTATGTTTCATGAGAAGATGATGATTTAATCTGCAAATTATCTAGTCATTATAACTCTTGGGTAAATAAGTTGGGAGACCTCTTCATGGGAGGTGAAAAGGTCTCGGACAAAACACACTTTTTAATGTGTCGCTACTAGCTCAGCCTGAACGTACACTAACACAGAGGTTTGAAACAGCAACCGTGGCAACGAGAGCCAGGGTAGATAGACACTGCAAGGCTGATGAAGTGATGAGAGGCAGGTGTGCAGACTGGGAGCAGTGATGAGCCTATCATGAACAGATGTGCAGGAGGGAGCCACGCCCATTCACACACAGAAGGTGAAGCACAGCACAACCATGAATCCAGTGTTGTATGAAGTACTTTAAAGGCATTCTTGAGTAAGCATCTTACGAGAACATGACTTGGTAGGAGTTGAAGTGACTTTTTTAAATTATATTACTTAAGTAAAAATCTTAAAGTATATGACATTTACTATACTTGAGTATCAAAGAGTAATTTGCTGATGTGGTAGGACAACTGGAAGGCTGTGGGTTGAATTCCTGGCTCTACTAGTCTATATGTGTCCTTGAGCAAGACACTTAACCCCCATGTTACATGTGAATGGGTATGAAAGATGTGTGAATGGGTGAATTGCAGCTCATCAAGAATATAAGATTAAAGATGTATGCATTTGTCACACGAGATTGTACAAGGTACGTTGTCTGTGAAATGAAAATTGTGAGGCCAATGTTGTACTAAAAATAAAAAATTTTGAACTAAATTTAGATAAAGATGAAAATAAAGGTAAAAAGTAAAATACAGATATACGTGAATTTTGTTAAAGGCGCCATATGTAAGAATGTGGCCAAAAACAGTTACTACACTCAAATTCAAAATATCAAGGTCTAACTGGCAACCCGTGGTTGCTCGGCAACTGAGACTCTACTGTATTTGAAATTGTGGCACGTGCAACTCGTCTTCAGTTATTGCAAGAAATTGCCTAGCCAGAGTAAATGATAAATAAAAAAGCTATATAATGAGATGTTGATAGACTTTGAACTCAGCACCAAAAAGCTGGTTTAGTGGTTTTAATAGTGCCAGATTTAAGAATGTGGCCAAAACCGGTTACTACATTCAAATTCAAACTACCGAGGTCTTTTAAGTTTCGTTTTCTGACGTAACTGGCAAACCCGTGGTTGCTCGTCAGCTGAGACTCTACTGACTGCAATGATTGGTAGACGGCGGTAGGTGGCGCCACATGCCAAAACATGATTTCAAAACATAAACATGATTTGCAGTCTGCACAATATATTTTTTATAATGCAAATATTTTGGCTGTGCTGTCGTTGTTGGTGAGTTCAGTTTTTTATATGAACATTATTCCTGAGTCTCTGTGACATATTAGGATATATTAGCTTCTGTGACACTGTTGTATACGACTAAAGTTAAATTCCGGGCCTGTAAGTGCGGCAGAGTAAGTTGGCTCAGAGCGGCTGTTACTGGGCGCCAGTATGGCCACCACATGTCAGGCTGAGAGAGCAAGGAACAGGCAGTTTAATCCACTGAATGGACAGTTATTTATGAGAAAGGAGCAGAGAAAAAGAAAGCAGGTGGTGGTGGTGGTGGTGGTGGTTGGGGGGACACTGTGCCTCAATGGACCTCAGTAATCCTGACTTCATTATTGCTGCAGTGTGTGATGTAGTGCGTGAAGAAGCAGCCACAGGTGCTCACACTCCTTACACAGTACATTTTAAAGTAGCAGCACGGGAGTCAAATTAACATCAGAGACCAGATTCACTGAAGCAGTTTCACTCTTCTAATGTTTGCATTATACATTTAACACTATATTCCAGAGTGTATTTGAGTTCAACTCTTTTAGTGTTGCTTTAACACTGCAACATTTACTCTGTACCGTTCCCTCTTTCTATTTCTATTCCCACTGCGTGGACAAACTCAGAGTGACTGCCCACTGTGCTCCTTCACTGCGCCTCATTCATGTTAGCACACTCTAAAGACTTTGTTCTGCTCGTTCCTCACAGTGGCCAAGTTTCAGTCTAAGGGAAAAAACAATTGGTTGCTTTTAAGACACAACTTGCAAAACTTCCCCAGAGTCAAATACCAAGATGGAAAAATGCAAAATTCCCTGTTGTTACTGACACAAGATTATCTTTCTTCCTTTCTCTTTCCACATATACCTCTCTCTGTGTCACTCTCTCTGGTTCAGGACGGAGCTCGCTATACATCATCCTGTCCACCGGGGGCATATTCCTCCTAATCACCCTGGTGACAGTGTGTGCCTGTTGGAAACCTTCCAAGTGAGAGCCACCTCTCTCTCTCTGTGTCTCTCTCTCCCTCCCTCACTGGCTTAGATATTGCACTTAAGGATGTGACTAGAATCTCAAGTAGCTCCATAGTGACAGCATTCTCCACAACTCTGAACATTTATTTATTAGGAAATTGTTGTTGTTAGTTGTTAGATAAGTGGGTTTTTTTTGTACTTGCTGTAGAAAGAAGCATCGACCCGTCCCTCAGAGAGCTCCTGTCTACGCAGAGCAGAGTGAAAATGGCCACGACGGTGAGCATTCAAAGAGCCACTTCCACACCAGCAGAATGTCATTTTCTAAAATAAATATATATATATATATAATTTATTTTTTCCAGTTGACGTTGTGCCCAAACCGACTACGCTCGGACGAAGGAGCCCCATGCCTCTCTATGTTCTCAATGAAGACGTAAGTCACAGACACGGCTACGCTTCACGTGGTGAGCTCTCAGCCTGAAACCTGGCAACCACGCAAAAGGAAAGATCAATAACAATCTCGAAAAGCTCACACAACTCCAGTGGCATTTCAAAGGCTTTTAGGAGCCAAAATCTGAGGGGCCCTTCACCATACTGCCACTCCCACCACTCCAGACAGACTAACTGATGAAATGTCAATTGTTAGCATTTAAGTGACAATAACGCCCTTTTTTTTCCCCCTGCGTGCTACAAATTTGTTGCACAGCAGCCATTTTGCACAGATCACAGTAAGAAAACCACATGTGGAAATAATCAAATTAAGGATGGCTGAGTTCCATTTTTTTTTTTGCTCAGTGACAACAGAGTCCTGACAACACAGTCATTGTCGATGTGGTCTATAACTTTTTAAAATGCATGAAAAGCATGTTAGTCGGCCTGAAATTATACCTAAATTTGTAGATGTCAGGGAGTGTATTTGTATATTTGGTGAAGATTTCCTTTATATTCTAACTTATTCTAACAACTGCTTGTATGTGTCTACATACCTGTGGAATAAAGCTGAATCTAATTCTGATGGGCGCTCGACATGCAGAAAAACTAGAGCCACCATGCATGGAAAGGCACTGAGTGTCTCATCCATCCACCTCTGTGTTATAATGAAATAATGAAGGTGTGGTGCTTTGTTAGTGGTGTCTTGTTGTTGTCTCCTGTAAATGTTTAACGACAGAAATGGGGAAAGGGATTCTCACAAAATTGTTAAAGCTGTTGTTGTTCCGTCCTCTCAGCTCAGGAAACGGTTTGTGTTTCCGAGCAGAAATCATTGCAAGCCATTATAAAGAAATATGAAATGACAGAGCAACTTAGCTTCCAAAATATACCCTCGCAATCTCGTAAAAGAAAATGTTAAGTTAAGAATGAATTATTAAAAAAAAAAAACCCCACAGATGATGAGTGTAAAGATGTGGACAGGGAGTGGAAAGGGAACTTGCTTGTGACCGAAGGGTTGCCAGTTTAAGTCCCCCGCTGTGAGCAAGTTACCCAATCCTTATTGTTAATTCTAAGTTGACCCCAACCATACATTCTTAGAAATAAGGGTTCCAAAAGTTCTTGGTAACACTAATGGTTCCAGTGAGAACCATTTTGACCCAGAGAACCCTTTAAAACCCCTTTCCTGAAGGGTTTTAAAGGGTTTCTCCAAAAGGGTTCCAGGTGGAAAGCTTCTACCTGGAGCCAAAGTTTCTCCTACACTCTTAGAAATAAAAGTGCTAAGTAGAACCATATACGGTTCTTCAGCTTGTCCTCATAGGAGAACCCTTTTTGGCTCTAGGTACTACTTTTTTTTTATAAAGGTTCCACCTGGAACCCTTTTGGAGGGTTCCACCAATAACCCTTTTAAAACCCTTTATTCAGGAAAGGGGTTATAAAGGGTTCTCTGGATCAGAATGGTTCTTACTGGAACCATTAGTGTTACCAAGAACCCTTGAAAAACCCTTTCTTTGGGAAAGGGTTTTTCAGAAGGAAATGGTTCCAGGTAGAACCTAAGCCCTTGTAGAAGAACCCTTTTGGAACCCTTATTTCTAAGAGTGTATGAGGACTAGCCGAAGAACCTTGTATGGTTCTACTTTGCACTTTTATTTCTAAGAGTGCATGAGGACACATCCATTGTACTCCTCATGCTGGTCCCTATCCTGGTTAAATATGAGGGTTGTGTCTGGAAGGGCATGGTCTCAGCATGGCTGAAAGAAAAGAAAAAGATTGTAATATCCCTGTCCCTTTTGTTATTTCAGGAGACGTTGGAACATTTGGAAGAATGTTCTGGCAACACTGCCAGCCAGTCAGAACTCAGTTTCCCTGCTTCGTATGTTCCGGTCCTTCCCCCTTCCTCAAACAGAACTGAACGGCCCGTCTGGTCCGCTCCACGCAGATACCCCCGCAGCCCCTCTCCACTGGCACAGCCTCTCCCACAGCCCCTGCCAGGTCCTCCACTACGCCCAGTCCGCTCGCCTGCTCACTCCCCCGGTTCGTCTCCTCGTGGTTTCAGCCCAATCAGGAAGGTCCGTCCTCCGGTCGGTATCCCGACCAGCCACCTGCCCGTGGAGGTGGAATGTTCAGACACCGGCGATCAGACTCACGTTGCTCAACACTCCTGAGAAGTCTGCTGTCATGCTGTGATCTGTAAAGTACATGTATAGTTAATAGTGTAACTGATGAAATAACGCTATCTTCACATTCCATTATTTATCATTGAGTTCTCAATGGCTCTCATCAATGTTTTAAATTCGGAAAATAAAAAATGACGATGATCCTGTCCAGTAGAATGTAGAATATTATGCCACATGACGCTGAGACAGCAACGTGTTCCCACCTCTATTATATACTGTGTTTTGTCTCCTGTTGCGTTAAAAGTTTTATTAGGGAACTTTTGATAGGTGCTTGTACATATTTAAGTTAATTGTTTTTCTTTAAAAAAAAAAAAAAAAAAAAGTAAAACCACAAAATGTATTCTTATTCTAAATTAGGTCACTGCTTTATAGACCAAGGTTAATAAATCTATTTAAATAGTTTGTAGTTTGTCACATTCTTTATGTCATCACTCATATTATACTGTACATTTTTATTCATGCCACACAAGTCAGTGACCTTTAATTTGACCTGCATTTGTGTGTTTGGACTGCTCTTGAGTATGAGTGTAATTCCTGTCTTGTCCATTAGGTGTCACCCACACATTTCCTTCAATGTACACATGTGAGGGAGGGTTCCAGAAAGATGGTTTTGCTTGAAATTGCACCTTTATTTCTTCTTCTTCTTCTTCTTCTTCTGTACAGCTGTGCGTCAAGACTCTTTATTCCGTTGGCTTTTACCTAAAGAAGAGATAAACAAACAAACGGATGGAAACATGAATAAATCCTCTCTCATCAGGGCCTCGGGCTCCATTTGCTTGACATTTGAAGGTCAATGACAATCAAATCTCAAATCCTTGGCTATACTTTAATCATGGTTTAAAAAGAGATCTAAACATAGAGAAACAAATATAGGACACATTTATATCAAGAGGAGGCTTTACTGTAGATTTGATCCACAATCAGGTCTGAATGAGCGCAATCAGTTCAATCATCCATCCTCTAAATGATTTCCTATGAATAGACTTTTGATTATAATATTTAACTGGAAAAAAATGACACGTGGCACAAGAGTAATAACTGCTTAATTTGTTGCTTAATTATTCATTAGTTTACCTGCTTTTATTTTTTAAGCAGCATGACTTAAAAGAGATTAAAGGACGTGCTGAGCTCACAGTGGCCTGGTCCATCACTATTATCAGGATAATTTGTTCCCTTCACACGACCAGCTGGACGTCTTTTGTCCCTGAAAATCTGCATGATTTTGCCGCTTTTGTGCCCGGACGGTGGTTTTTTCCGTCACCGGAGGTGTGAGGAGTCTTATAAGGGGTCGCATAAGCAAATGACGCTCGTCTGTTTTGATGTGGGCAGCCGTGTGCTCTTTTATGTCTTTGGTCGACAAAACGGCGTGAATACGCAACAACAGAGCTCGAGCAGGCGTCTGGAAGAAGAAGAAGACGACGCACAGTGTGATAAAAAACTGGGAAGATGCTGCTCCACTGTCATTACGTCAGGATGAGCGGGATAAAAAAAAGGCTGAAATGATGAAAACAGCAAGTAGCGTATAGAGGAAAAAAAGAACACAAGAGCATTTTGGCTGCTTTTTCCATTCATATTCCATTCCATTACATTTAAACATGCAGTATATACAGAGGCTATAAAAGAATGTGCAATACAGAGTGTCTTATATCCTTTTTTTCAGCACAACCTAAGCAAAAATGTAATTTTTACCAACTATTTAAACACACCTCAACAAAAAGCACTCAAAATGAGTGAGTTAATGAGTTAATTTTTATAAACAGGAAGAAAAGAAAAATGCTCTATTTTGTGACTTCTGCACAATTATTGCTCCTTTAAACCACTACTAAAAATGCAATGTACATTTTTTTTTTTTAAATCCTGAATATGTGACCTATGAACGCACAACCCCAGGATGTCCATATAAGGAGTTGTTTATTATTCCCACGGCAAATTACCATGGGGGCACCTGCAGCACAGATCCGTGACGCGTGACCTCTCAGGTTTACCACAGAGGGGTCAAACTCAAATGACCTGGGGGTCAATGAGCGTCTGGAATTATACAAATTATGGCACAATATTGTGTCATATCGCAAAAATAAAAGATATTCATGATCACATTCCACAGTTTCAAAATAAAAGTCTTTGTTTTGATAGGGAACGATGCATAAACTTCACAATAATAACATATTTTGATGCTAAAAAATAAATCTAGTTATGCAAAAACAGAGAAATTAAGTAGTAAGTAATTAAGTAAAAACCACTCTGGACAATGTGGCAAAATATATTTAAAGGTGCCATATGTAAGAATGTGGCCAAAAAAAACGGTTACTACACTCAAATTCAAAATACCGAGGTCTTTTTGGTTTCGTTTTCTCCGCCATTGTAGCTCAGACGTAACTGGCAACCCGTGGTTGCTCGGCAGCTAAGACTCTACTGACTGCAAATGATTGGTAGACGGCGGTAGGTGGCGCCACATGCCAAAACATGATTTCAAAACATAAACATTATTTGCGGTCAGCAAAATATTATTTTAATGGGAATATTTTGTCTGTACTGTTGTTGTTGGTGAGTTCAGTTTGTTATATGAACATTATTCCTGAGTCTCTGTGACATATTAGGAGGATTTTATGGCCAGTTGCTTTAGATATATTACACAAAGCACCTTTAATACTTTTGTTTTGCGGGCCATGTGTTCATTATGTCATGATCGAATGCGGGGGCCGCATGTGGTCCACGTGCCGCCAGTTTGACACCTCTGAAGTCTCATGGGAACTCAACACGTGTCAGCAGGTGTCGGTCACCTAAGTGGAAAATGAAATATCCTCAGATCATAAAAAGTTGCTTTGACGATGTTTTCACAGGTGTGTGAGTGGGTATAGGTGTCATGTGTGTGTGTGCTCATTATAGACAATGTACGCATGATGCTCTCCATCGCTAATTAATGACCTCCTCTTGCCTCCTGCTCGAGTCTTCGCACTGATGTCCTTGTTCACACAAGCCCGTCGATGTGAAAACTCTCAGGAGAAGAGGGTGGCGTTATTGTGGCTCCGTTGTTGGAAGGCCTTTTGTTTTGGCTGACCAGGAAATGTAACGTAATGCACAGGCTTTTGGAGTCCAATTAGATTAATGCACTGAAGAAAAAGAAGAGTAGAGGCTTTAAAAAGCTAATCTTGGCAGAAAATGTGACTTATTGGATCCAAATATTTACTATATTTGACCCGAAATCTTACATTACATGATTTCTCTCATATGATTGTCTGTGTTTAATCAAAAATATCTGCTCAAGGTCTGAGCAGATCGAATATTCCCATATTTTATGAAACAGCAAATACTTGAATGCAGTTTTTCACACAACAGAGTGATTAATATTTTTTTTATCACTGAGTATTACTGGTAATAATGTTGAAAATGTTATCAACATTGCGATTAATCTGCAGTATATGGATGAGTTTGGCCACAGAAAATTAAACAAAATAATAATAAAACAGCATGAATTCTGAGATTAAAGTCAGAATTCTCAGATTAAAATGTTGCAATTCTGAGATTAAAATGTTGGAATTCTGAGATTGTACAATCAGAATTCTGGGATTAAAAAAGTTAGAATTCTGGGATTAAAATGTTGAAATTCTGAGATTAAAATGTTGGAATTCTGAAATTAATGTCAGAATTCTGAGATTAAAATGTTGGAATTCTGAGATTAAAATGTTGGAGTTCTGAAATTAATGTCAGAATTCTGAGATTAAAATGTTGGAATTCTGAGATTAAAATGCTGGAATTCTGAAATTAAAATGCTGGAATTCTGAAATTAAAACATTGGAATTCTGATATTAAAACGTTGGAATTCTGAGATTCTAATCTCAGAATTTTGAGATTGTAATCTCCAACATTTGAATCTCATAATTCTGAGATTCAAATGTTGGAATTCTGAGATTGTAAAGTCATAATTCTGAAATTAAAATGTTGGAATTCTGAGATTCTAATCTCAGAATTCTGAGATTCAAATGTTGGAATTCTGAGATTAAAACATTGGAATTCTGAGAAAAAAAACTCTGAATTTACATCTCGTCACATGTTTTGAAAAGGAGTGGGCAGAAGTATAAATGTACTTATCCCTATTCCTGTTACACACAACTCAATTTATACATTACTTTATCTCATGACCAAATATTTACATGTTTACAGTATTTTACACAAGGTTCTGAATGTTCTCACAACAACACAAGAACACTTCTGCCTTTAAACATGACCATTTCCATCACAATCATGGTCGTCGGGGGACCCACTGCCTGCCCTGCATTATTTTAGATGCTGCCCTGCTCCAACACACCTGATTCAGGCTCTGAAAAAGGCTCATAATCACCCTCTGATTTGAATCAGGTGTGTTGTTTGCAGGACAGCATCTAAAATAATGCAGGAGTGGGAAACACTGATTTAAGGTGAGATGAAAATATTTCAACATACGTCAATATTTAATAGAAATTAAACAAATAGGTCACACTTTACGTTAAACGAGAGTACAGTATCAGTACAGTAAGCTTACAGAATATTAATAATGTTGTACATCTTATTTCTGTCTGGCTTTAAACACAACCATTCCCATCACCGTCCTGGATTAAACCACTGTTCTCCATCTGTTTTTTGTATTTTGTATATTCTTTTTTTTTTTTTGACTCTGCTTTAATTTTCTCTGTTAGACTGTTCCATATGTTCCACAATACAACTGTTTCCACTGGTTCTTAAAGAAAGAGGGGGCCCACTGAGGGTCGACACACACCACACACACACACACACACACACACACACACACACACACACACACACACACACACACACACACACACACACACACACACACACACCCTGTACATGAAAGGGAAATTAAAAATTGTGATTTGATTTGGGGTCACTGTCTGGGAACAATGTGTGTATTATGTCGTGTGGTTGGACACTTACATAGTTATAGTTTATTTCAGTGTCCTCGCTCTGTCATAAAGGGATGCTTAAAAAAAAAAAATGCTCTGAAATCTCCTCAAGTGCCTCCGCTCACCTCATCTGACCAAACCATCTGCTGGACCACCGGCTCTTAGCTCTGGAGTGGATGAGTGGACGAGAGGGAGCAGTACACACACACACACACACACACACACAGAAACCAGCATGAATACATATACAATCTCACTCTAACTGATATAAAAATTGCATCACTCACACAGAGAACAAAAGCCGCTTGTTCAGAAGTCAGCTCCTCCTCAGTGTGACTGTCCAGGCACTGGTCAGTGTTTTGTTATGTGTCTCTCAGGCCAATAAAAGTTGTTGTTTTTTTTCAAATGAACATGAGGAGGATTTTAATCAGATCACTGTTTGGAATCAACAACCCGCTGCATGTTCATAAAACTATATGAGTCAGTGTGTTTGTGTGTGTGTGTGGATAAGACGTCTGTGGACCAGCACAGGTAAAAGCCATCAACCACTTAAGATGATAAGGTTTTTTTTTTTGTTGTTGTTGTAGTTTTTTTTTTTTTTTTTCGTTCCATAGTAACAGTCCCCCTGGGCAACCATTGAGAGTGCTAATTATAATTCATAGTACTCCATACCCCACCGTCTCCCTCATACATACCCTTCCTCACCTGCTCTATAACCCACATCCTCTCTCTCTCTCTCTCTCTCTGTGCGTGTGTGTCTCTCGCTCTCTTTGCGCATATGTTTGTGTCTGAGCGCGTCTGCATGTGAGTCAGCTGCATCCTCAGCTCCTGGGACATTTCCTTCACTCTCCACAGGGAAGCTTCACTGCTGACGCTGTAAGTTTTTTTTTGTATTATTATTACTATTAGTTTTTAGATATTAAATGTCATTTTTCAAACTGCACTAAATATATATATATATATATTGGAAGTGGGTGTTTTACTCTTTGCATCATAGAACTGTGCATCATGGGAATTGGTGTCTTTTTTCCGTGTTTTATTTTGGTTGATTTTTGCAGCTTTGCAGACTCGTTGTGCTTCTTATTTTTAATTGTTCTTGTCAAGCTTTATACTCACATCTCTCTCTCTGTCTGTCTATATATATAAATATGTATATGCATTAGAAAAAAATGAGTGTTTGCCTCTTGTGTTTCTTTCCCCAGACTTGTCAAGCCCAGTAAAAATAAAACACCAGGTTTTTTTTTAAAAGCTGTCCGGGTTCATTCAGTCAGCGATCCGGACCCAAGTCAGTGCGGGTGTGTCAGAGAGGAGAGGGAGGTCGACATGGGCTCCAGCTCCTCCTCCTACGCTCCAAAAACCATTTACCTGGATGTGGGCGGGAAGGTGCAAAAGGTACGTCCAAATTCCCATGGAAATGTTATATACTCTGTATATTTTATTAGGGCTTTAAGTCAGTGTTTTCACAGTCCTGGTCGTCGGGGACCCACTGCCTGCCCTGGGTTATTTTAGATGCTGCCCTGCTCCAACACACCTGGTTCAAATGATCAGCTGGTTATCAGGATGGATATCACCCACTGATGTGAATCAGGTGTGTTGTGGCTAAAATAATGCAGGAGTGGGAAACACTGATTTAAAGTGAGACGAACAAAGGTCAGGTTTAATAGAAATTCAACAAATATGGGTAACAGTTTACGTTAAATGAGAGTACAGTATCAGTGCAGTAAAGTTACAGTATATTAATAATGTTGTAATATTTGATGTCGCTTATTTCTGTAGCAATGGCCAAGTAATTGTTGGCTAATGACAAAGAAAAATGTGTGTGGGACCTAAGGGAGCGTGAATTTCATATTATTTTAGTTATATTTTTTTTTAATCAACTTTGATTCACAAATATAAAAATGGCGAACCGGATATTACTGATATTACTATTATTGACAAAAACACGGTAACATTTTTAAAATTCTTCTCACTGTCACACTGTAATTGCAAAGCTGGGAATTGCAGCACAACTACTATGGTATTACCATAATATTACCTCCCTATCACTAGATTATTACCATACCATTAGGCTTTCTATTCTATTATATATATATATATATGATTCTATTCTATATATATTAGTAAGTATTAAGTAACGATTAAAAATAATAGATATTCCATACATCAAATAATCTGGATTATGCATGTTTTGGTATTACCATAATATTACTTCCCTATCACTAGATTATTACCATACCATTGGGCTTTATATTGTATATCTTCTATATATCTATCTATCTATATATCTATAGATAGCTAGATATATTGTAGTAAGTATTAAGTAACAAAAATAGATTCCATACACTTAAAGAACATCAAATAATCTGGATTGTGCATGTTTTGTTATTACCATAATATAACTTCCCTATCACTAGATTATTAGCATCCCATTATTATTATTTATATTCTATTATATATATATCTCTCTATATATAGAGAGATATATAGATATATTGTAGTAAGTACTAAGTAACAATTAAAAATAATAGATATTCCATACACTTAAAGAACTTCAATGTACAATACTTTACGTTAACTTCTAGATTATTTTGGGCTGTGTATTAAGCCTGATTGGATTTTAAATAGGAGTTTAAATGAAAAGTCACCTCCCGTTAGCTACGGTCATTAAATTGTAATTTCCATTCACACAGGAGGGTTTTCCCCCTGTGGACTCAGTCGCCTGAGGAGGAGATAAATTCACATGGTCTTGCAGAGCGGTTTATCTTTCAGGTGTTACTGACAGAAACAAAACACCTGTTAGTAGAAGCTTACGCCACACTTTTCTCACTGACACCTCTGGGGGGGGGTGAGAAAAGTGTGAGCGAAATGATGGATTCAGCAGTTACGCTGCAAAAACTATGGTGGGGAAAATAAAGTGTATCATCTTCAAGGTCATGATAATAACAGAGGATTAAAAAACTTTTTTTTTTCAGGCTTCAGATTCCTGATTTAGCATTCCAAACATACATGAGATCAATCCAAGTGAAAGCACTTGCTGATCCGGTGAAGTACAGGAGTGTCTTCAAGTAGAGAGCTGGCCATGACACATGTCTGTTGAAGAGCACCCAGCCCACGACCACAGACGTCGTGTTTGTCTGCTACACCTGCTCGTTGATCGCAGCTTTTGCTCAGGGTCTGCAGATAAAGAAAACTTTATTTATACCCTTAGGGCAATTCAGTTTCTCCACACACACACAAATCCCGAGTGCATGAGGAAACACTACAAGGCATTTGGGAGGGAATAAACACTGCCCAGGCTAAAAAGATAGTGATAAATACCTAAAAATACACACATGAGAGTTCAGATCACGTCAGCTCATTTTGTTCCCAATTATTATTATTATTATTTTTATTTTTTTTAACAGACTTTTACTTCTTTCATATGATTTTGCCTGTTTTTCTGTCCTTCTTTCTGCCAGAACTGGTGAACCAACAAATACAATAATAAGTGATGTACACTACCGTTGAAAAGTTTGGGGTCACCTATACAATTGTTTTGTGTTTTCCATTAAAAGTCACACTTTTATTCATCAAACGAGTTGCAAAATTAATAGAAAATATAGTCAAAACATTGACAAGATTAGAAATAATGATTTTTATTCAAAATAATAATTTTGCCCTTTCGTTTTCAGCTGTGCTAACATCATTGCACAAGGGTTTTCTAATCATCCAATAGCCTTCTAATGCGATTAGCAATCACAATGTACCATTAGAACACTGGAAAGGGGCCTCTATACACCTATGTACATATTCCATTAAAAACCAGACGTTTGCTGCTAGAATAGTCGTTTACCACATTAACAATGTATAGAGTGTATTTCTGATTCATTTAATGTTATATTCAGTGAAAAAAAGTGCTTTTCCTTCAAAAATAAGGCCATTTCTTAGTGACCCCAAACTTTTGAACGGTAGTGTATGATAAATATACAGTACACACATACTTTTGTGACTTTTGTTATAAAAGACTACACTAGAGAAGGTGCAAACTACATCCGCAGACAAAAATGGCTTCTGATTTATTTTCACATGGCAAAAGTCGGATAAAGTTGTCGTCTCTTCCTCTCGTCTTTACTTTCCTTCATTGGTCTCTGTCTCTCTTTTCCGACTTGAGTTCGTTCACGTGTGGAACCAGCCATGAAACAAACCCTTTTACTTGACGCTGCCGAAAAAAAACACATGAAACTCGATCATCTCCTCAGCAGCTGCTTGTGTGCAGCGGTGTGCAGGTGTGACACAGACACAGATTACACTGTGCTAGATTTGTGAACCAGAGAAAAGGCTTCCTCCCCCAGTAAGATGTAATGTACAAAAAAAAAAAAAACAGTTGATTTAATACAAATCTGTGTTTGTGTCTCCAAGGTGGTGTTCAGTCGACACTGCAGTCCATGTGACATCAAGGAGCTTCTGTGTTCCTCGTCAAACATTCCCAGGTTTGTCCTGTGACGATTCTCACTCGTTCATTCATGCGAGGATGTTTTCACGTCTCTTCTTCAGAGAATTCAAAACAAATTGAGGAGCAGAGCACGATATCAAAAGAGACTCGAACAGTAACAGTTCTGCAGACATGCTCCTTTGGTCGGGAAACATCAAAGCGGATAATGAGGCAACAGAGATTTGTCGTCTGCCTTTACTGAGGAAGATAAACTCTTCATACTCGGCAGTTGGCATCTTTCCCGTCCTTCCCTTGAAGTGGATTACCAATGTTTTAACTGCTAACAGTGCACTATGTCCAAGATAAAACGAGAGATTCTATTGAGTGAATTATGTAGTGTGCAGCTGTGATTTAAATCAACAGTTAAAGGTCAGCTATTGTACGTAAAACCTTAAAAACAAAAGCATGTACAAGAAATGATAGAACTGAGATAGAATTGTGTAAAAGTACACAGCTACAGATAATTATATATACATTTTCCCTCTTATCCCAATAGGAACACAGCCATTATGATGGTGGACCCAGAAGGTGCCTTGGTCTCCATTGATCCCACCATGCCGACCAACTCTCCAAAGTAATATATCTATATCTCTATGTTGTATTGATTTATCTTTCCATACATATATACATATGTCCATTGAGGGCCAGTATACACCCTGGACCAGGTTTTCTCACTCCTGGTCCTGGGAAGCCACTATCCTGCATTTTTTAGATCTTTCCCTGCTCAAACTCACCTGATTCAAACCTAAAACATGCAGAACAATGGCTCCCAAGGACCAGGATTGAGAAACCCTGGTCCTGGACAGTCCACCACAAACAACTCAAATGAACCCTTAGAACACAGAGCATTTTGGCGGATTTATTCCATGTTTAAACATACAGTATATACAAAAGGCTATAAGAGTGTCTTATGTCTTTTATTTCAGCACAGCCTATAGGCAAAGGCGCCATATGTAAGAATGTGGCCAAAAACTGTTACTACACCAAAATTCAAAATAGCGAGGTCTTTTATGTTTAGTTTTCTCCACTATTGCAGCTCAGACGTAACTGGCAACCCGTGGTTGCTCGGCAGCTGAGACTCTACTGACTGCAATGATTGGTAGACGGCGGTAGGTGGCGCCACATGCCAAAACATGATTTCAAAACATAAACATGATTTGCAGTCTGCAAAATATTTTTTTTAATGCAAATATTTTGTCTGTACTGTTGTTGTTGGTGAGTTCAGTTTGTTATATGAACATTATTCCTGAGTCTCTGTGACATATTAGGAGGATTTTATGGCCAGTTGCTTTAGATTTATTACATAATGCACCTTTAAAATCAGATTGAATTTGTGAAATCTGGAAATGGGTCACAGTTCAAAGTTTGCTTGGCTCGTTTTTAGGAACAAACCCCCCCCCCCCCCCCCCCAGGATGTCCATATAAGGTGTTGTGTGACAAAAGTGACCATAAAGACACTTTAAGTTGAAAAGTAACAGTTGCCCGTGTGATTTCCCTGCAGCTCCTTGTACAAAGTCGTCCCTATGTCTGCTGGTCAACTTGGAGGTAACGTGTCTTTGCTCTTCTCTCTAAGACGCGGCACAAGTTTGAAAGTGTGTGTGTGAAAAGTGTTTGTTGCTTCACTGGTGATTTATCAGGATGTGGTGTTTTTTTGTGTCTGCAGAGAAGGAGGACATGTTTCAGAACGTGTTGTCCCAGGTGGCTGAGCAGTTCAGCAGGTAACAACGGCAGTTGTTGATGTTATGGCTGAAGCTCGCACCCCTTCCTTCCCCAACCCTCCCTAACACATAGCTTACATATAACTTACACATACCTGGCACCGGGGCATTTCAGTGGTAAACATGTTGAAACCCATTGAGGCAAGTCTAAATTAGACCACCTTTCAAGTCCCTGCTTCACTCTTCATTCCCTTATTATTTTGTTGTTGTTGTAGTTATGATTTGACTTTATGTCACAGAGCCTTTCGCATCAACGAGCTGAAGACTGAGATCACCAACAGGCTGGCCATGCTGGAGAAGAGAGTTGAATGTGAGTGGGTTTCGTTTTTCGACCGTGTTTTTTGAGTCACCACTGAGCTCAATGTGAACTCTGCTGGAAACACATGTTTTGTTTTTTTTTCAGTGGAGGGCTTGAAAGTGGTGGAGATTGAGAAGTGCAAGAACGATCTGAAGAAGCTACGGGATGAGATGGCTTCAAGAGGTGGCGGCAGGCGAGTTTGACGTCTGCACCCGGGCACCACATCTGCTGCAACTCCAATAAAATCTAAAAACAACCTTTTTTCTTTCCCTCATGACCTCAGAGTTAACTGTCCATGCAAATACAACTTCTCCGACGACGGGAAGAAGGTCACTCCCAGACGTGATGTCCCCAATTATCCAAAGGTACAGTGTGTCCACGGTCTATTATGTGACAAAGCTCACTCCCGATCGTCTAATGCTTCTGTTTCTGTTGGCCACACACAGTACACACTGTCTCAGGAGACCATCGAGGCTTTGAAGAAGCCAACTTTTGACGTCTGGCACTGGGAACACAATGAGGTTTGTTGATATCACAACTTAACTCCGTATCACCCGTTTTCCATTCCAAGTCAACCAAGCCAGTAATCTCTGCTGTCTTTTGTTGCTGCAGATGCTGAGCTGCCTGGAGTATATGTACCATGACCTGGGCCTGGTGAAGGAATTCAGCATGAACCCCATAACACTCAAACGCTGGCTGGTAAAGTTAAAACAATACAGGACAATGATATTCATCTATTTCAGTTCATTTTAAAGACAACGGCTTCATCCTACAAGAAAAAAAAAGGCTGAAGCTAAAGCTCATTTACACCAATATTTACATTACAACCAGTCTATTCAAATGGCGCCTGTAGGAAGTATGTACTCCTATAGTGTGAGCTGAAGAAGATTTTTCAGTTATGGTAATGCATGATAAGGAACGTAAAGGCTAACATAATAAGCTATGCTAATGCTAATCTAAAAATTAAAAAAATTATGATGTTGCACAGTGTTTGTATTATGTTAGCCCTACGCTAATGTTAATCGTAGCTTCGCTAGCTTACCTTTGGAAACAGGTTTGTCAAGTTAGCTGCAAAATAGAGGCATGCTAATGCTACATAAATATGTGCTCGCTTATTGGTGAATGGACACCTCGTCGTTTCAGTATAACACGATGTTCTGTGTTGAACTGTGTGAAAATGTCTCACCCACCGCGAGGACAGCGTCTTCACTCCCACCTCCCCGCTCCAGACAGCGCAGCTGCTGCTGATGAGCCACTGTCTGCCTGGTGTAGCGTGATAAATCAGCGAATATTTAAATTACTCCAAAAAATGTGAAGATCAAGGATGCACACCATACGGCCATGCTCAACCCATATCTAAAATCTTAAGGCGAAAATAATTGCAATTTCTTTAATTTTTTTTTTTTTTAAATGCACTTTGCAATGTACGTCCTGCATTACAAATAGTCCTGCATTACAAAATCATACTTTTTTGCATAAACGATGTGATGCTAGCAACAACAAATAAACTACGTGAACTTATGTCACTAATACTTTTAACCGATAGCCATTCACTTTAAAGTTTAAATAGAATATTGCAAATATAAACCATTTTTATACATTATTCCACAGGTTCGAAGCATTTTTAATAAAACCTTTTTGCACCAAGCACACTGAAGGAATCACTTTCTGTCTTCAAAGTTGGGAATTCAGGAGAATTACCGTAACAATCCCTTCCACAACTTCCGCCACTGCTTCTGCGTGAGCCAGATGATGTACGGCATGATTCACCTCTGCAACCTACAGGTACGCATCCCGTTCGCCAGAACGCTGTAGTGAATTATCCTGCATTTAATTTGCATTTAACACACACACAAAAAAGAACAAATAAGGTCAAAGTCATTTTGCATTTTCTAATATTGCGATTCCTCTCCAGGAGAAGCTGACTCTCACTGATATGGGCATTTTAATGACAGCTGCAGTGTGTCACGACTTGGACCACCCCGGTTACAACAACACGTAAGACATCACTATTCTATATCTGCGGCGTTGTTTACACACAGAGCGGCGCTGACGCCCATTGACCCCGGTTTGTTTTGACATCCTCTGCACAACACGGCTGTCAATGGACTGTGAGACAAGTTCAACACGGAGAGAGTTCTGGTATGAAAACATGCTGATTTAGATTATCAGCTTCTTTTCAAGCGGCTTTTTTTTTTTTTTGGCAAGCAGGGACTTTTATCAGGGAAAAATACTATCAATCTGTCATTAGGTACAGCTCATGCCAACAGAGATTAAGATGGGGCCACAGAAATCCAGGTTTAAGAGACTCCTTGTACAACAATCTAAGAATGGTTCAAGGTAGTTCAAATAGGGCTGCCATATATTTATTTAATATTTGTCATTCATCTGTCAGCTATCAAATCAACGCCCGCACAGAGCTGGCAGTGCGCTACAATGACATCTCCCCCCTGGAGAACCATCACTGTGCCGTGGCCTTCCAGATCCTGTCACTTCCTGAGTGCAACATCTTTGCAAATGTGGATCCTGAGTCGTTCAAACAGATCCGACAGGTAAAACAACTGATTTGGAGACAATCTAAAATATATAACTATGAATATGTGTCTAGTTTAACAGGACAGTAAAACAAATTTAAATTATGTGCAATAAACCTCCGTACACGTTCCCAGATAACCAACAGATGTAACCACCATAAGATAAGAAAATGAATATTCATACTTGATTTAGAAAAATAACAATTTACTTATATTCACATTAAAATCAGACATTCAAATCATCAAATCAATATTCTTCAGTTGTAAATGGTCAAACAGTATTCCAAACATCTTATTGGATAAACCCACCACAAACAAAAGACACACTTCCTGTGCACATTAAATTCCACACTCAAATAATTTCCATTAAAGGTGAAGTAAGTAGTTTATCTAGAGGAGAGGCTGAAATTTACAACAAAGAACTGCTCCTCTGCTCACCCCCTCCCTTCCCTGAGCGCAACGGTGTCCTCAGCAGGTCAAATGTCGTCCTCGTCGTCTTTCTCCGTGTCAGCAGATGAGGTTCGTGAGGCGAGGGAGAGGGCGAGCTACCGCGGCCGCAGCAGACGAAGCGGAGAGAGAGGAGGCGGGACTTCCGCTACAATTAAAGCGACGCTTGATTTGTTCTTTCGCGTTTGTCCTTACAGGCTCCCGTAGAAACATGGCGTCTCGCTGCTAACAGTGGCTATGCAACCGCGGCCCGCGACCATGTTATTTTACATGACTTTTTGAAACACTACAAAAATGAAACACAAACTATTATACAGTGACTAGACAATGCAGGAGCACATAATATGTATAAAAAAATGGATTTTGGGTTATATAAACCCATAAATACTACACAGTGTCCCTTTAAATCTCATTAAATAAAAATAAAACTCATACCCTATAGCCGGCAAAATATTCATAAATACCAAATTTAGTTAATTCTGCAGCTGCTTCACTCTCCCGAGTTAGAGACAAAATGTACATTTTAAATCCGTTAACACAATACACAAAATTGTATTTAGAAGTTTGAATATTCAAGTAGTACCTTTTTAACCTCCTATTTATAGCATGTATGAATGTATCATATTATGTATTAATATTTTTTTATGAACATTCAGAGCTTTTGTCTTCTAGATTTTCCACAGGGCTACACAAAGTTCTCATACAAGCTTCCATTTTTGTTTCCAGGCAATCATCACCCTCATTCTGGCCACTGACATGGCCAGACATGGCGAGATACTGGACTCCTTCAAGCAAAAAGTGGACAACTTTGACTTCACCAACGAGGAGCACGTGACATGCGTACGTATGTCGCAGGGGAAATCCCCGTCCGACGCGAGCTGTCCGTACGAGACCTGACCTCAGAACAAGAGGGACTTTTTAACGTCATGTGCGCTGTAATCAGAAGACGAAGCCAAATGAGTTTATTAGATTATTAATGTAATAGAGGAGGCATTCACATGATGTACTGTGGGTGATTCGTTAATGAATAGGCTTCTGTGCAGCTGACCATAGTTTGGATTGATGTCATCAGTGTGTGTGTGTGTTTTCAGCTGAAGATGGTTCTAATCAAGTGCTGCGATATTTCCAACGAAGTGAGGCCAACTGAGGTCGCCGAGCCATGGGTGGACTGTCTACTGGAGGAGTACTTCATGCAGGTGATTTGTTGCCGTCAGCTTAGGGGAAATAACTCTTTCAGGAAGTTCTTCTGAATACTTCCTTGTTTGTGTTTTTTTTTTTTTTCTCAGAGTGACAGGGAGAAGTCTGAGGGTCTCCCTGTGGCTCCCTTCATGGACCGAGACAAAGTCACCAAACCCACCGCTCAGATTGGATTCATCAAGTTTGTCCTCATTCCAATGTTTGAGACTGTCATGAAGGTAGAGCTTTATCAGTACGGCCATGTGTGTGTGTGTGTGTGTGTTTATTCCACGGTGGTGGTGGTGGTGTCTCTGAAAAGCAGGTGACGTTCATACTTCATCTGTGTTTTCCTACAGCTGTTCCCTCAGATAGAGGAGATCATGGTTCAGCCTCTGAGAGACTCCCGCGATCACTACGAGGAGCTGAAACAGATCGATGATGCCATGACAGAGGTAGAGCCAGTTCTGTTTGTCTGTCAGTTTGTCTGTCTCGTAGCAGGATTATTCAAAACTACTGAACTAGTTTTCTTAAAGGTGCATTATGTAATAAATCTAAAGCAACTGGCAATAAAATCCTCCTAATATGTCACAGAGACTCAGGAATAATGTTCATATAACAAACTGAACTCACCAACAACAACAGTACAGACAAAATATTTGCATTAAAAAAAATCTTTTGCAGACTGCAAAACATGTTTATGTTATGAATTCATGTTTTGGCATGTGGCGCCACCTACCACCGCCTACCAATCATTGCAGTCTCAGCTGCCGAGCAACCACGGGTTGCCAGTTAGGTCAGAAAACGAAACCTAAAAGACCTCGGTATTTTGAATTTGAATGTAGTGACCGTTTTTGGCCACATTCTTACATATGGCACCTTTAAGATTAGGGGGCATTTATTTATGTATGTATATATTTTCCCTTTCTGTAACAGAGAGAGAAATGAAAAGAGTGCATATATATATATATGTATATATATCTATATTTTACATACAGCACTTTCTTAGATCCTTGAAGCAGACGACATAAACTCCTGTGTCCTGCAAATTGACATCTTTACACATTTTTTTTTTTACTAATTGCCCTTCCCCCGAATTTCCCAACACGTCGAACCCCTCATAAACACATCGAGTAAAATTATTATAATATGACAACAGTGTTGTTATTTAGAGTTTCTGTTTTCAACACTGTGGAAACAATGATATCATGATTTGACCTCGGGGGGGGGGGGACGGAACGTGTTGAAGAAGGACGGGAATTAAAGCCTGCACACACATGCAGCAAACAAACAGCCAAAAGTGACTCCTTCCTTTATGGGTGCAAAGATGCCAATTTGCCTGTGAGGACACGTCAAACTGGGAGTAGAGAAAATGTCAAAGTTAAAAAAACAAATAATGGCAATAATGTGTGCTTCCTGCTGTGAGAAAAGAGTAAACAAATCCGTGTTTTCCTACACACTGAAGCTTGTCATTTAGGCTTTTTTTTTTTTTCACCTGAAGCAACAAAACACTACCAATGCTCAGTTAAGCAAATCATTTCACACGGGGCGGGGTCACACACACACACACACACAGATGCATTAACATATGCATCCAACAACTTGCTAACATAAAGGTGTGTCTTTTGTCCAATGAGGCACAGAAGAAAAAAACTGAAAGTATGTCATTAGGCGGGAAGAAGAAGTAAGCTCTGCAGTGAGTGAGTGCAGTGGTATCTGTGTAAGTAACATAACTGACTCCTTGGTTGTGCTTTGGTGTCTAGAGATAGTGTCACGAGTGCTCTGCCTCTCTATTATCTGTCTATTATCTCTATCTCTCCCTCTCAGCCTGGCACTGCTGGCCTGTCCTCCTTTAACCGCTGAACTTTCTCTACCAAAGCCTGTAGGAATGCGCAGCACTTTCATCACTTTGGATTCTTTCATTAAGCAAACACGACAAAAAGGAGTTTACTTTAATGAGCTCACGCGCTGGAAAACCCAACAGGGGATTCCGTTTTTTCAAAGCGCAAAAATTGGTTCAGCGCCAAGAAAAGTGTTTTGTCTTTGTTTGTACAGAAGACACAAATGAAGTGAGGCGCACGGAATATCCAGCAGCAGTTACTAAAGTAAACACGACAGTGGTGTAACACCATCTAATATGAAAAATTAGGGATGAGGCGATATGATACTTAAGGCGCTTTTCTACTACACAGTTTTAGCACAACACGGCTCGAATCGAAGCAGGTTTTTTTTTTTTTTTGCTTTTCCATTAGTGATAATGCTTTTTATTTAGTACCTGCTCTGGCGAGGTTTCAAGTGAGCTGAAAGTGTGCCGACCACTGATTGAGATAGAGTGTTGTCACTGGAGGAGTCATGAGCGCGACCATCCAACACAGGAATCAAACCAAAACGATGCTGAACTGTAGATCAGTTTAAAAAGATTTCAAACAGTCCTGCGTTAATCTCCAACATTTAAGGCCACATTATACTTCTCCGACTACGTAATGCGTTATCCGACTGCGTCACCACGGAGACGCCTCGAGCCTTTATACTTCTGCGTCGTGGTGACGGACACACGCTGCAATTTCCCGCTTGATCAGTAGGGGTCGCTGCACAAGGTTGTTGTGCTTCAGGCTACAGTGAGCAATGGTGTCCGAGAGAGAAAGAGAGAGAAAGACTGTTGTTGTTGAAACAGTTGCCGTTTCTCACTTTTCTGTGTGACGGAACGCAGTTTAAAGATAATTTGAGGCAAGAAATTGGCCATTTAGAGTCTAAACATGTGCTGTGTGTGTTAAGATATGACGTATTTATAGTTTGGCAGCGGCGTTATCGGCGGGGATCAGTCCCGCGTCTGTGGACGCTCGGTGCGCACTGTGAGCCGGCACAGAGCAGCTTCGCTCGGCCTGTCCTGGGGACCAATCGCAGCTCTTGCCGTCTCCGTTGTCCCTTGACGGAGTGACGGACACTTAAAAAATATTTTGTGCAGTCGGAGACGACGCAGAGGCTCTTCGACAGGCTCTGCGTCGACGCAGAGGACTCTGTGTAACCTACGGAGAGCACTTTAAGCAGAAGTATAAATTGGGCTTTAGCAAGGAAAGTGTCTAAAATTTCAGTCTGGTGTATTTAGTGACGGCAATGCCGAAAGCAGGCGATCATGAGCTGAATCACAGCCATATTTCACTTCAGTGACTGCGTCATGAAGGACGTTCTGAACAAATCGTTTTAATGAACTGATTCTAATGATTCAGTTACACGGAAAACGACTGTTTTGCTCGTCTCTAGTGGTATGTCGACCCCGCCCACATTGATGAGGTACTGTGAATTAACTTTAAACGCGCCTGATACCCAAAACCGTGCAGAGCCGTGCTAAAACTGTACAGTGGAAAAGCGCATTAGTCCGATACTGGTCAAAATCACTGGATCAGATGTAGGACAGAACTTTTACTGACTGTAAAAGTGTCAAAACAGCAGCATTTTGCAGAGTCATGTTTTGTTTCTTTAGAATATGTGTTACACACGGATAATGCTAAAAATAAAAAAAAATCACTGTATCAGACTTGTATATCGGGATCAGTGGATTCTTGCTGTATCAGTATCGGACATGAATAAGCGATATCGTGTCATCCCTCATTAAAAAAAATTAAACTACGCCATGACAGAATGGAAATGACTCAAATGCCCGAAAACAAAGTGGTGAAAATGTGGCTTAGTGACGAGATGCCAACATTGTCGCCTCATTCATCGACACTACGACCTCTCTGCTGTCTTTTTCACATCGCACTTTTCCACAGAAACAAACATGAAGAGAAAATAAATCAGATGAAGTCAGCACTCGAGCGAGAGTACGTTTAGACTTTTCCGCTGACGGAGGTCAATCCCTGCTCACTGCTCTGTGTAGACTTCAACCAGTCCGTCCACCCCCCCCCCCCCCCCCTTTATGAACACTGCGGTGGATGATAATGGATGGTTTGTGCCGATTTGGGCACAGCCAGTCTGCGTTATTTAAAGCTAGTTTTTAGCTTCAGTGTTCCTCTTTTTTTTAGGCTGATGTGTGTCTCTCTGCCTAATTCCAGCTTTTATTTTATTTCCAGGGATCTTCTTTTGTGATCAAATTCAACAAAGACTTTAAAAAGACATGAGCAGAGTCTCTCGGTGAGGACATTCCGGGGCTGCGTGAAGATGACGAATTGAGCAGGAGGGAGAGGGAAAAGAAGGCAGACTGCTTGGCTACATACTGAGCTAAACTTAGGCATCAAAGTGGCATATCTTGAACTTTGACTTAGACTTTTGCACTGGATGTAACAAAGAGGGACCTGCTGACCTCTCTGCATATTTATGGTGTTTATGTTGTTCTCTCTCTGTTCATAGAGCCTCAAGAGTTTGAAGGACCAGTTCCTCTAAAATCCAATCATTTTGAGATTGATTCACATTGCATATTTATTTTTTAAATATACAATGGCTGCAGAATTGGCCTCATTTATAAACCAAATGTACAGGAAAACACTTTCTAACAACCATCATATAACAATATATATAACCATTTCTGCACCAAAGAGGGATTCCCTTTTCACCTCACTGTAGCAATGCATTTGAAACTGACATGGTGCACCGAGTGTTTTCCCAAAAAAAAAGTAATGCAGCCGTGCACCTTTTATTTTTTGTTCACACACACACACACACACACACAAAAACACACACACCCACTGAGTTCCAATATCACAATTCTAGTATTGGTGTCTTGAAAACATAAAAAGCCATGTAGGGATGTATATTATTCAAGATGTTACACAATTTGTCCAATAAAAAAATGTTCACAAGACAATGTTTGTCTCTCTACACACATTTCAGTGTCTTCTGTCTATAAAAGGTGAAGTGAATGAGTCCACGTAGATGCTGCATTTACCACCAGCTGGACATCCTACTTGTGCTCGGAGCTTTAAAAGTTCACAGTTATACTGGGTTTTTTTTGTTTTTTTTGGGTGGTTAATAAATTAGTCCTACATTCATCAATCATGCAATCAGTCAAATTGTATTTGTATAGCCCACACAGTTTACAAAACACAATTCGTCTCACGGGACACAGGGTTGGTAACATCCTCTATCCTTAGACCCTCGACCAGGGTATGGAAAAACTACCAGGGGAAAAACCCTCATAACCTTAGGGAGAACAACAGGTGAGGGATCCACTCCTTGGACGGACAGATGTGTAGTAGATGTTACCCAAAACATACAATTACAAAGAATGTAATCGACAGAATTTAACCCATCCTCTACTAAAAGCCTTCCCAGAAGACAGAATCCTTTTTTTTGACCTGGTGGGGACTCAAACTGGCAACCCTCTGGTTGCAAGCCAAGTTCCCTTTCCACTTGGCCACAGGCTCCCAATGGAGTGATACCAAGCTCAAAAACTATGAAGATTAGAAATAAATGTTCATGGCTGCTTGGTTCGAACCATGAGCCAAATTTGAATCTCTTTACTCTTGACTGGCATAACAGTGATATGTTTCCATCCTCCCTCCATAAGTGGTGAAGTAACACGTATCACCACGTGTGCACGTGTGGGGATGTTGCTACAGAGCGGGGAAAACAAAGTGAGCAATTCAATCACGGTCACTTGTAACGAAACATTCATTTATATTGAATGTAATACGGTGTTTGGACCCTCAAATAACATCTCCAAGATTTGACAGTAGATCATCTTACAAGGAACCCCAGTCAAAACCAAGAGTGCGTCTGCACTTTGGAACTTTGTCCAGCAGATGAAGTTTGCTGGTGTAAAATCTAGCGTTCTCCGCTTCTTCTGTCGTCTTGATTGAAATCCATGTTATTGCCACATTTCGCAGCCAACAAGTGTTGAAATATGACTAATTATGTAGCGCACACAGGTGCTATCTCACCACACCCCTCTTTCCTCAGCTTCCCTTTGAGTCATATCAGATATGGGTGGTTTTCACTCCACTTACTCCACAGTGTTTTTATTTCTGTTTTTGGAAACATGTTGCCAATTACTCCCGAGCAGTTATTGCCTCACCTGCCCCGGTCCTTATCTCACACTTATCAAATACCACCTACACCGCTCTGAAGAAATGATATTAAAAAGATACACAGTCATATTGCGGGCGTGAGTCATCACTGGAGGTTTTTACATGCTCCGCTTCTTCTTTAGCTTTGTTTGTGCCGTGTTCACAGGGAAAACAGGGATGTGATCGAGAAGCAATAATAAAAGGAAAACACTGGACGACATCGTCTGAATGAATGGCTTATCACATAACAGGTGTGTTAACATTGACATTCTGTCTCATCTGCACAACAAAGCTGCATGGCCAATGATTAATACTGTCAGGTTTAGAACAGGGTACACTCATATATTACATACTTACCAGGTACTATTCTTATACTATACAATAATAAAAGTTTACATACAGAAATCTTCTTTACACATTTAAAATAGAAACCGTGACTGACCGCAGACACTTACTGTGACTGTCTGTCTATGGGAACTATATGTAAAATATTATAACTTTTAAATATAAACAAATGGTTTTTTTTATTGTGTCTGTACAGTTAACATAAAGTGACAAGTAAACCAGACAAACATATAATAACAGACGTCTGTTAAATTCACCTGGCAACCCAAATAATATCTCCCTCAACCCGTCTGTGGGTCCCGACCCAGATGCAGTCTGACTGGCACTGAAGCCCCAATTGTAGTCAGACTAAGACGGTTTCCTTAATGTCATGTAAACTCATTAGTCCGACTAAAATCGAGCTAGTCTTAGTCCGAGAAACATACCTGGATAATGCGATTCGTAGTCAGATTACTCCTGAATGAATACGCTTAGTCGGACTGGCGTTGGACTGGAGTCGGACTGAAGTCAGAATGGAGTCCGACTTGGCATTCTGCACGTGCGCCAAATTTTCCGCCAATGTCTTTGACCCGGAAGTAGAAGGAGACGACGTATAAACTGCAGCAAAAGAACAAACAACACAACAGCGAGAGTGAAAGGTACGGAGAAGTCCTACTTATGGACTGATTTACAGCGGGTAAGTCCATCTCGCCATTTGCTTTTTGTTTTTCTGTGACATAAAGTTTAACAGGAAGCAGATTTAATACGCACTAGCTTATAGAGCGATACAGCGCCACCTACGGAGGCGGAGTCAGAAGTACACGGCCATTCATTCATTCGATTTTCTCCACATACTTGCAGCTGCAAGTTGTAGGCAATCGGGTTAAAATACTCGTTAAACGGGACGTTAAAGTATGCTGCTCATCCCTTTAGGGTGTTTTTCAGTAAATATTTCCACCAAATATGTGCATTAAGTGACGTAGGGAGGACGGAGGGCAAGGCTTTAGTGGTGGCAACAGACAGAAGTTTTAAAGAAGCCAATCCTGACTTGCTGACTTGCTCAACTGTAAACCGTCTTCACACGTCCAAATCTAATTTGACGAACTGAAATGGAAACCCTTCAGTCATTCCCTTTGCCTTGAGGCTGAGTGACACATAATGTTCACAGTGTCTTACTGTGTAAGCGTATACTGTATCTACTACAAAAGGCACCCGGATGGTTGTTAAATGAGCAATTGTTTATTTTTTTTTCCCCTTCCCATGGGCTTTCATTATACCCGACCTTTGCCTGCAACAGGAGGTGTGGCAGTTTTTGAAGGGGGACATTCGATCAGAGCCTCAACCACATAATCAACCACACGTCACAATCAGTCTTGTTTATTTATTCACATGACATGCAAAGGTCAATTCTTTCTCCGTGACAATGTGTTTCCGAAAACCATTCAGACATTTAAAAGCCGTACTTATTTTGGTATATTTTATAATCCACATGACAAAAACATCTGGAACTCGAACAAACATTATAGTTTATTGTATCATTGCATCATATCCTCATATTGTGTTATTGGAGCTGCTATTTGCCTGTGGCAAAAAAAAAAAGAACTGACACGTTGATTTATTGTAAAGAAATATTGGGTAATCACTGCCAGAAGGAAACTATGTGCCAAAAAAAAACAACTTTATGGTCTTTGATGTTATATCTGCTGATTACAGGTTTCTCCAATGATTTAGTGTCTCATAACACAGGAAGACTCACAAAGAGCACCAGCTTATTTTGTTTTTTAATTATATTATATTGTTTCTCACCCCATTTCCGACCAAATGTCTTGGTCAGAGCCGTTCTGCCGCTCTCTGACCACAGGGTGGCAACAAAGCCAGAAATCTTTAAATCTGCATATAGCAGCTTTAAATGTCAACATGTTGACGTCACCAGGATAGTTTATTCTCATTTTCATATTTTTAAAAAAAAATCACATTGCGTGTATTCACTTGAATTATCGACTATTAAATGACTCATATATTATATATTAGATATTATACCCTATTTCTCCAAGTGAACCTAGTTCCCTGGTGTCTTAATGAACATGTCTGTGACATGATTTGGTCAAAATACCATAAGGATGAAGCACCACAGCAGTTCAATCACCCTGACAAAACAGCCCTGTTCAGAACACTCGGTTTAGTAGTATCTCTTTAGGTCCACCTTAAAAAAAAGTAAAATGAAACTTAAGGGACAGGAAATGACATCAGCCACAGAGGCTACTGGGAGCTAACAGCAGTTAGCATTTGGAAAAGTGATCATTTGCAGGCTCTAGCAGGCACATTGCTGTCATATATAACATGTATCCACTGGACAGATAAATCCTCTGAGGCTGGAAGTTTGTGTAGAACTCTGTGCTGCACTGTGGAGCCAAGAATAGAACTTTTCGCGACCTTTGCGAACTTCCAGTTTTTGGAATGCCGTTGCCCTCGCTAGCACTCTCACGCGGACAAAGCGGAGCTCCGCGAGACAACAATTCCAATAATTTAGCTCATTGTGACGTCCCAGTGAGTGCGGAATTTATCATCCCGTGTTTTATCTCCTGTACTTAGACTGAGGAGGACCACAAAAACATGAGTGAGTCATCTTTTTTCACACTTTGCCGACTGATAGGACCTCCAGAGTCCCAAATATAAGGATTTAAATTATTTAAAAGTTGATTTTGCATAATATTGGACCTTTAATGAAATGCTCTGCATATCAATATGTCCTTAAAAGTGATGCAGTATATTGTGTAGGTAGCTCTCAAAATCACAAATCACAGATCTGCACTGGTGGTCTGACAAATCCTAAAACTTCAAGAGGCCAAAATGGTCATTTGATCCTGAACTCAGTCTTTTGTTTCATTTTGTGTGGAAAAAATATCCAAGAATGTTGATCAAAACTGATAAAAAAACAAAAAACATCCAGGTTTTTGCTACGCAGCGAGGGGGAATCTGGCGTTTATCTGTTGTGTCTGAAATGTTACGGCCCTGTAAATGTTTGTGCTCTGCGACAAACCTGTTTTGACTTCCCTCCAGTTATGTTGCAGTTACAGGGATAGAAATACATGAGGCCTTTTCTTTTTTTTTTTCAAGAAAAGGCATATTGGACTTAAGCTAAAAACTCATTCTCTGTTTCCACGTTTTCCTCCTTCCTTACATTTTCTTCTGCTTTTACTCACTGCTGTCCAAGGCCACATCGCACTGTGGAGAATTCCCCCTCTCATGTGCACTCTTCCAGCAGTTGGGGTAAAAGTGTGTGTGTGTGTGTGTGTGTGTGTGTGTGTGTGTGTGTGTGTGTGTGTGTGTGTGTGTGTGTGTGTGTGTGTGTGTGTGTGTGTGTGTGTGTGTGTGCTGTCAACAGACTCTCCAGAGTTGAAGTCTTGCAGCAGGATGATCCACGGCCTAGTTTCATGGCAAAATACAAAACACATGGTGTGGAATAAATTATGTCTTTATAAATACCTGGCTTTTTTATTTTACTGCCTTGTTCCCATTATTCTGTTTGTCATAACGTACTTAAAAAAAAAAAAAAAAAAAACTTTATACCACTAAGATTCATGTGTAAAAAACATGTGCACTGTCTCCATTTATCTTTTGTCCGGCCACAGATTTTGACTGCGGCATTCGGTCTGAGGGAATGAGTCAGCGGCCGCACAGGCTCGTCTCTGCTGACCAGACACTTTTCCCAGCCCAGACCTGTTTCATATGAGCAGTCACATCTCCTAGACAAAGCCCTGCTTGTGGGGGGAGGAGGAAGAGGAGGAGGAGGCAGTAAAAACATCATGGATATCTTCTTCTTCTTCTTCTTCCCTCCCACACTCATAAGAATGCCCAGTTTCTCGTTTGACCTGCGCGCCCTGAGGACTCGCAAGCTGTATTTGCTTAAGACAGTTACATCCCTGATGAGAAAGGCGGGAGGCCAAAGGTCAAAAGTGAGAGTAAAACCCGAAGTTCTGCTTCTGCATTTTTTTTACGTGTCGGGCGGCCAAAGAACGGAAACAAAGAGCAGTGACGGATGGCGTCAAACAGCTTTTCTTCCTTTCGCGCGCACACGCAGAACTACAAATCAGTGTCTGTTTAATTAACCTTCTTCACAATTCACTTCAAGATGCTTCAGGTCCAGGAAACAGAAAACACACCCTTTTTTTTTGGCGTGTGTGTTTTTTTTTTTACGAGGTTGGAAGACCTCACACACTCACGCGCCACAAGGCATCGAAACACCTGCGCTGCGGGAAAAAAAAAAGTCGTTTCTGTGAAGTTCCTGTCATCACAAATCAGTTTCCTACATTTACAGTAACTGTTGTTGTGTAAAATAAGGGGAGCTTTACTTCTTATTTTCTCCATCTTATTTCATACGTAGCGTGTGTGTGTGTTTACATATCAGCATCATTTTGTGACAGTAGGAAAACTCTGCTAACGCTAACCCCTGACTGACATGAACCGAACAGAGCCATAGTTAATGTGAACAGAAACAGCTGTGCCTTTCCTTCACAGACATCAAAAATGGCTGCTGTGCAAACGCTTTTTGACCTCTCTTGAGTCAGTAAGCAAAATGAAGAGATCACGATACACACGGAGTCATCCGCATTGAGGCTATCTCAGCTCGAGTATCCTATTTCCTGCACACCAGCAGCTCCTCAACACAGATAGGCCACTTCTGCGCTCATGATACATGTTGTTTCAAGTCTGCCTCATTCTCCGTTTGTCTTTATTTGTTCTTCCTGCGGCTGAGCCTTAAGACAGATTTTGTATGTCTTGTTTGCAAAAGGTCATTCGACCATCTGTGCACAAAGTATGTCTTCATTTCTGTTTTGTTTTTTTTTGCAAACTTTGCAAAAGGCAGTTGTGCAAAGAGATTTTGTCAGACAAAAACACCCCCTTTTTTTTAACATTTTAAATCACATCATTCTCTATTGCTATTTACACTGGCATGTTTCTCAACTTTAAAGGTGCATTATGTAATAAATCTAAAGCAACTGGCCATAAAATCCTCCTAATATGTCACAGAGACTCAGGAATAATGTTCATATAACAAACTGAACTCACCAACAACAACAGTACAGACAAAATATTTGCATTAATAAAAATCTTTTGCTGACTGCAAATCATGTTTATGTTTTGAAATCATGTTTTGGCATGTAGCGCCACCTACCGCCGTCTACCAATCCTTGCAGTCCGTAGAGTCTCAGCTGCCGAGCAACCACGGGTTGCCAGTTAGGTCAGAAAACGAAACCTAAAAGACCTGGGAATTTTTTTAATTTGAATGTAGTAACCGTTTTTGGCCGCATTCTTACATATGGCACCTTTAATTAAACTCTGCATGCATAAAAGACTTCCAACTCAAATTAGAATTTAGAACCGTCCAAAAACAGAAACCTCAATACTTTACTGTTGTTCTTGGGAGATGCAGTTAGAGTAAGAGTTCCCCAGCCAAGCAGAGCACAGGAGAGCCAGATATGGATAATAATATTATAAATAATGTCTAATAATGATAATCATGGGTTCCTGCTTGGCCAGGGTGTGTGTGTGTGTTTGTGCAATTCTTTTGTTCTGCACATATTTGCTTAGTACGTGAAGGGAGAAGCAGTGTGGCCGTGGACAGTTGGCACTGCTAATCCTAAAGAAAGACAGCGACGTGACAGTGTGCAGAGGTTTGTTTGTAGCATGATAATCTGGAGTAGGCATCTCGATTGTGTGCTGGCGGTACACGAGCAGCCGATGCCGTGACTTGGTTGCCACACGACAATTACACTGGCCTCTTATCAGCATGACAAGCAGGGCCTGTTAGTGAGGTAAAGTAGGCCCCCGATGACAGATGGACACGTGGAGTATCTTTCTCCCTCTCTAGGGGGCGCAAAACACAGCGGATCTGCATATTTGATTTTGGCAGAGATGTTTGCCAACCCTTATTAACATAATGATTTTCACAGTGTTCGGCGCTCAAACATAGACTCTGGTCATTGCAATCATTTATTTTATTTATTTGCTGCTTGGAGCACATCAGATTCACCGTGACCCTGGCCACATTACCCTATTTTCTCTTCCTTAAAGCTTTGTCTCTGCAATTCCCTGTGGGAATGATCAGAGCTGCTGAACTCTTGCCGTTGCAGCAAGAAGATCCAGGTTTGCGAACCCCGGTCGGAACAAGGGCCTTTCTGGGTTTGCCTGTTCTCCCTGTGTGTGCGCGTGGGTTTCCTCCCACAGTCCAAAAACATGCAATATAGGGATTAGGTAAATTGGACACTCTAAATCACACGTGTCAAACTCAAGGCCCAGGGGCCACATGTGGCCCGCCATGTCATTTTATGTGGCCCGCGAGTGATTAATTGGTCTTAAAAAATCTGTGTTAAAATAGGTCTATGCTGCTTTAAGGCGTGCGTTGACCAGAAACTACATTTCCCACAATGCATGGTGATTGCGTTACCCGTAAAGTGACGGCACCGCCACTAGATCGGAGTGTATCATTGTATATGGATCATGCGACGAGTGAAATTGAATAAGTAATAAATACAGAAAGTTATTTAGCAATATGTTACGGAGAAGTTACATTTATTTTACATTATATTTGGTTATATTTAGTTACATTTATTCTGTATGACAGTTACATCTGGCCCTTTGAGGGTAACCATTATGCTGATGTGGCCCTCAGTGAAAATGAGTTTGACACCCCTGATCTAAATTGACCGTAGGTGTGAGCGTGAGAGTGAATGGTTGTTTGTCTCAGCCGAGCTCAATCGTGCTAGCACCGTATCGCGGGAAAAGCGCCATTATGTCAGTAGGTTACTATATTGCGTAGCAGGTTCTGAATATTTTGCCTTTTTCACGAAAAAAAACGGTTGTTTATTGTGATTGAATATAACACGCTGAGCTGTGAGAGTGAACTGAACGCACTGAATTAGCCCAACGCTAATGCTACTTGGAGCTGACGGTAACAGACGGTAACATACTCAGTTATCCAAAGGTTTAGGCTTCGGTTTTGTCTGAAAATCTCCTCAGTTCATGTTGGCACATACACGGTGAGAATTTGGTCACTTCCAGCCCGCGGCATAGCTGATTCAGCCAAGTGGTTAGCCGAACTAGCGTTGACAAATATGAAGCTAGCGTAACTTGTGAAACTTCCTGCCAACTCTGCGATTAAATAAGTGAAACAAACTCAACAAATTGGCGAAAAATGATTGTTTTGGATGTCAAAGATCACTTCTGGAAAATAGTTGAATAGCATCGCTGCTTCCATGTGGGCGAGCATTAAGAATTGTTTTTGATTCGCAGGCTTTGGCTCATACATCATTACATGCGGTTTAAACCATGTAAATTTAACTGTAGGTGACACAGGAACTTCTAAATAACTAAACAGCGACATTATTAAACCCTTCAGTGAACTCATTTCTGCTTTAACCTCAGCAGCCCTGAGACTTTGATTAATTATCTAGCCAAGGAAATGCTTCCCAAATCCCGGACAGATGTTCTGCGAGTCCTGTATTTCCTTAGAACCATGATTTTAAATCACTACCATGTGATGAAGGAAACACTGCTGAAGAATCTCAACTCCTAAAACCTTACCGTCTTTGAAGATGGACGCGTAAACTTACGTTTGTGAAAGTATTCGGTGGAGGTTTTACCTGATGTGTACACACACACACACACACACACACACACACGGGCCGACTGGGACAGACTCCTAATACGCTGTAATTACACCGTACAGGCGACGCTTTGAGTGTTTGTGAAAATATTTGGTAGTAAGAAAGAGAGAGACCTCGTCTATTAGCTCCTTACAGCGTTGTCCTGCCACATTCAGGAAAAGGTGAATGATATATAGGAGTGTGTGTTTAAAGTGGGATTGTCTTTCATCTGCTGCTGGGACTCTGCCAGAAAACATTCTCACTGTGGGGTTTAATGCTCTGAGCCATAAGCCCAAACATGTTTATTTGTTTTCATGACTCAAAAGAAGTCTCTTTGTTGCACCCACTCTCTCTCTCTCTCTATTTCTTTCTTTCCATCATTAGTGTTATGGGACTTTCCATGGAAGTATTTTGTCATGGTAGTTTTATTGTGTGAGGTGTGGAACTATCTGTGTGGGTGTTTGCGCTTTTCCCGGTAAGGTTAGGGGCGTTCAGTGACCTCGCGTCTGTCAATTCAACACAGACTGTTTTTGTTTGAGTATAAAGTTGTGATTAGAAACAGTGGTGAAGTCATTACACAAACTCATCTCACGTCTATAAAACTAACCCTGCTGACAAAGTAACACCTCTTTCAGTTTCTTTTACTTCTCTTGTTTTGTTCCTTTGGGTCTGACACAAACCAGATCTCAAGGAGGAAATATCCAGATCATTTATTTCATTACAGGAAACCCAGTCCTGCATTGAAAATAACACTTTGGGGACATATTATGCAAAATCACCTTTTTAATCATTTAAATCAATCGGCAAAGTGTGAAAAAAGATGACTCACTCATGTTTTTGTGGTCCTCCTCAGTCTATGTACAGGAGATAAAACACGCGATGTTGACTTCCGTCACACAATGCGCTAAATTCCTGGAATTGTTGTCTCGCAGAGCTCCTCTTTGTCCGTATAACACACGAGAATGCTAACGAGGGCAACAGCATCCGAAAACCGGAAGTCTGCGAAAAATTCTATTCTTGGCTCCACAGTGCAGCACAGAGTTCTACACAAACTTCCAGCCTCAGAGGATTTATCTGTCCAGTGGATACATGTTATATATGACAGCAATGTGCCTGCTAGAGCCTGCAAATGATCACTTTTCCAAATGCTAACTGCTGTTAGCTCCCAGTAGCCTCTGTGGCTGATGTCATTTCCTGTCCCTTAAGTTTCATTTTACTTGCTGTTTGTTTTGTCAGGGTGATTGAACTGCTGTGGTGCTTCATCCTAATGGTATTTTTACCAAAGCATGTCACAGACATGTTCATTAGGACACCAGGGAACTAGGTTAACTTGGAGATATAGGGTATAATATGGGCCCTTTAATGAAGTAAAAAGGCTGTTAATATTGTTGACAGAACGTCATCAGAAAATATGTGTTACTCTTTTTCAGTCTGTTATATTATGACTTATAATGACAACTAATCAGGCTAATTTTAACTTTTTGTCTGGGGGTTAAACCTATGGCAGTTATTTTGCAAGACGTTCACATCGACACTACCGTTCAAAAGTTTGGGGTCACCTATACAATTTTTTGGGTGTTTTCCAATAAAACTCACACTTTTATTCATCAAAAGAGTTTAGAAATAGATTATAAATAATGATTTTTATTCAAAATAATAACTTTGCCCGTCAAACTTTGCTTTCGTCAAAGAATCAGCAAAACTGTTTTCAGCTGTGCTAACATCATTGCACAAGGGTTTTCAAGGGTTTTCTAATCATCCAATAGCCTTCTAACACCATCAGCAAACACAATGTACCATTAAAACACTGGAGAGATGGTTGCTGGAAATGTGCCTCTATACACCTATGTACATATTCTATTAAAAACCAGACGTTTGCAGCTGGAATAGTCGTTAAGCACATTAACAATGTATAGAGTGTATTTCTGATTAATTTAATGTTATATTCATTGAATGAAAAAAATGTGTTTTTCCTTAAAAAAAAGGACATTTCTAAGTGACCCCAAACTTTTGAACGGTAGTGTATGTATTACTCTTTTTCAGTCTTTTATTTGATGACGTGCAAACCTGTGGCAGTTACTTTGCAGACGGTCACATCTGTGTCGTCTAAAGTAAACGATAAGAATTAACAGTAAGGTGGCAAACTGTAAACCAATCAAGTAGCATGAAGTAGCCAAAAAACACATTCCAATACTATACTGAGTAAATGTACACAGCTGGTCCCTAACATTATTTCCTTCACACTCTCCTTCTCCTTTCTATAATGACTAATGCATTCTTTGTAATTTCATATGTATGAGTCTTCCTCTTATTATTCTTTCTTTTCTTCTCAACATTCTGTAAAGCACACTGACATTTCCAGAAAGCTCTCTACTTTCTCCCCCCCCCCCCCCCCCCCCTCCATGTGAGCCTGCATGGGTTCCTTCCTTCCATCAGAGCAGAGAGTCCCACAGACAGTGCAGTGCATGTATATGTAAGGGGATACCTTCAGTCAGCCCAAAGCAGGGAGATCACCGAGCGCCTGGCTGCTGCCCCGACACACTGTCAACAAAGCATTTAAGCAGAGGGAAGAAAAAGAAGGGACTACAAAGACATGAGAATATCATCAGAGGACTGGGGAGCAGCTTGATTTCATCTACTGCAATCCTTATATAAATACTGTTCACACACTCAGAGAGCACACACACACACACACACACGAACGCACACAAACACTTCTGGCATCCGTGTGGAGGAGAGATCAACCACCGATCAATCACAAAGCCTTTCTTTCCACCACGGCCTCTCCTCCGTCTGCAGCTCTGCAGACGTAAATGGATGGCGTTCTGATTACGCTTTGTTAAAGAAATGGAGTATTAAGGGTATTACCGCGTGGCTAACGTGTGATGGCAATCGACTCGCAAATATTTTTTTTTTTTGAAAGCAAAATTGAACATACTCTTAATCTACGTTACTGTGCGGATTAAAAAAAAACAGTTTAGGAGGTTCCATGCTTTTGTTCTGCTGTGGTGGTGCAAAGTCCCGTCTGGGTGGCACAAACCATTTTTCCAGTTAAGTGTGTGCAAGTCCACGCACATGCACACGCACATGCACACACTCATAAACACACACACACACGAGTGAACTGGACTGTAGTCAAAGCCAAATACCGTACAAATAAGCACAATTGTCCCTCGTCAAAGGCTGCAAATACCTCGCTTTCCTAAGTGCAGGTGGAGAGCTGAGAGTATTTGTAGTCTCAGAGGATTATTTCACAACCGTGTCGCACACATTTAATCCCATGTCTGATATCATCTTTTTCAGATTACCAGCTTAAGTCTTCTTCTTCTTTCAGCTTTTCATCTGCCTCCATCTTATCCACGAACCTTCTCTGTGGTCTTCTTCTTTTCCTTATTATTATTATTCCGAGGATAATGTCTAAATCCAAACAGTCTCTCAGATGTTGAAATGTAAATATAATAAAGCACATTCATATGGTATATATTATTACTGAGGAGTGAAGAATTATGTGTTTATAATTAAAATTCACTGCCACAGGAAGCCACTTTTTGCAGCTGTGTTGTTCAGATGAAAAATCATCCATACAGAGTTTACAGGAGACGGACTGGGAAAAAAAAAAAAAAAAACTGGTGTCTATTTCATAGGTTTTATCTTAAGGAATGAAAACAACCTTCAACCTTCCATTTCAGCTGGAACACGCGCGAGAGAAAACTGCAGCACAAGTAAGCGCTTCAAAAGAAGGATAAAGTCAGTAAGGAAATGAAAAGCATGGTGATTTAATACAAATAATTTAAAGTGTTAATGTCATTCTAATTTTCTCTCTTCTGTGTATTTCTAAAGGCTAGTGAGGTGGAAAAGCACGTCTCCATGTTCCTGTGGTGACTGCAGGTGAACGGGGTTGCTGGTTAAATGCCGCACGTCGCCCCTTCTCCTGCCTTTTTTTTTCCTCTGTGGACTTTGGACTTTTACGTTTGTACAGACACAGCACGACGGCGAGCCGAGGGCACAACGCCAGGGAGAAGCTACAGTGGTGTAAGTGTGGTCTACTGTGTCAGCACGGGATGCCAGACCAGCAGCACAATAACCTACAAAATGCGTATGCACATGATGAATTTCATTATATTTTGTGTTTTAAATGAAATCTTTACTTTTCGTCTGCAAAAAAACAAATTACATGAGTGTAATTTGATACGTATGAATGCCTATTTTGAAGTGGTTATACCGGCCTTTTTGAAGTGGGTATTCGCCGTTTGGTGAAACTCTACCTGGCGACCTGTACCCCGAGCTCACTTCCTGCCTCCACATTTGTCCTGCAGCTTAAACGCTCCAACTAAGACGTAGCCGATGAAGGAGACTCGAGGACTCCGTGACAAAAGGACGTGTGTTTGCCTGACCTCCGCTCCTCCTCTATAGTCTATCTGGGTCCGGCCTGGTTTTTTTAGCGAGTCCCAGCTTCACAGTGTTTGCTCTGCTTTATGGCCTCTCTGTTTGTCCCCGCCCCCCCCCCCCCCCCACTTCACTGAAGCGACCACCTCTCGGTCTTAGCAGCACTCAAGTGCAGCACTCATTTTGGGGGTTATACCATCTCGTCGGGGCTCAGGCCACCCACAATGCAGTGCGTTAGTGAATAGAGATAACACACACACACACACTATTAGTGCTCAGGTGGTTTTAGTGCAGCAGGGATGTCACCATCTCTTTAGCAAAACACACACACACACACAGTGATAATGTAACGTCTAATGTGGCTCTGAGATCTTCCTGCAGATAGGCAGCGTCTCTTTGTTTGGCTGCTCTCGCCCTCAGGCTTGACAAGCTTCACCTTAAGGACGTCGTAAAGTTAAATAACACACTGTATGTCAGGGAAATAAGGGAGTGCCCTGGATATTTTTTTTTTTTTTTTTTTTTTTTACCTCTTTCATCTGGAGCCAGTGAATCAATACGTCTTCAAACGTGATAATTATTTGATGGATTTATTTCAGCGGGGGTGGTAACGCAACAGGAACTGTCAGAGAGAAACGACTGAAAAACAACAGGATGAGGTCAGGAAAGACAAAAAAAAATGTGTCTTGTCTTGAATTTCATACAAATTTGCTCGTAAAAATTATTATATTATTATTATTGGCTCATATCCGGCGTGAAACGATGATACATTGCGGCACAAAACCTTCAGATCGTGTTTCCAGTGCGGTTGTTCAAGAGGTTACAATAAATAAAACACATTGTGCTGTAGGTGGTGGGGCAATTATTTTCACAGTCTAAGTTTCACACCGTTTGGCATCCAAATTTAAAACGTTGTGTTTGATTTGCAAAACAAAAAGATTTTATTATATTCTAATGTATAGGGGAAAAAAAGCATGTGTCAATCTTGCTTCTCCCTCAAGGCTCGGAAACTTCTTGCATCGTCGACCTTCTTGCCTTTGATTGATTACGGTGACGTCCTGTATATGAGCGCTTCAGCCAGATGTCTCCAGTCTTTAGATTCTGTCCATCACTGTGCCTTGTGTTGTGTAACTGGTTGTAGACACCACAGACACACACACACACACACTACTGTGAACTATATCCGAGATCTGGCTGGTCTTCTTTGAGTATATACGCACTGGCTGACTCTGATTTACAAAGCCCATCTTGGTTTAGTTCCGTCCTATTTCTGCATCTTTCTGCAAAGAACTATAAGCCACTACGCCTCACGCTCCAGTGACCGAACTGGGGAAAAGTGGCGTTCACTTTTGCCGCTTGGAATGCTCCCCAGACCGAACTCGAAATGACAAAACTAATTTGAAGCTTTTCGCTCCATCTTAAAATGACGCACAACTCCCTGCTCTTTCGCTGTTTTAATTTAATTGTTTGTGATCTGTTTCTTGTATTTGTGATATTTTTCTACTTAAGTTTGACACCTTGTAGAGCCAGCACCTTTTTTTTGTTGCCTAAATAGATATTAAAGCCGCAGTACGTAACTGTTTTTCCTGTTAAAGGGTCATATTATACCCTATTTCTCCAAGTTAACCAAGTTCCCTGGTGTCCTAATGAACATGTCTGTAACATGCTTTGGTCAAAATACCATAAGCACCACAGCAGTTCAATCACCCTGCCAAAACAGCCCGGTTCAGAACGCTCTGTTTAGTAGTATCTCTTTAAGTCCACTTTCAAAAAAAGTATAACTTAACTTAAGGGACAGGAAATGACATCAGCCACAGAGGCTACTGGGAGCTAACAGCAGTTAGCATTTGGAAAAGTGATCATTTGCAGGCTCTAGCAGGCACATTGCTGTCATATATAACATGTATCCACTGGACAGATAAATCCTCTGAGGCTGGAAGTTTGTGTAGAACTCTGTGCTGCACTGTGGTGCCAGGAATAAAACTTTTCGCGGACTTCTGGTTTTCGGATACCGTTGCCCTCGCCTGCACTCTCGCGTGTTCTACGGACAAAGCGGAGCTCCGCGAGACAACAATTCCTGGAATTTAGCATCTTGTGACGTCCCAGTGAGAGCGGAAGTCAACATTGCGCATTTTATCTCCTGTACTTAGACTGAGGAGGACCACAAAAACACGAGTGAGTCATCTTTTTTCACATTTTTCCGACTGATAGGACCTCCAGAGTCCCAAATAAATAATAATTATGTAAATGATTAAAAAGTTGATTTTGCATAATATGCCCCCTTTAACATTATTATTACTCTGTCTATGTTTTGTCTTCATGAACAGAAATGAGGCGACATTATTTGTATGCTGCATTCATCTGAATGTGGCCTGTGTCAAGCAATACTATCAACTCTGACTGAGGGTGGGGGGGGGGATTTGTGTGCGCACTCGCCTTCAGCAAAAAGCTGAACGACGAAGGTTTGTTGGGCAGTAGAATTAACTTCTTAAAGTTGACTCTTGTTCATGTTCATCAGCCATACCCCCATCCTGTTTGTAGCTTTACCACTGCAATGTTGTTGTTGCCTCCGTCTGATGACTTTACTGAGAAATACAGCCAACTCCACGTGACTCTCTTGCGATTCTGAAAATGGGCGGGCCTTAAGATGCTGCCTGCTGATTGGCTACCATTGAACAACTCAATGGAATGGACGTAGTCAGGGCCTTGGAGTCGCTGGCCGTCTGGAACTCGTTCCGACAAAATAAGTATCTAACGTGTGTCGGATTGTGAAAGTTAGATTCTTCCAATTATTTTTGTTGGATGCCGATGGAGAAAACTCGTAGCCAAAATCAGTAGCCAATCAGCAAGCAGGCCTCCTAAGGCCACGCCCCCATGGTCAGAAAACACTGCGCAAAGAACAAATCAGGGAGCGCAAACAACATATAAAATACAATCTTTTTGAATGATTGAATGTATATTTTGTTTGCATTTTGTGTACTTGTGATTTTGTGGTTAATTGTTTTTGTTTGCTTCTTAAAAAGTGTTCTGAATCTAATCCAATCTAAGACTTAATTCCATATCTGACAGGCTTAATCTAATTTTACAGTTGTTTGAATGTGGAATGCGTTTGTTTTTACGGCATTTGTACTAACAGTTTTACAATTGGGAAAACAAGTGAGTCAAATAGGTGTTTGCAGAGGTGGTTGTTATGCTGTGTTGTTGGCCGCTCACCAGCAGCTGCAGGTTATAACCCATGTATTTGATTTATCCCTACATGGCTGCGAGATCAGCAGCCAGCAGAGCAGTGATTTACAAATCCTAACACCAAACCTTTGTTGTGATTGTTGGGGGGGTATTAGTGGAGCAGCCTTCTCGCTGGAGTGCAAGAGGGATCTCATGAGGCCTTTAGGGGGATGGGCAGAGTTTCCAGAGGGTGGTATAGCTTTAAGAGTTTACTACCATCACTACACTCACACACACACACAGCAGAAAAGTTTGGAGGCCAGGCGAACAGTGGGATACCGACGGATAGGAAGTGACGGGATTGCATGGATCGCAGCGAGAGAGAGAGAGAGAAAAAAGAGAAGAAGACGAGAATATCAACACAAAGCAAGAATGAGAAGCAACGTGCGGTCGTCCGAGTGTAAGCTGCGGTTCGGGGGAAACTGATTGCGCACGATCTTATCAGCGCGGAGATAGAGACTTGAACTGGAGGAGTGAGGAGCACAGATTTGTCCTTTAGGGAAAGGAAAGGAAAGGAAAGGAGCTGTCGTCTTGATTTCCATGACCGCGCGTGTGATTCTGGAAAGTGCTTTGCGCACAGACACAGGGCACCAAATGGAAGCGCGTCCCGTGAAGTCGGATCCAAGGAGCCCGCAGTGAATATGAAGGAAAAAACTTTGCGTTAAGAACCCGAGAGGACAGTCGTAAGGATATGAATGCTGTGGGATTCGGATTTCCGATTCCACTTGGTTTTTCTCTGTCGGGCTCCGTTGTGCGCGTTCGGGCATGTGTGCGGCTTCAGCGCGGATTCTGACCCATGTGTGCGTCCTGGTCCCGGTGCTGGTCCTGGTGCTCGCTGTGGGACTCCGAGCCTCGGAGCTGCGGGTCCGGGTCCGGCTCGTCGATGGACTCGTGACCGAGGAGGTGTTGGAGGCGGACGGCGAGAGAGACTCGATCTCACTCGAATTCAAACAAGGAGACGGGACTCTTATTACTTTTGTGGCGGACTTCAAACAGGTGAGCTGTGGCCACACACTTCAACACAACACGCTTTTACTGCGCCTGTAGGGGACGCACATTGTCACGGGAATGATATATGACCAGTGTGTTGTCATGTTTTAAAGCTGCTCTTTAAACGTGTCAAATTCTCTTTGGAAATATGAATGGTCTGAACCAGAACTTCATGAGGTCCAACATGGTTTCCTAATCAGTTTTCTGAGCCCCCTGCGTGGTCCGTGAATGCACCACGACACACAACAGTAAACAATGCACATAAATCCTACTTTTAAATCAGTTTAATTCAGCTAATTATGTTCATGTTTGGACAACTGTGACACCTCTACTTAACCATTTAAGGTACTACTCAACCATTTGGTCACCACACTTTAAGTCACGATATCTCATTGAAAAATGCATCAAGCTGAATCTATATCTGTAATAATGTAGGGTCTAATTTAAAAAAACAAACAAACATATATATATATATATATTTATTGTCGTTATTGTTATCATAAGTAAATAAAATATAATAATGAAATAATACAAAATGCAAAGTAATACATTTTCCTTTGCTTTTTTCTTGGTGAGTACCTTTAAAGGGTTATGGTTCATTTTAACTCGGTTGGTCACAATGTGATCAGATAAGTGTTTATTTGTGTTTCACGTGACCAAAAACCATTAAATCACATCCTAAAATGTAAGGTTGACAGGCTTATACATCCAATTTAAGTTCCATTCTACATCTTCTATCCATTTTTTGTGATGACCTCATGAAATCCAGAATTTTGATTCAGTTAAATTCATGAAATTCTGTTAAACTGAACCCATAGACATATTCTTGTTTGGACATTGAAGACACATTTACTTTAGGGCTCAAACATTCATTTGAACAAAATATGAGCAAATAAGAGTCTGTTTGTGTTTCAAATGACCAAAAACCATGAAGCCATGTCCTAAAATGTAAGCTTGACAGCCTTGAAGTAACCAATGATACATTCATACATCCAATTTACCGTCCATTCCACACCTTCTATACATCATTTTTGAGATGGCCTCCTGAAGTCTATAAATTTGACTCCAATAAAGTCAGAAAATGCTGTCAAAATTGAACTGAAGCCAAAGACATGTTCTTGTTTGGACATCAGAGACGCCTCTACTCAAGGGCCCAAACATTCATTTTAACTCAGTTGGTCAAAATGTGATCAGATAAGTGTTTGTTTGTGTTTCACATGAACAAAAACCATTAAATCATGTCCAAAAATGTGAGCTTGACAGAACTTACACATCCACTTTAAGGTCCATTCTACACATTCTATACATTTTTTTTGCGATGACCTCATCAAAGCTGAAAACAATTACCTATAACACACCCCTTTTTTTTTTTTTTTTTGCTGCAGTGTCACAAATGTGATGGTTTAAAGAAATCACCCCCAAAGCCCCAAAACCTCTTGCGGAACTTGAGTTCCATTCATCTTTTAAATCTCGACATGAGTCTGGCAGAGGTCAAGTCAGCTGCAGCTCCTCAGATGTGGTCGCCCCTGAGACCTCGGCCGATCACGGGTCCGGCCCAGAGCTGATTATCGGCGTCCATATTTAGCATTCTTCTAAAAGTAGACGAGCTGATCGGGTGACGCTCCGCCAGCCAGAAGTGCATTTTCTTTGTTTCTCTTTCACTTCTTACAATCGCTGCTCGGACACATACAATAAAACGTCAGTCGTTGAGGTGAAAGTACAACTCCTGAGAGTGAGGATGAGGAGGAGGAGGAGGAGGAGGAGGGGGCGGATCACAGAGCAAAGGCAAGTGTCGGTGATGCTTGGTGTCACACAGAAGCTGACAGCCAAGCGAGATGTGAAGGCGGAGGGAGGGAGGGGGAGGGGGTGGAGGGGGGAGATTTGCCCGGATTAAGTGGGCATGTCTGACCTTTTTGATCTGCGCGTCTGGTTCACTAACCAAAACAGCTAATTTAAAGTTGGAAGAGACGGGACTGTTCGCCCCCAATCATTGGTGACGCTCCACAAAAAAAAAAAGGAGATGCATTGATCTGCCGCGTGAGTAGCGGGGAGCCTTTGCTTGGGTTGTGTAAAGGGATCCCATCGCTGTTCCCTTCACACGTGTGGCCACGTACACGCGCACATATGGTTTTGTTTACTTGATTAAAGTCAACAGAACCCCCCCTTAGATCACTTTACTTTTTCCGTTCCATGAGTTATCTGTTCCAGTTGTACGTCAACCCCCACCTCCCCCTTGTGTCTGTGTGTGTGTGTCTTGGTTGCTCCCCTCGTTTCTCCTGCATGTGGTTCCTATTGCGCTCTTGTGCAGTATCTCCAAGATTTATGGAAAGTTGGATGAGCTGTCACTTCCAGCTGCCATGAATACACAGTCCAGATGCACGCACGTGGGAAGAAGAGTGTTTTAACAGGGATGTCGAACACTTGAGAGTTCTAATGAAGTGCGCAGCCAAAGGTGGCTAGGTACTGCACTTGGATAAATCTTCGTCGGGAGTTTTGCTCATTTTACACATCAATGACTGTCTGTAATCGGCCGTTCTAGAATTGCACTTTTTTTTTTTCCCCCTTCTCTCGTGGCCGTGATCATTACCAGGATAATTTCCAAAGGAGGGCTATATAAACCATCATGAGACAGTTAAGTTCTTTGTGAATACGTGGCAAAGACGCAACGGCAAATGTTATAACCATTAGACGCTGCCGCTGGTCGACTGTTCTGCTGAATGCGAGCAGGAAGTTTAGTCAGCCTTATCAAAGCAATGAATCACTGTGAGAATCTGCAGCACCGTGTTTCCCCGGACGTTTTGCTCCCATCTACCCATGTTAGACATGTGGAAAAGATAATGTGGTTCTGCTCTTTACACCTCTGCACGTGTTTAGTCGATATAAACATGCATAATCGTTCCACTCTTTACTCTCTTAAAGGGATGCATAATATTTTAGGATCCCAGCTCTCTTTGTCTCGAGCTGACGCAATGGTTTCATCCATGAAAGATGACCCAAGGTTAGTAAAAGGAGCTAATATTGAAGTGTAGAGTCATACCAGTGTTTGATTTGTCACTGTAGAATACTGTTTGACTAATGGGGGATATAAAGCAGCAGTTGGATACAGTATTTAGATTTGCTTCCCTCATTTTAAAGCAATAGAATGGAGGATTTGGCTCTCGGGGTCCCCTGACAGTTGGAAAAGGTATGTTTCTGACCAGGTACGCCAGCCAATGATATTCCATTATATATAAATAGTTGTTTTTGTGGCTTGAACCCTAAAACGGATGTTGCAGACCTGCTCAGGCTTTGACCGCGTTGATGCACCATCGTCGGGTTGAAATCCTACGTTTTGTTGCTTTAATGGATGGAACAACGCATGAAACTTTGTAACTACACACCGAAATGCTTGTGATCTCTTTGGTATGTAAAAATCTTTTGGCTCTTCAAGAAACTCTGTCGTGGCTAATTAGACCGTGGCAGAAAAACAGTCTCGGATCATTAAAGTTAATTATACTGAGGTTAATGTGAAGATATTGATCAACAATGCCAAAAAATATCCCTCCTTTTTTTTATCTTCTGTATCATTGTGAAGCATTTCCAGCTGAGAACACTCTCGGTCATATAAAGCTGGAGCAGTCTGTCTGGAGTTTTGACATAATTCCGATAACATGCTGCGTGGCAGTTGTGCAACACAGGGACAAATCTGGATCCAGATGTGTTGTTGTAGACTTCAACTGAAAGTTATTCATCAGTTTTTAGTGCAGATCCACTTATTTCCTTCAGCGGTGACGACAACGACGACGACAACATCGATTTATCGTCTTAACTCATCCAAAGCAACATAAACATGAACCACGTCTCAGAGATTCATCCAAAGGGGAAACGTCTGGGCAAATTATCTGAGAGGCTGTTCGCACATGTGGGAACCTTGTCAGAGAAGCTAATCAGTTTGTTTTCTCTGTGTCTTACTCTCATTTCCAACTAGTGGGTTTGATCAATGGAGGAATGTGAGAGACTTCACAGGCAGTTTCACATAGTTAAAGGACCCATATTATACCCTGTTTCTCCAAGTTAACCTAGTTCCCTGGTGTCCTAATGAACATGTCTGTGACATGCTTTGGTCAAAACACCATAAGGATGAATCACCACATCACAGCAGTTCAATCACCCTGACAAAACAGCCCTGTTCAGAATGCTCTGTTTAGTAGTATCTCTTTGGGTCCACCTTAAAGGTCCACCTTAAAAAAATAGTCAAACAAAACTTAAGGGACAGGAAATGACATCAGCCACAGAGGCTACTGGGAGCTAACAGCAGTTAGCATTTGGAAAAGTGATCATTTGCAGGCTCTAGCAGGCACATTGCCGTCATATATAACATGTATCCACTGGACAGATAAATCCTCTGAGGCTGGAAGTTTGTGTAGAACTCTGTGCTGCACTGTGGAGCCAAGAATAGAACTTTTCACAGACTTCCGGTTTTCGGATACCGTTGCCCTCGCCAGCACTCTCGCGTTTTTTACGCACAAATCGGAACTTCGTGAGACAACAATTCCAGGAATTAAGCGTCTTATGACGTCCCAGTGAGCGCGGAAGTCAACATCGCATGTTTTATCTCCTGTACTTAGACTGAGGAGGAGCACAAAAACATGAGTGAGTCATCTTTTTTTCACACGTTGCCGACTGATAGGACCTCCAGAGTCCCAAATATAAGGATTTAAATGATTAAAAAGTAGATTTTGCATAGTATGGGACCTTTTAAGTTAAGTTAGTTCCAATTCTGGGATGCAAACCTCACCTCATTCAAGATCAAGATCAGAACTCCTTTTTTCCTTTTCTTTAGCCACGTCAGCCAACAGCTTTTTATCTGGCCACATTTTTTATTAGTTATGTAACACAACATAAACATCATGAGATGTTTTGCATGGAAACTTAAACGGCGTATTCATGGCATGGAGAGCGGCCTCTTGCTGTGCTCGGGGGGGTCAAGGGAGCAACAGATGTTGGGAAGTCACTCGACACTCGCGCCGTCTCACACTGTCCTGATGAAAAGAGGAGCCTGGAGTTCGTAAACAGTGGCACCACAGTGTGAACGAGCACGATGTCAGTCAGTCTGCATTATTATTATTAATCCTCATCTCATGTCTGCTTTATAAACCAGTTTGTGTTTCAGTGGCGCAGGGCCTCGGGGGCCCGGTTCTCACTCGAGCGTATTATGTGCTGCGTGTCGTCTTCAAAGTGCTGTGGCTTCATGGAGACGCTGCACAATAAGCAAGCTGTCAGAATGAGCTGGAGCTTCTTCACACACACACACACACATTCTTGTACTTGCTGCATACTGAGGACTGGGTCGCTGACAAAGTGAGGTCCGGCATTTCCACTTTATAAATCAACACAACTATAAAATATCTACTTCATGAATGACATCTACAAAGAACTACTGGTTGCAGTACCATAAAATGTCTGCAGGTGGAGCCCCAGAGCAAAAAGGGCTGGAAGACTTTTTCGATTTTTTTTATTTTTTATTTTTGGTCCAAAATTTCACAGAAAAACATAATACTAATACTATGTCGACCAAAATTTAAAAAAAAAATTTTGACCAAAAATTTTCGGTCCAAAAGTTGACAAAAACGCCATACTATACTATGTCATCCAAAAGTAAAAAAAAAAAATTGAAAACACTTTTTTGAAAAAAATATTGTGAAATTTTTTTTTCACAAAAAGTCATACTATGTCATCCAAGAGTTGAAAGAAAAATGTAATTTTTTTTTTTGAAAAAAACATTTTGGTCCAAAATTTGACAAAAAGGTCATACTATACTATGTTGTCCAAAATTTTTATTTCTTTTTTGACAAATTGAGTATAGCATGTTATAGCAATCTAAGGAAGTGATTTCAATCAAAACAAAGTGAGGACCGGCCAAAATGTCCTCACTCCGAAAAAATGACCTCACTTTGTTGGTTAAAAACCCTCACTGGTCCTCAGTATGCCACAAGTACAAGAACACACACACACACACACACACACCCTTACGTGCCATATCAAAGGCGGAATATGAGGAGGAGGTGGACACAGAGGTGGTTTGGTCTCTCTTTGGAATGCGCCGTATCTGTGACCCATTTTTGCAAGTGACCGTTCCTTGTTTTCTGTCAGAATTAACATATTTTATCACTCCTTTTAGAATTTGTTGAAAAGGATTTTGTCACCATGGCTCAAAGGCAAACTCTTCTGTGGGGAGAGGTTTGCTGGCAAATGGTTTTGTTCAGTTACTTAATGTTTGATGGGAACTGCCCGTCTTTGCCAAATTAAGCAACTGCCAGTTGTTTTTCCTGGTTACAGCAGGGACTGTACATCAGATGCAAGTCGGTGCAATCGCCTCAATTTATGCCTTGCTTTTGGCTGCCACACCTTGTCTCTCACTCAGCCCTGAACACCACCCCTCACTTTGTCACTTGCACAAACTTGTAAAAGTTTTTTTTCTTTTCTTTTTTTTTTTTTTTTTTTTTACAGGTAAGTGTCACCTTTTCCAGGAAGCGGTTGTTGTTACCACATAATAGGGGCACATGAGTCGTCTTCCCTACGGGGCGGGGGGGGGAAAGGTCACAGTGAGTCATCTGCAAGTCACCAGCAGTCAGTGAACTCATCCGTGTGAGGCAACTCCAATTGGACTTTACCACAATAAATATCCAAGATATTCGAGCTGTTGTTTGTGTTGAGCGGAGCCGCAGAGGAACTCGACTCCTACTCAGATTCCCTTGTCATGCTGTGATCCCGCTTTGTGTGTGTGTGTGTGTGTGTGTGTGTGTGGGGGGGGGGGGGGGGAGAAACTCCACTAAAAAAAGTTAACCACGTAGTAAAACAAAATCTGTGCTCTTTCTAAGTGCATAGCCTCTGTATGTTACAACTTTCTTATCATATTACTTTGGATCTTTGGATTTAAATACATACATTTTAATTTATACCCGATATAGTTTCCCTGAATCCTATGGAACTAGAAGAAGAAGAGCTTCCTTTTTGGCCTCCCAAGGTCCCACATGGCCTCCTCTGGCCTTTATTCTCCTCCCACCAGCAGCAGCAGCAGCAGCTCAGATGCTCATCTGTAAAGTTGCTGATAAAGAAAAGGCTTCCAGTTCCCACATCTGTGCAAGGAAAAGATGACATATAGGAGTGTGTGGGACAGTTGTGATTCACCCGTACATGTTTTTCTCAGTGGTGTGTGTTTGTGTGTGTGTGTGTGTGGTGCTGCAGTGACATGGACAAGGAGACTGTAGCTGTGGTTTGCAATGTGCATATTTGTGATCATTTCTGACTACCTCAGAGGTTTTAGGATCACACTTGGCAACAAAGTGTTTACTCTGCCAGATTTGCTGCTCTGCTCTCTGCACACAGTGTCCTGAAATGCCCTCTTGTCACTCCCGTGGCCGTGTCCATTTTGGCTACTTCACCTCCATTATTTTGACATGAGAGTCATTTGAAATGTAATACACCCCAACTGTTTTCGTGTCGCACTATTTGTAAAAATAAAGGTTATTACTAATAGTCATATGGAGAAGGAGCTAGGGTTGCAAAGGGGTGGAGTATGCCTGCTTCCATGTCCAGAAACTTTTGATCATTTAAATCCTTATATTTGGGACTCTGGAGGTCCTATCAGTTGGAAAAGTGACTCATGAAGACCACACTTTTTGTGGTCTTCATCAGTCCAAGTACAGGAGATAAAACACACGATGTTGACTTCCGTGCTCACTGGGACGTCACAATGCGCTAAATTCCGGAAATTGTTGTCTCGCGGCGCTCTGCTTTGTCCGTAAAAACATGCGAGAGTGCTGGCGAGGGCAATGGCATCCGAAAACTGGAAAAGTCTGCGAAAAGTTTTATTCTTGTCTCCACAGTGCAGCACAGAGTGCTACACAAACTTCCAGCCTCAGAGGATTTATCTGTCCAGTGGATACATGTTATATATGACGGCAATGTGCCTGCTAGAGCCTGCAAATGATCACTTTTCCAAATGCTAACTGCTATTAATTCCCAGTAGCCTCTGCGTCTGAGGTCATTTCCTGTCTCTTAAGTTTCATTTTATTTATTTATTTATTTTTAAGGTGGACTTAAAGAGATGCTATTGAACCAAGTGTTCTGAACAGGGCTGTTTTGTCAGGGTGATTGAACTGCTGTGGTGCTTCATCCTTATGGTATTTTGACCAAACCATGTCACAGGCATGTGCATTAGGACACCAGGGAACTAGGTTAACTTGGAGAAATAGGGTATAATATGACCCTTTTAAGTTTGGGAACTTAGAATAATGTGAATTTATTGGAACTAAGTTTTTTAAAGAGATTATCAAAGACATTATTCAAATATCTGCTTTAAAATAAACTTTCTTTGGGGGAGGGGGGGAGGGTTAGGCTATTAACCCATCAATCATTGATTTTAATAGGGCAGCTGTGGCCTAGTGGTTAGGGCTTCGAGCTCGAGACCAGAAGGTAGCCGGGTCAATCCCCGACCAGTCCGCAGCTGAAGTGCTGTTGAGCAAGGCACCTAACCCCCTCACTGCTCCCCGAGCACCGCTCACTGGCATGGCAGCTCACTGCGCTGGGTTACATGTTCTACACCTCACTGTGTGCTGTGTGTGTTCACTAACTCACTGCAGAATTGAATTTCTGCAGGGTTTTCTACTTAAAGGGTTCTTAATCTTAAATACCTTGCCATAAAGAGTGTTTGGTGTGAAGCTTATCAGGATATGAAAGCTTTGGCAGAAAGGCTTCAGGCTGTCTCTATTGTTTATTCCTTATCTATCTGCCTGATTTCCCTTCCCTGTTAACACTCACTGTTGGTCTGTGTCACTTCCTGCACGCCGAGTCTCCATAAACAGTTTGGCTTCTCGAGATAATTGTAACCATATTCTGTGTAAACGGTGCACACACAGACTTGTTTAAAGTATACATTTTAGGTGACGTTTTAATGGCCGTGTTTGAGAGTTGGTCGTTTAACACTGTAATATTGAAACCCCGGCAGTACTAAGTAACCTTCCGTTGTTATCAAGAAACATAGCTGTGGTTTCCTGTGTGTTTTCACTGTCCACTCGCTGCCACTGTTTACTAATTGGCTCACTCTGTGGACAGCCAGGTGTGACCAGCCTCAAATGTGACTCCACATTCCTGCCTTTGGAGCCTCTGTAATTAGCTTCAAGTCGAGCATTTCTCAGCACAGCAGCTTTTATCTCACTCCTTTTGTGAGTGTGTGTTGGTCTGTTTCACCCTCTCTCTCCCCCTTTTCTTTCCTAACATGTTCTTTAATCCCTGCTTCTTTAATACCTGTGCTTTTTTTTTGGACCAGTTCTCCCCCTCATGCACACGTAGTAAATCCATGAGTTGTTTTTAAAAGAGAGACGGAACCATTTCAGGGGATCGAGAGTCGTAAAAATCGATACGTTCTTTCATCGCTGATGTTGCCACAAATGAAAGCCAAATGGATCCGCTTAAAGGTTAATGCTGGCTCTTTGAGCTTTTATGTTAGATTTAATGTTCATTGGCTGGCAGGATTGGTAACTGTCAAAGAGTAAAGGGCCTTAATAGACATATTTTAGAAATATGTCGGACATTTCTTGGTTCCTCACCTGATTCATATTATACCCTATTTCTCCAACTTAACCAATTTCCCTGGTGTCCTAATGAACATGTCTGTGACATGCTTTGGTCAAAATACCTTCAGGATGAAGCGCCACAGCAGTTCAATCACCCTGCCAAAACAGCCCTGTTCAGAACGCTCGGTTTTGAGCGCCTGTCTCTTTAAATGCAAATGAGACACATGAAACTACATCAGCGTCACTGAGGCTCCAGCAGCTAACAGCAGTTAGCATTTGGAAAAGCCATCATTTGCAGACTCTAGCCGGCACGTTGCCGTCATATATTATAACATGTATCCACTGGCCATGTAAATCCTCTGATACTGGAAGTTTGTGTAGAACTCTGTGCTGCACTGTGGAGCCAAGAATAGAACACTTCACAGACTTCTGCTCATCAGGATACTATTGCCCTCGCCTGCACCCTCGCGTTTTTTACGGACAAAGCGGAGCTCCACGAGACAACAATTCCGGTAAAGTGTCATTGCAACGTCCCAATGAGCGCGGAAGTCAACATAACGTATTATATCTCCTGTACTTCGACTGAAGCGGACCACAAAAACAGTCCCAAATATTATATATAATATATAATATCAATCAATCAATCTTTATTTGTATAGCCCAACAGTTTACAAAACATGGTTCGTCTCACGGGACTTCACAGGGTTGGTAACATCCTCTGTCCTTAGACCTTCGACCAGGGTAAGGAAAAACTACCAGGGAAAAACCCTTATAACAGGGGAAAAGGGCAGAAACCTTAGGGAGAACCACAGGTTCTATGGTATAGTATTTTAATACTAAGTATTAAAATGATTAAAAAGTGGATTTTGCATAATATGTCACTTCAGATCAGCCCACACTGACACTGACCCACAGTGAGCCTAAATGACTGTGACTCTCTCCAACTAGTTATCAGCCTTATCAACAGACGGGGTCTTTAGAGGGGATTGGAAAACAGGAAGGAGCCACTGCACACAGGATCGCTGCCAGCTATGTGTGTGTGTGTGCGTGCGTGTGTGTGTGTGAGCTAGAGTTCAAAAGGACATCCATGCAAGTGTGGCACAGTTTATATGAAAATACCAAGTGAGATTTAAATGCCTTCCTGTGTTTCGCTGCGACATTTCAGCTGCTCTTAGCTGCAGAGCCGTCGCAGAAAAACACCTTCATTTCCCCCCTGCTCTCAGTAAGCGTCCGTCACACAGCTCTGATTTTTCCGAGCCTGTAAACTACAGTGACGGCAAATGTTCTCCGTAAATGGCACCCTTTCAGTATTTGAATAGGCTTTTGTGCACCACCCTAAATAATCAGGCCCACCAAAAGGTAGCCGCAAATGAAACGGGGGGGGGCCCCCCCCACCTATCTCCTGTTTAACAGGTCTTGGTATGACCCACAAGTCAGGTTGCATGAATACAGACTTGTGTTTGGCTGTTGGCCAGTGGTCGTTTGTCTGCAGTGGACCAAGTCCCCGGTGTCAAGGAGCAATGCTGAGGAATCTGTGCTTGTGTGGATTATTTATAGCTGTGCTGACATTTACACGGCTCTGGAGGGGGGAAAAACTAGAGGCTACCCTGTCCTTTGATTATGGTATCACAAGTCTCTTTCAAGAAGAAGTGGGGAAATGTCACTCTTTTAATTTGTAAAGTCCATAACTGATGATTTTCCCCTAAATGTTAGTCTGCAGCCCTTTCATTTGATATGGAAATGCGCTTTTATGGGCTGACACACTTTCCTGATATAGGAGTCATTTTTGCTTTGTGGGAGCTAAAAAAAAAAAATCAGTTTCCACCTCTGGATGGTCCACAGGCCTGTAATGTCCCAGAGTGGCCTCCCCATCATTGCCAACATTGCCTTCTGGTAAAGCCTTGTTTATGCTTGCACGTGACACTGTGGCATGGGGCCCCGCAGACGGCGTGAGACCTGCAAGCATGCACGGAGGCGCTTAAGCCCACGTTATACTTCTACAACTGGGTAATGCGTTATCCAACTGCGTAACCACGGAGACCCCCTCGAGCCCTCTTAGTTCTCCGTCGTGGTGCCGGATACGCACTGCAGTTTCCCGCCGGATCAGTAGGGGTCGATATGCAAGGTTGTCGTGCTTCTGGCTACAGTGAGCAATGGCATCCGAGAGAGAACGACTGTTGTTGTTGTTGTTGTTGTTGCAGCTGAATAACATTGAAACACAGATACTTTTGATACAAAAACGGAGACGTGAAAGACTGAGTAGATGTGTCCGGAGGGCGTACAACCCAAATATTCAGTGAATATGCAGGAAGGTGACGTTTGCTGCCGGATAAACATCATTATCCAACATAGCGACACGCTCTGTATCTATGTACGACTTTTGCAGAGTTGTTACAAAGTTTATTTTACTGTCATGTTGCGTGGTGCCTTTGTCAACCAATAAGTAATACAGAACACGTGCTATAAACACACAAAATGAACGACAGTAGAGATGGCGTAAGTAAGGTACGCTGCCTAGCAACAGTAGTAAACAACAACTGAGTTGGCGCGCGCCGCAGCCGACGAAGTTACGACAAAGTGTGGACGGTGCCCTCTTGTGGTCATAGATGACGTATCGTATATTTTTGTGTATATCTATATATATATAATAGATAAGACTTATATATATATACTTATAGACTTATATTATAAGTAAAATATATAAAATATAGGTCAGCCAAACTACTAACAAATTCCGACATAGTCCGGAAAATACGGTAAAATAAATAGAGAATAAAGAAATATGATCATGATGTTTGCCAAAGTGTTTTTCAGGGTTTTCACACTAAGGTCTCACATCAGCACATCTGAAGTGTTTCCATAAACCCCAGCTTTATTTGGTCGCTGCCTCTCGTCACAACAACAGGTGTAAACTCAGCCCCCCGAAAAAAATCCCAACGCTGCACATGTTGTTCTTTTTGCTGCTCTTTTGTTTTGTCGTACAATCACATTCGGTGTCTGCACAGGAGAGTCCCCACCCCACCCCCCCCCCCCGCTCGTGTGCATGTGCCAGCGCTGTTGTGTTTTCAGGCACACGGCACACGAGAGCGAGAGTCTTGTCCAAACAAACTGTCGGATCCAGCAGCTTCTGTCTGGATGGAGATGTGGAGGGTGATGTCATTGTTTTTAATTTGCTGGCACAAACCGCGCGTATAATTATCTCAGCCTTGCCTTAAACTGTTAGGATATCAACACTGTTATTATTATTTTTTTTTATTTTCCTTTTTATCATTAAAATTCACACTATAGCTACATAGGCCACCGTTCAAAAGTTTGGGGTCACTTAGAAATGTTCTTATTTTTGAAAAAAAAAGCACTTTTTTTCCAATGAATATAACATTAATTGATCAGAAATGCACTCTATACATTGTTAATGTGGTAAACGACTATTCTAGCTGCAAACATCTGGTTTTTAATGGAATATGTACATAGGTGTATAGAGGCCCATTTCCAGCAACCATCTCTCCAGTGTTCTAATGGTACATTGTGTTTGCTCATCGTGTTAGAAGGCTGATGATTAGAAAACCCTTGTGCATGAAGAATCATTATCTCTCGACTATATTCTCTATTCATTTTGCAACTCTTTTGATGAATAAAAATGTGACGTTTAATGTAAAATGCACACAAATTGCATAGGTGACCCCAAACTTTTGAACAGTAGTGTATGAGTAACACTTTTGCCCTAATTAAAGAGACGAGGCAGGAGATCATTAATCTGGACACAAAATAACCCACGAGGAGGAGATCCGAGTGTCCACGCTTTAGTATTAACCGAGTTCCAAAGAAGCAGGGTTGGTGCAGTTATACCCTTCTTCTCTGTAATTACCCAGAGGGCCCTGGGGCAAATCCATGTGGCTGAAACGAATGCCTTCCCCCCTTCTCTCTTGCTCTCTCTCTCCCTGCCTACTCGCATGTACACAGTGTTCCAGTGAAGCGCCATGTGTCTGCAATATGGGAGGTCTTCAAGCCGTAGCCTCCGCGTCTTCCTACACTTGAGGGGAAATGGCAATCTCGTCCGTTTCTGTTCTCTGTGAAATATTCACGCCTCTTCTCGTCCTGACATTCTTTTTATTAATCATTGAGACTTTGTTCCGTCTGTAATAAAAAAAAAACATCTGTGTGGATTATTAACACGGTGTGCCGAGTTATTGGAATTTAAGTGGAGAAAATAGGACTTCTTATTAAACCTATGAATCAATATTTGCCCAGTAATTTGCTTTCCAAATGTCACATAGCTCTGCACGAATTCTTGCGAAATAGCCAAGCTTGTATTGTACGCCTGCCAGAAACTGGTTTCACAGATTGAAGCGGTTCTTCGTGAGGAACCGGTGAACGTACAAAGTAGTCTTTCAGGATCTACAGTGTGTGTGTGTGTGTGAGTGCGTGTGTGTGTGTGCACTTCTGCATTCAGGAAGTGGAGCAGAAGAGCTTGAGGACGAGTTATCTCTAGGCCGTTTTATCTGCACGGCTGGAACTGCGACTCCTCTCTGAAGCCGTGTTTGCTTCAGACGGGTGTGTGAAAAGCGGAGGAGGGGTGTTTGGGAGTCTGAATCCACTAAGGAACGTGGGGAGGGGAGGAGGGGGGGGTCTGATAAACGGGGAGACAGGTTTGAGCTTCCCATCATGCTTTGCAGGCCCCTCTCACAGAAATCTTTATGGCCCTGCGTTTTGGAGCCAGACTGTGCTTGATGTTTGCCAACGGCAACAAGTTTTGTGTGAATTCTCCACTATCACTTTTTTTCCTACTTCCACGGTTCCACATAAAACAGTGTGGTGTCAGACTTTTACAGCAACACGGGACTCTCTTGATAAGTTTTTCAAGACGCGAAAAAAAAAAAAAAAGAAAAGCATGTGACCTTTTTTAATTTGACAGTAAAAGTAACCAGAGCATGACTGAGACTCACAGACTGTACCAAGTATCAACAAACTCTGATGATGAGACGACGGATACGGCGAACATAAACCGCTCTATACTTAAAGCAGATGGTCTGACCGTCTTTGAACTCCCCGCACTGAATTACTTTGACTGTCTGGAAAAGTGCGACACTAAGTACCGAAATGGAAAGAGTGTTTGTGTGAATCTGTAGGAGTGTGCACATATATAACTGTTAAGTTATTACAGCCTCGCCTATTGCACCACTTCACTGTCTCCTGGCCGTCGTGTTTATTGTGTCGCTTCTCGTCCCTCGTGTCTTTGCAGGAGGTGAAGATATTTCGAGCTCTGATTCTGGGCGAGCTGGAAAGAGGACAGAACCAGTACCAGGCGCTGTGCTTCATCTCTCGACTCAACCGCAATGAGATCATACCCAGCGAGTCTATGGCTCGTCTCAGACAGGTACGACGTGGCGGACGGTTTCCTTTATGACACCGCTCGGGTACAACTGAGGGGTTTGTTTTGATTGATGTGTTACGCTGTCCTCTCAGAAAAATCCGCAGGCCATCCGCTTGGCAGAGGAGCGCCGAGGTCTGGAGCAGCTGACGATGAGCGTGGCCGTTAATCTGAGTCGGGCGTTGCATCTCAGTTCTCACATCCACAACATGTGCAGCGAGGCCCGGGAGGCCGTTTACACCAGGGAGGTGGATGTCAAACACTGGCTGGACAAAGGTCAGTGGTCCTTGTACACTGTTTATTATTGGAACTGGCATTAATTCTGTTGGTAGTTTGAGCTAAATGCCCCCTGTTACCAATCCGCCCTTTTCCTTTTACCCTTTTAACACTTAATGTCTCCAGGCTTTTTTGTGATTTGACAATATTACTATTTACAGGGTATCTGAAGTTAATTTCAATACCTTTTTAAAGGAGACATATTAGGCAAAATCAACTTTTTTTTATACTTTTAATACTTATATTTGGGACTGTGAGTAGGCAAAGTTTGAAAAAAGATGACTTACTCATGCTTTTGTGGTCCTCCTCAGTCCAAGTACAGGAGATAAATCATGCGCTGTTGACTTCCGCACGCAATCTGACGTCACAATGCGCTAAATTCCTGGAATTGTTGTCTCGCAGAGCTCCACTTTATCCTTAAAAAAAAAAACGTGAGAGTGCAGGCGAGGGCAACAGTATCCGGAAGAGCAGAAGTCCAAGAAGTGTTCTATTCTTGGCTCCACAGTGCAGCACAGAGTTCTACACAAACTTCCAGCCTCACAGGATTTATCTGTCCAGTGGATACATTTAATATATGACGGCAATGTGTCGGCTAGAGCCTGCAAATGACGGCTTTTCCAAATGCTAACCGCTGTTAGCTGCCGTAGTTTCCCGTGTCTCATTTGCATCGAAAGAGACTCGAACCCACAAAAAGAGGCACTCAAATTCGACCATTTTGAACTGCTGTGGTGCTTCATCCTTAGGGTATTTTGACCAAAGCATGTCACAGACATGTTCATTAGGACACCAGGGAACTAGGCTAACTAGAAAATAGAAATAGGGTATAATATGTCTCTTTTAAGACTTTTTCAAGACCTTATCGCTAAACCCTAAATCGTTTATAAGCTAGTGTACTATCCTCATACTTCCCCGATGTTAAAAACACAGCGTTTTAAGATGGCCCTTTTGTGGAATTCAGTGGGATCCAGTATCTTCATACTGTCTAAATCGTCCCTGCCGAGGAGAATCCGTATGACAGCGCTTTTGTGCACTGACAGCACTGTTATAGAGGGAACAATGCCGATCGTCATGGTTCACCAAGCCCCCTTTTTTTTTTTTCCCTTTTGCATTAAACAAGCTCAGCACCGCCGTCTGCGGAGGGAATCGCAGTTGTGTCTCCTTTGCATAACAAAGCTCCCTTTTCACCGCGCCGTCTTCCCTCTTTGTCGCCACTTTGTTTTCCCCTCTTGAGTTCAATGTGGTGTTTAATTGAATGAAATCACTGGAAGAATGATGCATGCAAATGTATGATTGTGCATGCTTTATTGTTTTTAATGCCACAAGGTCTGGAGAATAATGCCTGTGTGTCTTTTGCTTGTGTTTTAAAAGGAGTGGATGGCTCCATATTTGAGGTCCTGCCCCAAACAACGGAGATGCCTAATCTCCAGGCGTGTCATTCTACTAAAGACTTGTGGCAACCCTGTCTCTGCACATACAGCCTGCGTCTGGAGTGGTACCCGTGTCTGTTGAAGTACTGTCGCAGCCGGGACACCACGGGAAAAGGCTCGACGTACAAGTGCGGCATAAAGAGCTGCAGCAAGGGCTATCATTTCACCTACTATGTCCCGCAGAAACAGCTCTGTCTATGGGATGAGGAGACCTAGCGTTCGTTCTGGATGAGAACATGCAGTTTTGTTTCGCTTTTTTCCCCCTGACAAGCCATTGTGTCTCCAAAGTAAACACAGCAACACTGGACCTCAGTTCATATGATTACGGAGTGAAGCTGTCTCAGGTGGAGAGTGGTGCGATCCAGATGTCCGAGCATGAAACGGAAACAAATTCAGGTTGCATACGAGACCAAAATCTTCAAGGACAGAGTCGATGCAGCGATCATCGATCTAAGAGGTCTCTCTAACTTCTGGTTTAAAAAAAACAAACAAACATGTATTTGTCAGCCAAATTGTGACCTTGTCAAGGGACTGTCACTTTCGTGCCTTTTTTGATTTTTAGAAATGATTGGAGCAGGTGACAGGAGACCAACAATAACCTCTGAGAACTGGACAGTGCATTTCTGCTCCATTAAACACTGATTAAACACATCATCCTCCATCCTGATGAAGGAAAAGTTGGATGGTGGATTTAGCTTTCTTTTTTTTTTTTTCTTCCCGAAATCTCTGTGGAAAAACAGTGCCAGCTAAATAAATGCCTCTTTATAACATTGTTTGGTGGCTGTCAAAGTAAAAAAGGTTTATCCAATTGCTGGCTTTATTTATTTTGGTTGCAAAGTGAAATTATGGAGGACTATTTTGTATAATTCTGTTTTAAAATAACCTCATTTTTCTCTTATGTTTGAATAAATAAGCTCTTAAATTCACGCAGACTGTAGGAAGACTGGATATTAGACTCCATATTTAATTTTTACTTCCTTTCAAAGCTTAAAAGTTGAATGTTGTACTTAATAGGACACCATCATGCCCATCGTTTTAATTATCATGTGTAAGTATCAAAGTAAACCAAAGTCAAAACAGTCTGAATAGAAGGGTGAAAAGTTTCCGTTTTTTTAGAAACAGCCTCTTCAGTGTGGATCATAGACTGAATATAAAGAAGAAAATCTTGACTGTCTGTGGTTTAGGCTTCACTAAAAGGACTTTTAATAGTCTATACTGCCATCTTCTGGTTGGAAAGTGTTCCAGTTTCATGTATTATTTTTTTTTAATCCAAATGCCTCGCTCTGGTTTTGTCTGTTAATGTCGAGATTAATGTGCATACTCAAAATCCCTGATTGTTAACCGGTGTAAATTCAGAAGCACTTGTTTTAAAAACCCGTGGGACCAAACTCCACTCACTCACTCTCTGTCTGTCTGTCTGTTTCTCAGAGGGAACATTTGTAAGTGCAGCCTTTTCCGGTGCCATCAAGTGCCTTAACATTTCCACTGATTTATATTTGCTATGTAATTGTAGTTTGTAAGTTGTTCAACGTATTTTTTCTATGAAAGAATTCTGCGTATGCTGTAAAAAGAGAACGAGAGAGAGAGAGAGAGATGTACCATTTATGAGTTGTTTTACGGTAATTGTTTCAATAAAGTATTTCCTTGCACTGCGTATATGCAATGTACAGTACATTTTTTATTTTTTGGAAACATTTATTTCTTAATTAGACAGCACATAGAAGAGTCTTAATTGGAAATTGAGAAATGTAAGGGGTAGTAATACATTTCTCAGAATGGACTGTGCAAAGACACCAGAAAATATTCATTTGCAAGAAGCAACAAAAACAAAAATCAGAACAAAAATAAGGCAAGTTATCTATTGTCAATATGTAAGTATTTTAGCAATAGATTAATTAATTGGTTAATTCTTGTTGCCTAACCAGAAACCAGTGTCACGGCCCACAGACAAAGGAACAGCAGATAAATGATAATAAAAACAAATCTGTAGCCTTTTACTGTAGATTTATCTGTAAATTTTAAATAAAACATGCAAAAAAATAATGTTATAATTAATTTGTCAAACCTTTCTGTTGAAAATGATTGTTGTGTGTTTTTAATGAAGTAACAATGCTATAGGAAAGGCAGTAAGTCAGAAATAGTCAGAAATGTTATGCATGTATTTGTTCTTGTCGTTATATTGTGAATTTTACAACATAAATGTATTTATATATATATATTAAATGTATATTCTTTATTCAATTGTTGGGTTAACATTCACATTAACATTCTTACATTACTATTCTCCCATTTTGTGGCCCAGCTGTTGGAAAATGTTTGTGTAATTTCTCTATTGACCACATGGTGTCGCCCTTGTACAAAGGCGAGGCAGCACTAGTCCCTGGTTGTTTCTGGGAGACGCCAAGGAACATTGAAACATGCCGTTTTCTGTGAAATATTTAACAAACCTGCCGAGTCCTGTAAAGCACGCTCTGGCGTGGCCTGATACAACCGGGAAGACCTCTTGTTGTGGCTGCTCTGTGCCGAATCTACCCGTACAGCAGCTGATAATGTGGACTGCATGGATGCTGAGGAAGGCTGTCGTTAATATCGCCACCGGCGGAGTTCAGTGGTAAAGAACGGCAAATAGCCACTGGTGTGTTTGCAAAACACGCCCTCGACGCTCTCATACAGTTATAAACAGAATTCACAGAGACTGTAAGCGAAGAGGGCTGCCATATGTGCTCTTTCAAGGTAATGACACTTTTTAAAAATTATTTTAAATGCTTTTTTCCATCAAACCATAACACAACGCTTTGCTAGCCCGCTGCGTTAGCCTGCTCTCTGATGCAGCTAACTCCAGTAAGCATCCTCCTAACGCCGGGATAAGCTGCTGTTCTGCTGTCACTTTCAGCTCAACATCATCACATCAACCTAATCTTTTTAGCTTTAAGCTTTATCGATGATAACAACACGGTTTACTGTAATAGGTTTAGATGGGAACACAGTTGTAACCAAGCCGTCATCTAACCTGACAGCATCTCACCTGTACATTGTATATTTAACTTTATTTAAAATATTTTTTTATTTATATCAGGGGTTTCCAGACCAAGATAGCAGGGCCAACATCAAAACATGACTAGCTATCAATTCAAACTGAGTTAGCATGATTTTAGACATGCTATTTGTCTTTCTATTTGTTTTGTATGCTTTTGGTTCGTTATATTTTTCTTTTTTTTCTTTAAATATGTGCATCTAATTGAGTCTGTGCTATTTTGTTCAGGATTCAAGTTTTATTTGTAAACATACAAGTATCTAAAAAAAAAAAATATTATAGAAACTATATTGAATACTTTAATAGTATGTATAGACTATAAATATGTAAGTATGTATATATAAATATGTAATAAAGATCTAAGTCCAAACAACTTAATAAACAAACAACATTAAGTAGCTAAAAAAACAAAAATGAAAGTGAGGTAAAGTGTAAGTATGCAGTTTTGGCAGCAGTAGTAAGTACTCGGAGTGACTTTTAAGTGGACCAAAACACATCACAGTGTGCTTTGGTCCACTTTGTGCCCAGTAACCTCTCTTCCAGTTTTGAAACTCAAATCTTATTGTAGTCCAGTGAGGGTGGGCCTGTCCATCTGCATGGTCTTACCTCCCGAGAATAAACGTCACAGCAGAAGAAGAGAGACGTCCCCCTCACCCCACCAGACCCTCAGTCAGCCAACTATGGTGCTATTATTCTTCAAGCAAAGGCTATTTGTTGGTCACTTACAAAGGAGTGCACAGTCCAAGTCTTTGAAGGGTAACGCTGTGTCTTTCCAATGTAAACGATAATACTGAGCAAAGATGTGTGATGCGATTGCGAGTCGACTTGACGACTGCTGCAGTTTTTTGAAACAAAACTCTTAAGTTTGTTTTAGCTGCTTTTTTGTTTGTTTGTTTGTTTGTGTCTTCAGAAGAGAAGATGGCATTGCTTGTGTTTACCTCGCTCCTGTGCCTGTCCTGCTGGGTCTGCTTCTACTTCACCCTGTGTAATTTGAACGGGTCCAGGAGCTATGAGTGGAACTGCCGCCTGGTCACCCTGGTGCATGGCATCCTGGCAGTCTGCATCACAGCATACATAGGCTATGTGGACGGACCGTGGCCTTTCACTTATCCAGGTAGGATGCATTACCTTTTGTGCATTCAAATAATGACATTCTCATGTTATAATTACATTATAAATTGCGCTGTTAAGACATAATCACAGACACTAAGGGACACACACACACACACACACGTGTAGCTACAAATAATTTTAAGGATTATTTTTTCTTGTTTTTTAATTACATAAGTCTGACTACATGAAATTAATTATATTTAGCATTGTTTTGCAATTGTATTTCATATAAATTATATTGCTAAATGTGTTACTTGAAACTGTTAATGTATTTACTGGGAAAAAAAACTTGTAAATGGGACGATAAAGGATAAATAAACATTCAGTGATCATATAATTATTATTGTATTATTGTAGTGTAATGTAAAAGTTAAAGGTCCCATATTGTGCAAAATCAGCTTTTAAATCATTTAAATCCTTATATTTGGGACCCTGGAAGTCCTGTTAGTCAGCAAAGTGTGAAAAAAGATGACTCACTCATGTTTTTGTGGTCCTCCTCAGGCTAAGTACAGGAGATAAAACACGCGATGTTGACTTCCGCGCTCACTGGGACGTCACAAGACGCTAAATTCCTGGAATTGTTGTCTCGCGGAGCTCCTTTAAGGTGGACCTAAAGAGATACTACAAAACCGAGCGTTCTGAACAGGGCTGTTTTGGCAGGGTGATTGAACTGCTGTCTTGCTTCATCCTTATGGTATTTTGACCAAAGCATGTCACAGACATGTTCATTAGGACACCAGGGAACCAGTTTAACTTGGAGAAATAGGGTATAATATGGGACCTTTAAATGTATTCAATTGATCGCCTGGTTGTCTTTTTCTCTGTATTTTAAAGACATGCTTGCAAAAACCTTAACTCTGTTTCTCTCTTGTGGATACAAGGTACAAAGAACACTCCACTGCAGATCAGTGCCATGGTGGTGAGCCTGAGCTACTTCATTTTTGACATGGCCTGGTGTGTATACTTTCGCACCGAGGGACCAGTTATGCTGGCCCACCACACCATGAGCATCCTGGGAATCCTCCTGACCCTGTGGTTGGGGGAGTCTGGCATCGAGTCGTGCGCGGTGCTCTTTGGCAGCGAGATCACCAACCCACTCCTGCAGGCACGCTGGTTCCTCAAGCAGACGGGACGCTACAGGTCGCGGCTGGGGGACGTGGTGGACGTCTTGTTTGTGCTGCTGTTTGTGGTGATGCGAATCTTTGTGGGAGGCACAATGCTGTACTGTGAGCTGATCTCGCCGAGACCCAGATTCTTTATCAAGTGTGGGGGCGTGGCCATGTACGCTCTATCCTGGGTGTTCATGGTGGACATTGTTCGGTTTGCCGTGCGGAAAAGAAAGAGCTGGCACAAACAGAAGATGGAGCAGCTCGAGCCAGTGGCAGCTAATGGTCATGAAGGAAAGAAGGACTGATATCATTGTTTTTTAAGGGAAAAGGGCAATGAAAGATAGATTTTTGTATTTTCAGCTGAGATTGTTTTTAAATTTATATCGTAGTCATCTCAGCATTGCTGCTAAATGTTAGACTAAAACGTGCTCAGAGAGAGCACAGTGTAATATGGATCTTAACCCTGATCTGCATTCCTACATTGGACAAATTAATGAACTTTTTTGGAATAACACCCAGTAACACCCTTCTTACACCTTACTATGTGAAGTAAGTGCAAAAAAAAGTCCTGTATCCACCTCCTTAATCAGATCATCTCTTAAAGTGAATGGGTTCTTCCCTCTTCCTCAGCACATACACCACCCCTCCCACCAAGTTTTTGCCTAATCCTGCTAATATTCAGACAAATAGACTGAACCAAACAAGTGAAAACACAACCTCCTTGGTGCAAGTAATTATTATGTAAAAGGAAAGGTGCAGATGCTGTTGGAAACCAAAGCATTTTCTATCAACTCATTGCAGTGTTGCAGTGAGCAGCTGCCTTGTCGTGTCTGTAAGGTCTTTATTAGGAAATAAACATGTCCATGTAACATTTTTTTAGTCACATCAGAGGTTTTCAGATTGGTTTCTTTGGAATGTTTGTTTTTATTTAAACTGTTGTACTCAGGGAGATTAGTCAATACTGTAGCTTGGTGGCAGTTCCAGAGAATTGTGTGTGTGATGTGCTTGATTTCTGTGTTAACTTTTTTTTAGTGTTTTGTCATTTCTGTGCGTGTTTGAAACCCTATTCCAGAGCCTGCTAATCTTTTTTATTCATTCATGTATTTATTTATTTAACTTCCTTCATGCACAGAGTGTACAGGGATACATTCTTTTGCGTTTAATTTGCATCTATGTGTGAATTATCAAGTTTAATTAACAACGTTTAGTGAAATCATGATTTATATGCGACATAGATCTGTATAAATATTCATGACTTACTTACTTCAGTAGACTGAGAACTTTTTATCCTCCACATGAGGGTCGCCGGGCTGAAGGTGCCAATCCCAGCTGACATAGAGCGAAAGGCCAGGGGTTGCACCCTGAACAGGTGCCAAGATAGTTGAGTCAGATGAATTATGAGCTGCTATCTGCACAGTTTACTGATCTTCCGTCTGACTTCCTTTGCACTAATATATTTGAAAGACCTGTAACATTTGAATATGTGGTTAACGCACCATTGCATGCAGTCATGCAAGTATAGGACCATCCTTTTGTTTTTGTCCACCAGAATGTCAAGATTCAGTCTTGAGTTATTATATGGGTTATTTACAGAACTCTGTTGTCCAATTCAATAATAATAAACATACTAGTTATGTTTATTCTTCATATTACTGATATGTTTTATCATTACATGCAAGAGGAGTTTTATCAAAATGAACACTACAAAATGGAGAAAACGCAGACCATCCCTTTGTTCTTCAAATTATGTTGGGTTGAAATTGGTTGTGTGGAATCATACAACGCCTCTTAAGCTGTCTGTCGTTGCGTGTCCAAGAAAATAATCGTCTAACTTATGTGCCTTCTTTGTATGTACTGTACGTGTGTGTGTGTGTGTGTATTTTGTGCAAATGTAAACCCCTTGCAAAACAGCAATTTTATTGACCACCCCTTTATTAGGTCTGGGTTTAATGATTTGCCTTTTGTAATTTCAGTAAAATGAAATAAACCTTTTGGAATATTGTTGGTGTGCTTGTGGATGCATTTTAAACTGAATGTACACTGACACTGGTGTTACCTAAGCTGTCCACATGGGGGCGTCAGAAGAGTTTATTCCTCAACTGAGGGAACACAAGGCCTGTCAATAAGCAATGCTGAAATAATGACATACAAATATGTTTGTCCTATGAATTCAACAGTTTTAATTATTTTGGTATTTGCATAATTTGTTTCCATGTATTGAGATACATGATGACAACAAACGCATGCTTAAGTAGAGAGAATAGTATTTAACTTATGTAGACGAAGTCTATTGATAATATTTCAAAAATGACATTCAAGACCTTTGTTAACATTTCTCTCCGAATCAATAGGGTATCTTTGTGGTAATCATATCCTGAATTACAACATAAGCAACATAATCCACACTGCATTCTCAAAAACTAAGACTATAATGACATTGATGAAAAACCTTGAGATAGACAAGTATCTTTTGTGTCTCCCACAATCTGACACAGTCTGCTCCTCTGGATATGTCATGTGTATGGGTTAAGGATGTTTCATTAGGAGTGGCCTCTTGTGATTTGAGGACAATGGACTGGACTGTAAGCTGTAAATAATGAACATAATGATGAGTGTTCGCCCCATCCCAGACCAACCACAGACAGACTGAAAAACACAGAAAAAGCCACTGGGAGCCAAGACAAAGAAAAATAATAACGCAACACGCGCAATTATCGAGTTAATCATCCTCCCGAAAGAAAGTGCCACCACCCTACTAGAAGTTTCTTAAGCCAGGTTTGCTGTTACATTTAGGGCATTAACTAATGGTTATTTACATCAAGAATTAATGAGGTGAAAACCCAATTCACAATTTGGTCCATAAAGTAGTAAAACTGAAAGGATGCAGTCCATGGCCAAGAGGAAAGGGATTGGGGTCCTAACCAGAAGGTCACTGGTTCAATCCTGGGGTGGGCCAAGGACTGGGGAGCCTGTGAGCAAGGCACCCAATCCCACATTGTTGTGGAGTGCAATAATTGTTCTAAGTGCAAAAAAAAGACAAATAAATAACAAGATGTCCATCACAAGTTGTACGAGACTCAGGTGAAATCTGACCATCATTTCAAAACAAAGATTTCCACTAATCTGATACAGAAGACAACAACAACACAGAGTAAACCAGGAAATGTGACAAAATGTTTAATTGTTTTATATTGTTCTTTAAAGGTGCATTATGTAATCTCAAGCAACTGGCCATAAAATCCTCCTAATATGTCACAGAGACTCAGGAATAATGTTCATATAACAAACTGAACTCACCAACAACAACAGTACAGCCAAAATATTTGCATTAAAAAAATATCTTGCAGACTGCAAATCATGTTTATGTTTTGAAATCGGGTTTTGGCATGTGGCGCCACCTACCGCCGTCTACCAATCATTGCAGTCAGTAGAGTCTCAGCTAGCGAGCAACCACGTGCTGCCAGTTACGTCAGAAAACGAAACCTAAAAGACTTCGGTATTTTGAATTTGAATGTAGTAACCGTTTTTGGCCACATTCTTACATATGGCACCTTTAATATTTGGCCAATTATTTCATTGTCAAACTATTTCCTGTTACTTTCCTGCCATTCAACTTACCGGTTAATGGACTAGTGTAAAACTAGTACTAAAAAGGCGAAATCTTAATCCTCTTACTTTTTCTCCAGCCTGATATATATTGATATATGGTTATTTTAATATTGAAATAATGTGAACATACATGGATAATATGCTTTGCTCTGCGTTTGTACTATTTGTGGTTTATATGGCTTATATATATATGCTAAATGTCTCTGTCTCACTTGACAAATTAGATTTTAATCTCGGTGTGACTTCCTAATAAAATGTCGAATAAAACGTATATACCCAATAATAATTTTTTGAATCGTAACTGAAATTAATATCCCATTCACTAACTGTTGACGCTACTGTCCTGACCGTGTTGTTATTTCCCTGTAAGTTGTAACGTTGACACAGAAACATATCGAGTTTTCGTCTCATCTCCCGGCGGAAGTGGTTAGTGGAAGCGCTATTGGACTCCAGTGTAGCTAGCTGGCTAGGGCGTTGCTAGCGGCAGAAAGTGGGATTTTCGGTACCCTTTTCCAAGTTGTATTCGTGTAGGAAATAGCGTCCAGCGTTGGAAAAAATGGCGATTGGCGTTCGCCAAAAGTTTTAAGCGTCTCGGTGTGTTTGTTTTTTCGCTCGGTGCTTACACAGGATTTGCTTGTTACTTTCTGCCCCGTTAGCTGGCCACGGAGCTAGCCTGCTTTGCTTTCCATCCACGGGAATTCTGCTGAGAAACGACTGAATTCTGGAAACATGGAGTCAAGGAGCGCTGCACGGTGCTAACCGACTCCACAGACTTTTTCTTACGGGCACTTTTTTTTTTATTGAAAGGACAAAACACCGGGACATTTATCGGAAACAGTCCACGTCTATGCTGTGGTCTGTGTGTTTTTTTGGCCGGTTCATTCTGTTGAACGGGAGTTTGCTTAGTTTGCACACGAAGCAAAGTTTTTTTTTTCTCCTCCTGAAAGAGCTTGTGTGTTTTGTTAGCTGGTAGCTGGAGAGCTTCAAACCCACTCTGCTCGCAGTAAAAAAATGATTTCTCATTCAGTTTAATGCGCTTGTTTTTTTTTTTTAAACCGAACACCAAGACATCTCTTTTTCGTCGGATCCGCGCCTGTATAACATTGGCTTGCTGTTGTTTTTGCTCATTTGTGAATCGGTTCGCCTGAACTCGGGGAGTTGAGCGATTCTCATGGTCACAGGAGACTCGTCCTCCCCACGGCCACAGACAGGCATTTCTGGGAGCAGGGAATACCAAATGGGACTGGAGGAATTTCCAGCATCTTCGGAGATCATTTGAGGCACCGAGGCCATTCAGCCCGAGGAGCAGGGGTGGAGGCAGGCAGACGGACGGACTACATACATACATCGCAGGGCCAGGGGGTGTCTGTTACAGTGGAAAATACAGATTGTTTACACGCTTCGTTTGGGACGTGAACGCAACGCCATCATACAAGGAGCTCACACATGCGGGACAACTTGTGCCACCTGGTATATTTATTGTTGATAAATACAACATTGTTGAACGCCGGGGAAGGATACCAACTGACTGTCCAGCTCAACGCGACAGAGGGCCCACGTATTTTTAAGCTCTGCACTGTAGACCCATTGCTGCTCATATTTTTTGTCAAAGAGTATATTGGTCGATTGGACGCGTCTCGTGACAACCCTGCAGTTCCCTAGTATTAATTTATTGACCAGCAGCAGCATTTAAAAAACACACAAAAAAAGCCCTGCCTGTACTTCAGACGGATGCCGGAGAAGGACGCTTCAGGAAATCGCCTCATCACACTCTGGAAAATGTTAATCGGATATAATTTGCTGCAAATCTAGAACCGGAAGCCCAATGAGTGACACACAGTCTAGCTTCACTGACAGGTATGGTACACACTGTGACTCTTCATACTCGTACTGTTCATGCACTGTCTGCACTTTATTCAAAACAGTGACTTGGCATCATGTGTGGGAAATATGTTTTGTTATTGTTTTTATGTTGCCGTCAGTGTAGATAGCAGAGTCTACTCTATCTATCTATCTATCTATCTATCTATCTATCTATCTATCTATCTATCTATCTATCTATCTATCTATCTATCTATCTATCTATCTATCGACAGTCTGATTAACAGTCTGTTTTGCTGGGTGAAGCTTTTCTTTGTGGTGACGTGCACAGTAATAACCGTGTTATACAATCTAATTACTAAGGCAAGGACACATCTTAATGGAAACTCTGCTGATCTCAGCATGGATAATGGAGTTCTCTGCAGACAGCTAAGTACCACTTGTCCAGGGAGCGAGAAGGCCTGCTGCCACTGTTTTGTGTGCCAGGGAGGGGAACAGTCATCTGTCTATCCTTGTACACCTTTCAACATCACAATTACCTCCTAAGCCTTTAAAGCTAACCTTCGCCTACACCTATTATAACAATCTCTGGATTTAGACAAAACCTTAGCTCCGTCAAGTAATCACCTTATCTGGGCATCTGTCAGCTTAAACCCAGAGGTCGAACACTGTTGCTAAGACCAGCAGGCTAAATAATGTGTCATGGCGTGAAGAACACACTAAATCATAGAGGGATCATTATACTGCACAGATATATTCTCTGCAGTCTTACAGGAAGACGTTCCTACTTGATGTTCTTCAAGAATATAGAGGTTTCTAGTTCAAATCTGATTTGCCAATAAAACAAAAGAAATTAAGTTGTTGCATTACATCAAATATTCCTACCTGAATCCCACACACCTGCAAGGGGAGCAGGTTAATACAGTGGAATGTGGGCGGTAGGTTTTTGTCCAAAGGGAAGCTTATTGCACAGGTTGGGAAATGAAATATTCCCATTGCTTGAGCTAGAGGCTAAAGCCCAACCCCATTTTACATGACCCCCTTCCCCCACTGCAGTGATGGCAACATTGTCATTGTGGTGCTGTTTATTGTTTTGTTTAAATGCTTAAACGGTATATATGCAAGCCACAACACTGGAAGTAATAGTGTTGACTGAACCAATGTAACTAAATAACAATCTATACTCGACCTTGTCATTAGAAATTACTAACAAACATAACTTTCACCTCTGTAATGTGAGGACAATAATGTGAAGAAGAACCTAATATAAGGTTGATATTGCTGTTGGAGGGTATACTATTCACTCCGTTTATTGGTGCAAAACAAAAGATGAATGCAAAACATTCTGTACATGATGTAGGTTGGTTGCAATCTTTAGACACTGTGGTCTGTGCAAGTGAATTGCCCTGTATCTCCCTAATTCACACAAATAGAGTTTGCCCAAATTAAGAGTCACTGTTAAGGATGCAGCACTTTCGGGGGTGTTTTTCCACCGTGACGGATCAAAATGACATTATTGATTTGTGGCTTTGTCTCCTCCTCTCTCCTTACATTCATTTGTATTTCCCCCGTCCCTGCACTCTCCCTGTTTGGTGTTGTGCGTTTCGTTTTTTTTTGCTGTGGAGGGAGTGTGCACCTAACATCCTTTGGTGTTGGGCTGCCTGCCAATGGGTCAGTTCAGTGTGCTGTTAGCGCTTTGTCATTGAGTTCTGCTGATCTCCACGTTTTTTCCCACCCTCCCCCTGAGGCCCTCCCGGGAAATGGTGCTGGTGACATCACTAATAATAAACAATAGCATTCAGGGTGGAAGCAAACTGGCTGTCTGTCCTATGCTCCTACAGGTCCATCAGCATAGGTTAGGTACATTTACAGGCACTGGTTGGAGAGTGTATTCAGTGTTTCCAAGTTGGAAGACAAGTGCTAAGTCATGGCGGTTGCTAGTAATGATAATGATAGGCTTTCAACTGAGTCCTTAAGTTTGTCCTTAATGGTCTATTATTGATGTTTCTGATGTAGTTTGATAAAAATAGCTGTTTGGTCTTTGAAATGCATCAATTGATCAACTAAAGGGTCCATTTATTATCATAATTGTTACAATTAATATAAAATGTAATTATTTTTTGCCATTAAAGGTATGATAGTAATGAAGTCAGCACCAGCTGACAATTTGCCTGAAATGTTTGTGGTTCAGTCTGCTTGTATGCGTCTCCTGCACTTGGCATCCCTCCCTGATAATGCAGTATAATTCTTCTCCAATCTCGCCAGCACTGACAGTAGGGGAGCCGTGTCAGCTGCTCTCAATAGGGCATTTGTTTGTTTTGTTTTTTTGTCACGTTGAATCCTTGACAATTCTGCTTCGTAAATAATTAATTTCAATTTCAAAACGTGGATTCATAGGGTACTGGTTGTAGGGATAGGACCCCAAATCCTGAAAAACGAAGGGGCATGGAGAGTCTCTGGTGCTGCCCACTGAGGCACCTGTACCTATCCAGGATGAGTGTCAATCCCCAAAGTCAGCATCAGATTAAGTACTCTTACACTTTTTTTTTTACAGATGTTTTACTTCTTCAGTGCTGCAGCTGGGTTATTAGGGTAGTGGTTGGGAGTATACAGGCTTTTGCATCTTTCACAAAACAAAGCAGTGACAAGGGAGTTATGTTTTTGGATGTGTTTGTCTGTCTGTGAGCAGCATGGCTCAAATAGTAAAATATGGATTTTTATTACAATGTCTGGGGACATATTGGCCTAGGGAAGATAATTTTAAGGATTTTACAAAGACACATTTCACCTTATAAGACACGGGAGTGTGGCGCATTGATGTTAAAAAGCAGGAATCATATTTGGGAACTAGACAAAATCTTTATACATGCGGTTGTGCACTCAGAACCCTTAGTAGTGTGTATTATCACCACTTTTGGAAGCTGCAAGCAGAGGCGTCCTTCATTTAAACAGCATCAGCACTGTCTTTATAGGTGCACTTGTATAAGGGTTTACCATCTTCAAGTTTTACAAATGAATATCTCTGTTTTGAACCACGAACATAAAAACTCAGCACTCCTTAATACTGTGATTGGTTCATATCGGTGAATGCATTCACTTATTATTATTAAGATGAATTCAAGAGCAGATTTAAAATAATAATTTCAAACTGTAATAATTTCTAACTGTACCTTAATCCCCAGTTACGATAGCCTCTGGGACTTTCTTCACTTTTTGTTGTTTTCGTGACAGCCGTGACCAAGCAAGCTGATCTTGATGTCCTCATAAGAATCTGAACTCATATTTTGAAGCCTCCAGGATTTTGCTTTGGTCAAGGCCATGTTGACATTTTGCAACTGGAATTTCACAGGGATCACCTGACCTGTCACTTATTATTGTCGTTCTTGCATGATACCAGCTTTCAATCACGATGATACCCATTCAAATATGCTTTATCTAGTTAGCAGAAGAAGAACTATTACAAGATATTGAGACCATTTACTCAGGACTATGTGTACTGACTGAATGAAGATCCATTTTCCCATAGACGCCCACTGGTGGTTATACAGTACATTGGTACTTTCTGAAGACTTCACCAAGGAAACAAGAAGTCTGTTGGGGGTGGAGGATAATATATTTGTCAATGTGAGAGCTGTGGCTGAAAGGATTATATTTTTTCCTTTGAATGTTTATCTCATAAACATATTGTTGTCTAATGTAAATATCTTGTAACATCTTATTATAGTCTTGTCAATGCAGTACATAGCCTTGAGGCAAATTACTTACAATTTACTTGGACTCAAAAGCTCTTTGATGGTCAAAAGTCAAGGCCACTAACTCTACTGTTACAATTGCAGTTGTTATTTGCATATTAGCTGCAGTGTCCTGCACCAAATGACTGAAGCAAAATACTTGGTCTTGTTTATTTATAAATTGTGAATGAGGACTTTAGGAGGACTCGCACGTGGATGTCACTTTGGCAAGCACACACCAACTCTCACCATACTCTGTTCATTCTCACCAGGTCCTATTTCACTCTTACACACACACACTCTCAGTCACATCAGTCTTTTATTCCACTCTTGCATCAGCCACCCGCTTTCATCCATTACCACTGCAATTAAATGGTTCCTTTCCGGATGAGTGTATTTACAATTATTACATCATTTGTACCTTTGAAGTTTCAAATGACAAATTGAACAGGGATTTAGTTTCCAAAAAATAACACTTTCTGAACAAATGCTCAATCTGTTTGTGTTTCGTAAGAGCAGTTATTATTATTCTTTTGTTATCTTAGTCACGTCGAGGGTGGCTGAAAGAAATGGAGATGGAAAAAGAGAGATATAATGCAGAGAGGAAAGAACCAGGTGATGCTCCAGGGGTAGTGGGTGGGGTCTGAACAGTAGCTGGGGCTGTGTGCTGGTGGACTTGGAAGTCTGTCACCCAGTTCTGTGATGCTGATGCTTGTAGACACCTTTTACAATTCTGCCTTGTTAGCCAAGAGAGCTGCAGGGCCCGGACATTACTTCCACTCCACAAAAGACTGGATCACAACAATGGAGAGAAATGGACAAGGAAAGAGAGCTATCTTACCCAAGTGTCATGCACTCACATGTCCATGTGGGATCTTAGCCACGAAGTAGGCTAGTGCCTTCAAGCTCACTGTGCTTGATATTCTGCCATGCCCCAGGAGATACTGTACACTATGATAGTGACAATTTATACAAGAAATTTAACTCAGTATTTTAATGATACTACTGTGTTAAAGGGGACATATTATACCCTATTTCTCCAAGTTAACCTAGTTCCCTGGTGTCCTGATGCACATGTCTGTTACATGCTTTGGTCAAAATACCATAAGATGAAGCACCACAGCAGTTCAATCACCCTGCCAAAACAGCCCTGTTCAGTACGCTCCGTTCAGTAGTATCTATTAGTAGTGGTAGTAAGGTCCACCTTAAATAAAGTAAAACAAAACTGAAGGGACGGGAAATGACATCAGCCACAGAGGCTACTGGGAGCTAACAGCAGTTAGCATTAGGAAAAGTGATCATTTGCAGCCTCTAGCGGGCACATTGCCGTCATATATAACATGTATCCACATAAATCCTCTGAGGCTGGAAGTTTGTGTAGAACTCTGTGCTGCACTGTGGAGCCAAAAATATAACTTTTCGTGGACTTCTGGTTTTCGGATGCCATTGCCCTTGCTGGCACTCTCTCGCGTTTTACGGACAAAGCGGAGCTCCGCGAGACAACAATTCCAGGAATTTAGCACATTTTCACTCCCCAATGAGTGCGGAAGTCAACATCGTGTATATTATCTCCTGTACTTAGACTGAGGACTACCACAAAAACATGAGCGAGTCATCTTTTTTTCACACTTTGCTGACTGATGGGGCCTCCAGAGTCCCAAATATAAATATTTAAATGATTAAAAAGTTGATTTTGCATAGTATGTCCCCTTTAAAAAGTCAGTATTGCTATATACTGATCTATGCTATTATCCACAGATATGTATTCATTTTTGTAATTGTAATATAGCTCTGAGTAGTTTGTGAAGTCCAGATCTCAGTGTGAGATGCCCTCTGACTGTCTTGAGGCTGTATGTAACTTCATATTTATTGTATTTGTAGAGAGCCAGTAATAGTGTTGTTACCTGTGCAATTTGCTTTGGATCATTTGTGTTTACTCTCACTAATTATGCGAGTAAACACAAACAGCAACTACTCATCTGTGGCTAATGCCGGAATCTAACCAACTGCCAACTGCCATTTACAACAGTAAAACCAAACGTTTGAGTCAGGTAACATACATATTTCCAGGACTTGGCAGATAGTACACCTTCCTCATTCACTCTCCTCGGTCCTCTACCTCTGCTCTCAATCTTGCTTTCACACTTGTGTCCATCTCTAGTTCTTGAGCGGAGCCATAATCCATGAGAGGCACGGGACGATGATATCTGTAGTTCTCACTTCCCTCCTCTCTGCTCCGTTGTGGCTGAAACAAAACTTACAACACACACCAGAAACACTTTCTCTTCACGACTCTTGCTAAAGTAGTACTTGCTAATAGAGCCACTGTTGTTCCAGAGCTGTGGAGGAGGCGCAATTTCCATTTCTGGATCATTAAATACTATAAAGATGACGTTGTATCAGACTGTTGCAAAGATTCTTACACATGTTGGGTAGTTCATGAATGTTTCCTACACTATCAGAACATCTCTAAATGAATGCAGTGACTTTAACATGCACACAAATCACATGGTCAGAGGATCTCTGTTGATCTGTCGATGCTTGTGGCATTAGATAAGAGCTGTAGTTCATAATGAATAATGGATTATAGTTTGTGAGGTTGACTACCATGACAACAATCAAAGCTTTGAGTCACACAGGCCAGTCCTTGATCTAGGAAAGGGTTTGTTGTTGTAGAGAGACGAGAAACTTGCTGCTGCACTGTGATTAATCTTGCTTTGCCCGTTTGTGCTGATTCAGGGGTGACTAGACAGTATCACACTGCTATTCTGTCTTTACAGTAGCATACATTCGGTTAATAACCTGCAATGTTGAGTGAAAGACACTTCTTTTCCGGATGACTTCAAAAGCCAGACGAAGAAAATTAAGAATTGGTGTTCTTGTTGCCTCATGCGTGTCCTGTTGAAGGATTTTTTCCTTTTAGTTATGAATCGCTCGCTGTATTAAGTGTCATCTGGCTTGTTTTTTTTATGTTCACACTCAGAGTAATAGATGAAACTGTTTTATAGCTGTGGGGAAAAGTGTCAGTAATGTGCTTTTACTCCTGTTGCATCAGCTGAAAATGTCATAATTATGCATCTCACAGCTGTTTCGAGATCGCTGCGGCATAACAAATCATTATAATTGTTTCAAGTGTCAAGGGGTCCCTGGATGGTAGAAATATCAACATATCTCACACTGTTGTGCAAAAAAAAAAAATTTCATTTGGATATTAGTACATTATATGGAGATTCTGCTTATTTTCGCAGTTACTCCTTTACTAAGACGAAAAAGTTGTCCACGTTTGTGGCAGGCCTCACAACCAGCAGCCAGCGTCGACAGTGTAGCATGTTGAAGTGCTTCCTTTACTTTCCCAGAGCTGGAGGACAACAGACAGCATAGCGTGAAGAAATGTCTATCCCCCGGCCCTCATGTTAGGAATCCTGATGAGGTTTATTGGGGCAGAAAGGGCACAGTTTTCCCCCCTGAGGCTGTAGCTTGAGCTCAAGAGCCATTGCTCTTGTCTCTCAAACACACAGCACATCCCTCTTACTGAGTTTGTCTCTCATACACACTCACTTAACTCTTAAAAAACATTACATCAGTGTGCATAATAATACATCATTGCACTGTCAAGGTCACCTGTTGAGAGTGACAGCAATGCTCAACTACACCCTAATACAGACACTGTTTTGAAGGAGTGTGACGGTATGAGTGTAGACTCTCTCTCTCTCTCAGTGGCAGGGAGTGGAAAGCAGTGGTGTCATGCAGGCTGGTGTGTTTTGTGAGTGCACCCACATTGTGTGACTCAGGTATATAGATTAGATAACAAGCTGCGTGCATGTGTGTGCGCTCTTACGCTGGCAGGCTGCATCCTTGAATCAAGCTGTCGTAGAAGCTGTTGAACTGCATCACTGAGATAAAAATCACAGAACTGTTTTAAAGAGGAGGTAATGGCATGAACGGTTGGCTGGCTGAAAAAAAAAAGCGATTGCCAGTGCTGTAAGCTACTTGGCAGGAACGGTCTCTCGACTCGGCACAAAAACCAGCTGAGGAAACCGTATCATTACCGTGGAATTTTATTCCAAATCTGCCAATTTTTATAGCTTAGCCTGACATCTGAGGATGTGTGGCAGTGTGCAAGAGGGGTATGTTGTATTTTACTTCCTGGAATGGAACACACCTCAGTCTGCTCTCTGCAGCCTGCAGGCAACTCCCAAAACCTCTCCCAGTTTTAGACGAGGCCCCACCCTCTCCCAGCACCAATGACACCGTAGCTGTGATTTGTGTAGCTCTGCTTCTGGTTGGAGACAAAACTTCAACAGCGACTGTGAGTTGAGTGAATCAGCGTGCTGCGCGCAGCTGTGCAATTGAGTAACATTTAGCAGAAGAAAAGGAGTTCAGTGTTCAGTTTAAATCAATTTATGAGAAACTGAGAGGTGTAAAAATACTTTTGGTTCAAAAATAACATTTTAAAAAACAAAACTCTATTAGGTCAGATTATATCAGCTGAGAAGGCTCGTCTTCTATGTGGCCTAGAATGCATTTGCATTCACACTGGGAAAAAAAGGAATTCCTCACAGATCACCCACAAAGTGTGTCTCAGTGATCAGATCTCAAATGAGTCCCAAGTGCATCTTGGGTGTGTTCATGCTTGTACTTTGTTATGCTGACATATGATCAGATTACCCTAGATAGTTACCAGGTTTATAGAGTCGCATGCCTTATTTAGAATGCTTAATTTTTTTTTTAGAATTTAGAATTATTTTATATTTACTGTTATTTACTTATTTGGCATATCTAAATTTGTTGATTCAGTTGCATCTGATTAGATACCAAATTGTCTTTTGCATTGGTCTTATTGCACCACTCAAGGAGTGCCATACCTCTCGCTGCAAATTGAACCTGGCTGTGATTACAGCATTAAACCTTGCAATAAATGTATCTCACTCTCCTCCGTTACTGACATTCTTTGTGCAATGGAGGAGTCCAACACCACAACTTGGCAGAGAGGGATAGCTTGGAGAGCTAAATGATGCATTGCGTCCCCTTTTTTCCTGCAGCTTTGCTTGAAATGTGTCTCACAAATAGGCATCCTTACATAGTTATCAGTGCAACCCATGCAGATAGAATGGTTATGTCTGGACACATAATCCTAAATTTGATTACTATCTGGAAAGCTTTGATTTGAGAAATAGATGAACATAGCCAACAATAATTAAGGAGCCAGAGACTGTGACCATCGGCCCGTCTTCCGTTTAGTTTAAAGTTCTTTTGACATATATATGTTTTTATGTCGGCTGAATTTGAAGACTATCATGATCATGTGATCACCAGAGCCTAGTTGTTACTGCACTGTGTCAGAGGTGTCGGCACGAAGTTGAGACTTACTCAACTCTTCCCTGTGGTGTAGATAAGAGCTTTTATTGACTGTTGAGCAAATGCTGATTCTGTCCTAAATCTGCAGATTGCAAATGCACCTCAATAGAGCTGGGACGATTAGTCGACGTAGTCGACTTAAAAAATTCGTCGACATGAATGTTTTGCGTCGATGCATCGCTGTTCCAAACCGCCTACTAGAGGAACTATCCCTCCAGTCCAGTGGTGGAGGTAAATATGCACTAGAACGCTCGTCGCCACTCGCGGAGACGCGTGAGTTTAAAACGGAAGAAGAAGAATTCATAACAATGGCAGCGGCAAGCTGTAGCGGGAGCACCGAGGAACAAACGGCAAAAAGACACGTCTACGGTCTTCAAAAGTGTAGGAATTTTTTGTACCCTTAACTCTTCTAACAATGTGGTTGTTTGCAGACTATGCAAATTTACTTTGACGGACCACAGCAGTACAACAGCGATGCACGAGCATTTGAAATAAAAAAACCCTGGAGCGCTGTTTCAGGATGGCAGCAAAACTCCATATGCGCTGTTGATTTCCCCCCTTCCCCGCCCTGAAATGTTAGTTTATCAAGCAGTCGCAGTAGTAAACTAAAGATAAACGCTACGTTAGACAGTTGTTGTCTAGTTATTGATTCCGTTCGATAGAGTCATACAGACAGACACGCAGGTGCGCGCACACGCACAGTTAAATTTGGATCCAAATTTTGCAAGGAAGGGGAAGTAATGTGAAATAATCGGTAACTGAAAAACGAATCGTTAGATTAATCGTAAAATTAGTCGTTAGATTAGTTGACCAATCGAAAAAATAATTGCCAGATGAATGGTTTGAAAAATAATCTTTTGGAACAGCTCTACACCTGAAGTTAAAAATGAAAACCTGAAGAGCTTCTCCATGTAGTATTTGGGGGTAGATCCTTCTTTAGTCAGGGAGACCCTTTCACAGAAATGACTGTGTGTCAGATTCCCAGAGGATTTCTTGTCCCTCCCTCTTTCACTTCTTTTTCTCTCTCCATGTCTGGTCTGGTCCCAGGCTCTCTTTTGCTGCCACTGTTGCTGCAGTTGGCCCAGCTCTGCCACAGTTTTCCATCAAAACACCAAACCTCAATGGAGCATTCAAGCCCAGGCCCGCTCCACCGCTGCCCTTCCCTCCTATCCCACCCTGTTCTGACTCTGCCTCCTCTCTCCCGGTCTCACTCCCTGCATATTTAATGGATTCATCCAGGAAGAAGTCTGAGATGAAACCTTCAGTCTTTCACAGCTAGATCTCCAGAGTTAAGGAAGCGTGATTCTGAAATGTTTGTACGGCTTCTTAGTAGAATAATATATTAAAATATGTTGTACAACTGGGAATATTCCATTGCACTGTCAATGTGAGATCATATGAATTGCAGCTGCCATATTCTAATTACTTGCTTTGACTGTGAAAATGAAAGCAGATATTATTATTATTATTATTATTATGTAATGTAATCATTTTGTTTTAAAAAAATAATGAGCAACAATGATGATTTCACCTCTAGTAGGCCTACTTTCAAGTTGTATTTTTCCTATAACTGTATCTAAAAGCAGTGGTGTAGAATGGGGTAGAAAAACTAACAATCAGGATGTGAAACCATATAGTTATGAAGTAAATAGAGCTATGGCTGTGTGGTAGGGGATGCTTGTCAGTGGAAAGAGAAACGTTGATTTGCAAGTGAAAACCCTTCAGTGTAATCAGTCAACCTTAGCGGTGACGAGAGTCTGTAGCAGTGAAGATACAGAGTTACTGCAGCAAACGTCTCTTTGGATTTGCTTTATCTCAACTATAATGCCTCAATGGCAACTATAACAGAATACATAACTGATTGTATGGTAGACACGGAAGAATCTGATTTTGGAAAACAGGTCCCAGAGTTGGGGGAAATCTCAAAATGTCACCCTTGCATTTTTGTGTATGCAACCGATACGCTACTTTGGGAAAACCTCTGACTTTTCGCCAATGTCTGAGTTGCAGCAGATGTAGATATACATGTTCTTCATTGTGCGGAATGAATAAACTTTAAAAAATAACATTTGGTGAAGGTGCAAGCATAGAAGTCAAGGAGGAAGCAGCCTATTCGGCCAACTGTTTTAGTCATTAGTCATATCAGGGGCTCTGGTGTGTTTGTCGATATCCAATTATACATTGTAAAGCCCATAATATCGTGCATCCCTTGTCTACTAATAAAGCTTTATTGTTAGAAGTTCTGTTTATCATTGAAATCCAGTGTTTTGAAACTGCATTTTTTTCAGTTCAATTTGAAGCATGATAATTTGAAGGCCAACATTTGTGCTGTGTGCTGTTGTGAGAGGCTCTATTCATTTTTGCCCAGCTTTTTATTTTATTTTATTACTGCACTAGCTTAGTGAACACTGAGTAGGCAGGGTTTAAAAAACAAACATTTACTTTTCTACCCCGGCAGGGTCAGCTAAATAAAGCAGTCAACTAAAAACATTATCTTAATGCGTTTTATTGTTAGCATAAGAGCTTTGATTTTTGAATTATGACTTGTGGGTTATTGTGTCTGCACACATATCATGATACAATCAAATCATGACTAAATCCCATTGTCGCTGCTCTAATTCTTGATCTATTTTTCTTGTCTCTCCGGTTGCTATGGACAGTGTGTTGAAGGGTAAACAATGACATTCTTATAATAACTATAATAGCTTTGAATTGCCCAGTGTGAGTGTGGGTTTATCGCCCCTTTTAATCTGAGCTGGCAACACTCGTGGCCAGGGAAATTATGTTATCTGTCTCCATGTCCATCCCATTCTGTTTGATGTGATATCAGAGACATTTTTTGAGGAGATTTCTACAGTTTTGACTAAAACTTTCACTTGGACTCGAGGATGAACTGATGACAAGTCAAAGGTCAAGTGTTAGGGTTAAGCCCAATTTATACTCCTGCGTAAAGTGCTCTGCGTAGCTACGCAGAGTCCTCTGCGTCGACGCAGAACCTGTCGAAGAGCCTCTGCGTCGTCTCCGGGTGCACGGAATATTTTTTAAGTGTCCGTCACTCCGTCAAGGGACTACGGAGACGGCAAGAGCTGCGATTGGTCCTCAGGACAGGCTGAGCTAAGCTGCTCTGTGCCGGCTCTCAGTGCGCTCCGGGCGTCCTGACAGAGGCGGAGCTGATCCCCGCCGATAACGCCGCTGCCGAACTATAAATACGTCATATCTTAACACACACAGCACATGTTTAGACTCTAAATGGCCAATTTCTCGCCTCAAATTATCTTAAAACTGCGTTCCGTGACACAGAAAAGTGAGAAACGGCCACTTTTTCAACAACAACAGTCTTTCTTTCTCGGACGCCATTGCTCACTGTAGCCAGAAGCACAACAACCTTGCGCAGCGACCCCTACTGATCGGGCGGGAAATTGCAGCGAGTGTCCGTCACCACGACGCAGAAGTATAAATGCTCGAGGCGTCTCCGTGGTGACGCAGACGGATAACGCATACGCAGTCGGAGAAGTATAATGTGGCCTTTAGGGTTAGAAACCCACCATATACAAAGTTAAAATTCTATAGAAAGTACAGTGTATTCTATCTGTAATTATTGTATTATTATATAAATATTATAACATTGTTATCATGAATCCCGTTGGCTGCTATAATGAAGTGAAAATTTGATGATTTGATGGATTGGTGACAGCCCTCCAGTAATGGTATGCCCTTTTGTAGAAGTCGATGGCTTCTGTCAAGGCTGCATTTTTGTGTTCCGTTTGATTCAGCTTTGCCAAACATTTGAACACATTCAAGGAATCTGACTTGCATTCCATTTTGCCAAGAAATTCACTTTGTGCCTTTTAATTTATTTCATTCCAAGTCACAGCACATGAGATGCGAATCAAACAGACATGGATGGGCGGAGGCACACATGCAACCACAAGCAGAAACCTGGCAGTGTCGGGGGTTCTGTGCGGTAGGATATTTTGGGTTGCCGTGTAGAAATGCTACCTATAATTTAACACGTTACCTTCCAAGTGTGTTGGAGAACCCATGTAGCCTTCAATTAGCGTCACAACTCAAATCTTTACTTTGTTCATTGTCAACTAAAGCATTGTACACTGATAAAAGAAAAAAACATTGTTAGTAATTAGTAAAAAGTATTGTGTTATAGTGTTTCTATTATAATAATGAAAATCACTCCTGTTCCTGTATTTGTATGCTCTATGATTTATTCGTCTCGACCTGCAGTTTCTTGGTCACCAATTGTTTTTTTTCTTTATTTTAATGCCAGAAACATTAAGGATTTTCATTCTTGTATACCGCTCAACATCTCCAGTGTCCAGACTTAATTTTGCTTTTTCACCTACGCCAGGAGTTTGTCTGTCTGTCTGTTAGCAACATAACTCAAAGTCGCCAATGGATTTGGATGACATTTTCAGTAAAATGTGATTACATTTTGGGAATGATCCAGAGACTATAGCTATCACTATTTTTTTATCGCTATTTTGTGGGGGGGGGGGGGGGGGGCTTAGCTGCCTTGGCGGAGGTCTGCGCTCACAGAGTGCTTCTCGTTTTTGCCACTGTAACTTAAAAAACCTAATTTGCCGCACTTCAGGTCTTCTCAGTCTTTGTCCTTTGAATTGACCTTTTTCTCTTCATTCTTCCAATGTGTCTTCCACGTCATTTTTTGCTTGGGGTTACTGTGCTCGGACACTATGAGAACATTAGTTTGAGAGCCATTATATTGGTTCATAAGTGAAGCATAGATGTTACAGATGGTCTGATGCATCATTCTGCCCCTTAAACCCAGTCTCACTGTCATGTTTTCATTTGTTCCTGTATGATCTACCAAGAACAACATGTGCCTCCTCAGTTTTGCCGACCCTGGGCTTGTGTGTGTGTGTGTGTGTGTGTGTGTGTGTACGAGTGTCCCAGTTCAGTGTGTGTTTATGTGCTGACTTTTCCATCTCTCCACTTCAGAGGTTTCTTAGGGAGTGGACTACGTAGAGTTACGTTTTTTTTCCCCTTTTTTCAGCTGGAGGCTCTGGAACTTATTACAGTCTGAGGCATTTTCATAAACGGGCCATTCAGCTGCCCCTGCATGAGTCTGAATGGGACACAGTGTCGCCAGGAGAAAGGGAGTAAATGTGGGCCAGTCATTCGAGAGACCTCCTCTTTGCGGAAGAACTGGTGTTCTTAAATATATAATTTATCTTACAAAGGTTCTGAATTATATATTTATATAAAATCAAAGTTCACTGTTGCAGAATCATGACATTTTACAAAGCATATATAGTATACTGTGTTAGACTCGTCCATGGTTTCCACTTCACCACAATGAAGATAATGCATCATAGTATAATTTTAGACTTAATTGTGTGTGTATATATACAACAATATAAGGTTCAACCAAATCAAAGTGGCTTTTACATCTACATGGAAAGAAATGGCAAATCATGGCTCAGTGTAATTGTAGAAAAATCTGACTGTGTGGGGCCACCCAATTTATTCTTCCTCATGAGGTTTCCCATACAGAGGACAATGCAGTACAGAAACATATTATTTACATTACCCATTCATATAGTCACTTTCAGTGTAAACATAGGTGGGAAATGTGCCTAATTTAATTGTGGTTTGTGACTTAATTCATCCATCACAGGCCAATGGAGTCAAAGTGAAGACTTTTAGTCCTAAATCTTACTTTTGACTCCTCAAGGTTAAATACTAAAGAAAGTGAAAACCTACTGCAATAATGAGCAGTGTAGTAACTCCTCAAATAGTAAGTCAATACTTACTGGAAACAAGTACGATATCCCTAAATTATTTAATGGCTCAGTGGCAGCAGTCGGGTCTCAAACAGGCCACGGATACGATTATGATATGATTACGGTCAAGTCATGATGTCTGTGAGGAACTTGTGTGGCAGACACGGCTTGACATCTGAGGGACATTTGACCTGGATACGGCTTTAATCCGCAGTCAAAGAACTCGGGATTATCATGTTTATCACTATGTGGGTCTCGTCCAGGGGAAGCTGCTAGCTTGGCATCTTGTTTTTCACTCTCCACGTAGCAATTCATACGGCGACCGTCTGTTTGTCTGTCATGTCATTTTGGTTGGAGACTAATGATCATTCTCCTTTATCTTGCAGGTTTCCCAAGAAAGCAAACAGGTAAGAATCATTCATTTTCCCCTATTTAATTGTGGAGACACGCATGCTTATGGTTGGGTAATTCTGTGGCAACACACACACACACACACACTTGCAGAGCTCTAGATGAGGCAGGATTTACTAGGCCTGGTGTGCTGCAACACAGAAGTCTTCAGAGTTTGGACTAAACATACCCCCACACCCTAACTCCCCCCACCCATGTACACACATACACACGCACACAGTGACTGACAAAGGGGTCCCTCTTCTAAGGGCGGCCCATCACTGCCTTTCACTGTGAGCAGAACAGTGGCCTTTCACAGTTGGGGCCGGTATAGGCAGAGGCAGCCATACATAGCCTCCCGAGGTTCACGCTCGAGTCTGGCCTTGTGGCACCACGACTGAGGAGCGTCCTTTCTCTGGCTTTGCTCTCTGGGAGCTCTGTTGAGTGGCTCCACATCCTCAGTGGCTGTCACATTATACAGTAGACACACTCGGCATGATTCATACACTCGGAGGACCTTATGTCACGACTGTTCTCAACGATGAAGTGAACAATTGTTGGTTTTGTGTATTACTGTAACTCCTCCTGAACCTTCATTTGCCTACAGATTTGTGCATAATACATGACAGTAGCACAGCAAGATGAAATGACACTGTGGAAATTTAACTCTAGACTACAGTGTGTACACTACCATTCAAAAGTTTGGGGTCACTTAGAAATGTCCTTATTTTTGAAACACTTTTTTTCAACGATTAAGTTAATCAGAAATGTGGTAAACGACTATTCTAGCTGCAAACATCTGGTTTTAAATGGAATGTGTACATAGGTGTATAGAGGACCATTTCCAGTGTTCTAATGGTACGTTATGTTTGCTAGAAGTCTATTGGATGATTAGAAAACCCTTATTATTTTAAATAAAAATCAGTATTTCTAATCTTGTCAATGTCTGGACTATATTTTCTATTAATTTTACAACTCTTTTGATGAATAAAAGTGAGTTTTAATGGAAAACTGTACAAAATATTGTGTAGGTGACCCCAAACTTTTGAACGGCAGTTTGTAGCTTTTTTGTGTGCAGGATTATTATTATCTTTGTTTTTTTCTCATGGGATTTCCTCTCTGTCTAGAACCAGCAGCATTCTCAGTAAAGATCATCCCCCAGACAAGAAACCCAAAAGTGACAAATCCTCACTTCTCTCCAATGAGTTTGACCCTACAGGTAATCTCCTGCTTTTATTTCCAGATCCATACTGATCCTTGTCTCTGTTATCTTGCTCTCTTATTGCTTCAGAAATCCTTTTTTTTTCCGTCCCACCTTTCTAACGGTGTATGCCTCACTTTATCTTGCTACCTGCCACATGCTGTCTATTTCTATCTATCTGTCCTTCTCTCAACCATGTCTTTCATATCGCAGGCACACACACACAAACAGACAGTCTCATAAGACAAAGTGTGTGGTTTGAACAAACCGTGCCGGGATTGTGAAAGGTGGTGTGAAGATCTTTCTCTTTATGCTTTGTGCTGTATATACATTTTTACTTGTGTGGTCTGAGGTGAGATAATTGTTTGGGTCTTATCTCTGACAGTTTACGTTACCATGTGTCTTTATGCTGCATGCTAAAGGTCCACATGGTTGTTACAGAAATTGTTGGTTGGTCTTGATACACATGTTAAGGTCTTAAAGTCGCAAAGGTAGTCATGAAGGTCAAGATTGTTATTGTCGGTTTCAGAAACAGGCTAGTCTGATTGGGTGACCCGATTTTACCTGCCGTCAATAACGGCAGAGTGATTTGAGATGTGGCTTCTGTATTCAAAACAGAAAATGAAAATCATTTGCACCACATGGTGGCTTTATCTCTCAGTGTGATGCAACTGAGCACAAAGAAGCTGTGGTAACGCAAAATAAAACCCTGTTTGTTTACAAATGTTTGCAACGATGAGAGAGATTAAAGTGCACAGTAGCCACAGAGGAGCAAAACGATGCTTTATTCATCTGAAACACACATATTATTGTCCTTGTTAGTTTATTTTTCCTTTCATAACCAAATGTGTGTCATGATCTTTTTTTGCATGCCTGCATGACGGTCATCAATATTTCAGTTTGTCTGCGTCTAGACATCTGTTCCTGGCATGAATTCTTTGGCTATATTTTCCTCTTTGTTGCCTTTTCTGTCACAATTAGGTGCCTGGGTTTATTAGCGTTGTGGGCAGGAGAAGTCACTAACTCTGGGAAAAGATGTTAACTGATGATTCACTTACGTCATAACCCGTGACGGGCTTCAATATCGAGGCCATTTTATAATTTTTTTTATTTATTTTATTGAAGCATTGTCTCTTTTTGCTACCACTCACAAAGCAGACACACAAAATGACCTTGATGGTTGCACCAGCTGCATATGCAGCATACTAAAAACTGAAATTGCTTATACTTGAGTCCAAACATGGAGGCTCTCTTTCAGTTTCCAGCTGTGCATCGTTAGTTAAATTCACACACACACATTTTAAATAAATGAATATTTTGTGGAAAAGCATGAGAGAGAAGAGAGGGGATAAGTCGGCAAATAACTTAATTTAAGTGACTGTACTCCTGCCCATTCCAGCAGGTTTTTTTTTATCAAACTACCTATTTATTTGTTTTTTCTTCTCCCATGATTGTTTCTCTTCATGATTTTCTCTTTCCTGTTTTGTTTTTCCTTTCCTTTTGTTTGTTCGTTCTCGTTTTCTCCGTGTCGTGTGTTCGCTGTCTGTGCTGTCTGTGCTGTGATCTGCGTGGTGGGGGCTGTGAGCAGAAGCTCTGGTGGTGCAGAAGAGTGGCAGCAGCAGCAGTGTGCTAGCAGAGGGGAAGCCTGAGTCCTGTGGTAAGATGCTCCTGCTGGAATGGCCCCTGTGACAACTAGTATCTGTACATATTTCCGACCCTGCTGTGAAATTGCTACTCCGCGATAGTTGTAAATAATCATGTTTAATTGCCCGTAATACATTTCATTTAATTGTTTCTGTGCACCTTTTTACAGCTCTGTGTCTCTCCCCGTTGTTTTTCCATGCGACTGGGTCTGAAATAATTAATCTGCTCATCATTTGGTTTATAAACTTGTGGGTGGAAAAGATAATTGTATTTTTTTAGAGATGCGGATATTCTGTAGATATCTCTTGGTTTTGTTCGGCTACAATTTCATTTTGTTGACTCTCATCAACAAAGCATAAGATCAACAACTGAGAAGCTTTAACTTAGGAGCATTTCTTTTGATATAAATATTAGTGCTGGGCACATTAAAGGCGCCATATGTAAGAATGTGGCCAAAAACGGTTACTACACTGAAATTCAAAATACCGTGGTCTTTTAGGTTTCGTTTTTCTCCGCCATTGTAGCTCAGACGTAACTGGCAACCCGTGGTTGTCGGCAGCTGAGACTCTACTGACTGCAATGATTGGTCGACGGCGTTAGGTGGCGCCGCATGCCAAAACTTTCAAAACATATAGATGATTAGCGATGATTAAACAATATTTTGGCTCTACTGTTGTTGGTGAGTTCAGTATGTTATGTACATGAATATTATTCCTGAGTCTCTGTTACATATTAGTAGGTATTTATGGCCCGGCACCTTTATCGACGTGTGACGTCATGTTTACGTGACTCCCGATTGTTAAAATGAGTCTCTAAAGTATCGCTAAACTGTAAAACAAAGGGCACACATACGCAGTGCACAGGTACGCTGGTTATTTGTAGCATTGCTCTTTTCGTTTAATAAACAGATTGCTCCAGTTTGACTGTAGGCACGTTAAAGTAGCTAACTGGTAAACGGCGCCTGGACTTCGGTGCCGCGGCACGTAAACATGACGTCACACGTGTCTTTTCTCGGTCTGTCATCATGGAAACGCCTCATGTGTTAATGTGCGTTAATGCCATTAACCGTCGTTAACGTGCCTCAGTGTTGATAAATATAGATTAGCAAATTATCCCGATAGTTGCACACCGAAGCACTGGTGCGAGGTTTGCCATCCTCATTCCTAAATCTGACGACTGTGGCTCACGCTGTTGCAAAGCATACCTATCCATGATTTTGTGTGTGTGCTTTTCTTTTTTTAATTGCCAGATGTTTGTTAAATACTGAGCTTTTTTTTTATTTTTCATAAGCAAAAGTAGTATTTTAAACGCTGAAAAATATTTTTGGTTCAGTGGAAGCACAGCTGATACCATTTAAAAGACTGATATTGGATTACCTGGAGGCAGTTGCACTGTTTACCTTTATTTTCGTAAAAACCCACTTGAGTTGGATCTAAATATTAGGTTCTATATTTATGTTGAGTTCCAGTTAAGTCATCGTGTAAGTGTGATTTAAATATGAAACACAGAAAATAATACATACATGCTTACTGGGACTTTCATTAGTGTAGACCAAAGCTAAGCACCTTCTGAGCAGTGACATATTTGCAGAATCCACACCTAAGCAGGGTCAATAATGAGCCTCGTCTCCCGCTGTGGTGTGAACGTGTCATTGTACTCCTTCGTGCTTTTGCATCTGGGATAATGTTTCTGATTCTTTCCCTATTATTGGTCACAATGTGCACGAGAAGGTCTTCGGACAGAAATGGTCAGACAATGTGAGATTTTGTACCATATGGCTCCTCGCAGGGAGGCAGCTATGTAAAAATGGCAGTTTCTGCCGATGACCGTCTAGTCTCTACTGTTGTATTTAACAAAGTATGTGTGCTCCATTTGAGCCAGTTACATTTATTGTGTTTGGCCATCCGCCAGTTTAGAATCGACTAAATTCACAGATGAAAGGCGTTTATTGAGGCTCGAAAACGCTTTGACTTGGAGATTTATGAAAAGTAGTCTGACCTTTGTACGTGCAATCGTAATGACTTTCGTCTTTTTGTGATTATGTGGCTGCTGAAGGTACTCGGTCAGCGCCAAAGGTCAGTTTATTCTCTAGGGTACATGTCCGTGTCTTTTAGCTAAGGGTGCTGATCATGGATCAGTTAAAACGTCTGAATAATACATGATCTTTTTCGATTTAGGGATCGTATCAGTGCTACCTTTCCTTCGCGGTTTATATGAATCCTCTCTAAAATACTGTTAAATGAAGGAAAAGCTAAAACATCAGAAGGCAAATTCACTCCAGCCTTTTAACCCATATGGCTTCATCTGTCTTGTTGACACCCTTGCCCTCTCCCGATGCCCCTTCCCCCTGCTCCCTTAGTTCTACCTCACCCCCCTCTCCACTCCCTTCCCCCCAGGCTGTGGCTTTTGGCCTTGTCTATCTGCTCTCTGCTTTTTAAGCTCCTGTTCCTTCCATTCTCCAACCCCCCACCACTGTCACTGTCCTTGTTGCGATCGACTCACCTCCGCGGGTTGATAACAAAATCAATCCACGAGCCACCTCCCTTCACCTGGGTTTCAACTCGCTTATATTTAAAAGTCAACCTTCTGTCACTAATATCAACATTTCAATAACATCACACTGTGTTCCCTTTTGTGTGCGTGCTATCCTGTCAGTCAGCAACACGTTAGAAAAGCTCTGATGTTTGTTTGCCACGTTAATGAAACACTAACATTCGTCCTTCTGACCACGAACAACATGCATTATTTCATAATTAATGTATTGTTATTATTGTTATTATTGTATTACTCTTAAAAGGTCATTTATATACTTAATGTTATGTTTTTTGCAATGAAATTTACTTAAAATCAGACTGACTGAAATACAATACGTTTTAAGTCATGCAATTGCGAGGTTTATATACTTCAATGACTCCAGTGTCTTTCTGGTCCTTTTGAAGACACTGTTATGTGTTTTTTTTCTGTCCTGTCCGTCTCACTTGCAGGTCTGGTCCAGCGATGTGTAATCATCCAGAGAGATGAAAATGGCTTTGGGCTCACGGTCAGTGGTGACAACCCAGTATTTGTGCAGCTTGTCAAAGAAGGTAAGGCAGAGTCTCAAATTAAGATTAAAAGAAAATTAGTTATTACCATGTTAATTCCTTCTATGGTCTAAGCCACATATGTCAAACTCAAGGCCCGGGGGCCAGATGTGGCCCGCCTCGTCATTTTATGTGTCCCGGGATTGATTAAATGGTCTTAATAATCAGTGTTAAAATAGGTCCATGCTTACTTTAAGGCGCGTGTTGACCATCAACTACATTTCCCACAATGCATGGCGCTTGTGTTACCTGCAAAGTGACGGCACCGCCACTAGATCGCAGTGTATCATTGTATATGCATCATGCGACAAGTGAATAAATACAGAAAGTTATTTAGCAATATGTTACGGAGTAGTTACCTTTATTTGACATTATATTTGATTACATTTATTTACATTTATTCTGTGGAGTTTTTGGCCCTTTAAGGGTAACCATTATGCTGATGTGGCCCTCAGAAAAAATGAGTTTGACACCCTTGGTCTAAGCCATTGTAATGGGGCTGCTTTGACTGACTCTGACATCAAACATCATGGTAGTGTGATCTGAATAGTGAGGTCATTTGTTGTAAATACCCTCTTTATTTCTGCGTCGTCATGTTGTCTTTAAAAGAAGGGACTTTAACATAATACCGGGCTGTTATCAGGCCACAGAAAATATTTACAGTGTCAGTACAGTAGTGGAAAGAGACGGAAGAGGAAGGAACTGATCGGGCACCGAATGTTGCACTGTCATCATCTGGCAGCGTTTGCCTTTCCCTGCAAAGCCTCCCATGTGTGCTTTTGTTCACGACTCATCACAAAGAGAAGTCTACTTAGTTTCATTTGAATAATTTATAAAACTTGTTTTTCATCTCTTTGTAAACTGAGTAGCAAACGGACGTTTGTATCATGGCGTAGCTTCTCCCAGTCGTGTAAGTCACACGTCTGAGTTAAGACTTTAAAACAAATAAAATCCAAATATCATATCCCATAAAGCTGTATCATTTAGTCACAAGTCACACATGTCTTGTTTGGCCTTAGTCAGATGACACTGGTTCAAACCATAACCATAATCATAATACAACCGAAGATGCACATGGCAAGTATTGCATTTTCCTGTCTTTGGATACCGCTTGAGCTGTAATGCTGCTGACCACAGAGTCAGACCAGGATCTCTTAATAACCTGTCTCATGCCTAAATCCCTTTGTTTGTGGTGGTGCTGTGAAACAGGTCCTTCTTGTAATATAACCACTGTTATGGTCTTTTAAAATAGTCACTTTGCAACATCATGTCTGTCAGGATTCTACGGTCTATTAGAAATACCAATTGTTGCACCAGCAGACTATGTGTACCCTGTGAATTTCCACCTTCCTTTCATTGATTTTCATTCATTTCTCTTCTTTAATCTGCCTTTTTGTTGTTTAAGATGTTATTGTCTCCTCTTTTTTATTATCAGATGGGGCTGCTATGCGAGCAGGCGTTCAGACAGGAGACAGGATCATCAAGGTAATGTTCATATGCCTCCATATTTTAGAATATACATTATCCAAATGTTCTAGTAGTCCAAGACTAATGCAGAAGCTGTAGGCTGCCATCTTGTGGCCACTTACTATCTCTGCAGTCTCTGGCTCAGAGTGAAGCTTTTGTTTTCATTTGTCATCATCGTACCATTACTGTCTTCCAGGTTAACGGGACTCTTGTTACACATTCTAATCACATAGAAGTGGTGAAGCTTATCAAATGTAAGTTTTAATGTCTATATTTAAGTATAATCCACATTAGAAAGACACAAAAAAACTTGAATAAAAACATGTCTCTTTTTGATATTTTCCCCAGCGGGCTCCTATGTGGCCCTCACAGTGTTGGGGCGCCCTCCAGGGCTCGCCCAGATCCCTCTGACTGAAGCTGAGTCTGAAATGGTGGGCATTAGTATTTCCTCTCCAAACTCTCCAGCAACAGAACGCCCTTACAGTCCTCAGGGCAGACTCTCCTCTCCACATCCACCATGGGTATGAACGACATTAATGACTGCTGTTGTTCTTTTTATATATCTTGTCTTCAAAAATGTGTACTTAAAGACTCCCCATTGTCTGTGTGCTGCATATAGATTGTAGATATGCTACATTTGCATATAACATTTTCCTTTTGTTTTTTTCTATCGACAGGATGAAAATAGTATCCAGAAGGTCGACGCTTTACAAAAGATGCAGGAGTTCCAGGTTAGCCGAACAATCATTGCCACTTACCTTTTTTAAACAGCGTATCAGTGTTTTCCATAGTGGAGGAAATTGCAATCAACTGTCTCAACTCAGTGGTTGAATCATCTCTGATTGTCTTAATAGACCAATTTGTTCGAGTCGAAGCCAGCTACCATGCGTGCAATAAGGAATAGATTTTCAGACATTATTCTCAAATGCTCTCACATCCTATATACTTAATTATTTCACATTTGTGACTATATATATTTAACAAAATATTACTGGTCCTGAGTCCTTGTCTTGATTCCACTCCTCTAGGCCATGAAGGACGAGTACAGCAAGAACCCCTCCCCCAAACTACTGAAAGACATCCAGGAAGCTAATAAACACATTCCTCGGCTGCAGGGTCAGCTCTTCAAGGCCACTGGGGCAACACAGGTATAGAAATCGCATAAATTCAGCCCATTGAATGGGGTAACTATCTAGAAACATGATTTTATGTAGAGCAGTGGGAACCTGTGTGACAGCTTATTTGATATACTGTACATTTCCCACTGTTCAATGAGATTATATTCTCATATATTCATGTGTGTTAATACACATTGTATGTATTTTTAGGTAGTAAGATTTTCCACTATTGTTAACACTTGTTTTGTCTACTTATATCCTCAGGAGGCTGTTCCAGGTAGTGATACAGATGATGGTAGCATGTTTGAATCAGAGCATACTCTCACCTCCAAGGCAGACAACAGCACAGACATGTCCTGGAGCAGCACTCCTGTAAGTTGTCACATAAACTATATATGTCGTATTACAATTGAAGTCGGTCTCGGTAAAGTAAAAGACAGTAGATGCATTCCCCTATTTTGCAAAAGGTTAACAATCTTGAATCTGGATCACCACCAAATTTGTATATTTGGTCCATAACCTACATCCCCAGAAAATTCCTTTTTAAATGCATCCTTTTGAGCTCTGCTGCTCACAGTCGGCCACAAAAAGTGACTTGGCAAAGGTACTGCCATTGTTTTGTTGTTGCTTCTTTTGCTGAAATGTGACTGATTGTCAGTCAATACATTTCCATGCACAGTTAAGTTGACTGCGATGTTCAGTTCAGGGTTTCCCATACATTGACCAATACGTGGCAGGCTGCTACAGAATCAAAAGTGACCACCACAAAATTATTCTGTCTTTGTTTTACGTTTTGTGCAGTCCTTGCCTCACATACTGAGATGCATGCATGCAGCCATACACACACACACACACACACACACACACACACACACACACACACACACACACACACACACACACACACACACAGACAGCTGATTCATCTGCCTCTCCTCCTTCACATAAATTGCCTGCAGCCAATATTAAGTGAAGAAGTGGGATATTTGGCACAGAGAAGACAGTCGGCAAAATCTGGAGTTCACATACAATTAGTATCAGTGGTTTAGTCAGCGTCTTACACAGTATACCCACTACAAAACGGCTAGTATATCTGTAAATATCTCTATAGGTAAACCCAGACATGGTTATAGCATTATTTGGTCTTTCAGCTTGTCTTCATACATCCATTTATTTAAAAAAAACCAAAAAAAAAAACCAACAACAATTAATTAAGCACAAAATCAGTCTCCTCCTTGGTCCAAAAATATACCCGCCGGAATTTTACAATGTTCTTGTACTGAGTATTATTTCCAGGTATTAGCCAGCTGTGGTGCTCGAGTGCCCAAATCAGCTTAAGTTGTACTCAGTCGAAGCTAGATTTCCAATCCCATTACATGGCCATATTAGTCCGACTTTGAGTAATTTGTTTCAGTTTTCATTTTAGTTCTAATATGAATGTACCGAATATAACATTTTGTTTCATCCCCCCAATCAGTTATCCCACAGATTTGGGCCTGGATCCCCTGACAGTATTTTTCCAAGAGAGACATCTGGCCCCAGCCCAAAGAGCACACCCAGGAACAGCTTCAATTCCTGTCACTCCCCAGAGGCAGAGGACACCACTGACCTGGTAGCTATATACGTTTGTCTTTATGCTAATTATCCTCAAGCCATTTGCTTAATTCCTGCTTTTGTTGGTGCAAACAGAGTTTAGGGCTCTCAGTGCAAGTATACTGGAGCAGGATATTACAAACTATCCCATGTAATTTCATTATATATCACTGTCTTCCTCCCAGGACTCGGTGTCCCCTACAACAGTCAACAGTCCCTCCTCTTCCCGACTTGTCTCACAAATCATTGGAGCCGAGGACGATTACTTTGATTCAGACCAAGAACAGGTATTTTAACACAGGGCAAAAGCAAATAATGTCACAGCTGTCAGATAATCAATACTTTTCAGTAATCAGTTTGTTCTGGGATAATAAGACCTTTGTTGTACGCTTCCAGACAAATGGCCAGTGTAGCAGCTTTAAGAGCATTGAAGAGCTCAAGTCCCGGCCTGCCCACCTTGCAGCCTTTCTCCACCATGTCATCTCTCAGTTTGACCCTGCTCCTGTGGTAAGAACTGCTCGCTTCACACCTTGTGAAACTCTTCTTCTACATAGTTTTCCAGCCTAGCAGACTCCAGTGGCTCCATTATGACTCGCCCTAATCATGTGTCCACAGCTGTGCTACCTCTATGCTGACTTCTACAAGCAGACCAACTCCAAAGAGACCAGACGGGTGTTCATGGACCTCCACAATTTCTTCATTGACCGAGGAGCAGTGAGTGCAGCTTTGTTTGTTTCTTCAATGAATATGAAGACAACAACAGGCCTCTTCATGTCTGATTGTTGTTGTTTTTATATCCTGCAAAGTATCTGAAACACAAAAGAGGAGATTATACTGACTGTTTTATCTCACCCATTAACACATGGTGGTGATTACCTGTTTATTTCAGAGTGGACCTTTTTCTTACAATGAGTTGTTGGGGAATAAAACTTCAATCTTTGTTACAGAATTTGAAAGTTGCTGTTCCCGAGTCTGTCTCTTCTGATCTTGGTAAGTATCTCACACTGTGTTTTAGCTTTTGCCCAGTGCCAATTTGACTAGGTGATGTTTTTGTGTATCTGTTTATTGAAACCATTAGGAAAACCTCGTTATACAGTCCCTGTAAGTTCATCACTTACTCAGCCATGCACGTTCCTGACTAATCAAATGCTCCGATGGTTTGGAAAGCACCACTTAGTCTTAAAATTACCCATTTAGCGTGCACATGCCACAGTTCCCTGGTAGCTAGTGTACAGTGTATTCGAGTGTGTGTGTGGATGTGTTTTCAGACCGGCGGCGGACAGAGCTGATCCCAGAGGAAATCAACAGACAACACGTTCAAACACTGCAGGACTCTCTGCTCCTCGACATTCAGAAGAACCTTGAGGATTTCAGGTAAACCCGTTAACTCGGATTTTTAGCGATGTTATAGGTTGTAATCGATTGCAAATCGAACAACGCTGAAGTATCTTCTCCTCTGTGTTTGGACGTGTAGGCAGAAGCGCAGCATGGGTCTAACAGTGGCTGAAGTAGAACTGACCAGACTGGACCAAGAGCGAGTCATAGACCGTGGCACTCTGGAGCGAGAGCGTTCATATGCTGAAAACATCATCACAAAGATAGAGGATATCCTGTAAGTATAGCACATGTGCCACACTTACAGACGTGTTGCTGGTTCGATGCACAGACACTCACATTTCTAACCTTTAATAGCAAATAAAACTCTTTGCTTTTTTTGTATTGCTTCCAGATTAACTACTCAGACCACAGAGGAAGAGAAATGGTAAGCAGACCTAATCTTGCTTGGACTCTTAGTTGATTGATATGTAGAGTATTATGGGATAGCTCATTTAAAATGGTTCTTTACTGTGTCATATAGCTTTTTGTGCATTTAAAAGATCCCCTGGCTTACAAAAGTCAAGTTAGTCTGGAGCCCTGTGAAGGAGGGTCCTCTTCTCCTACAGGAAACACAACTCCTGAAAAGCATGACCGCCCTGACTGACTTTTTCCCCATTAGTAAATAACATGTAACACATGACGTACGTTGGTATGGGCGAACCAAATCTATTGTTATCATACCCACAGCAACAGCTCATTTGGAAGCCACTTGGTCAGATGCATGACATATTTTCCAACGCACTAAGTGGTTGACTATTTACTAAAGCGTGGGGCAGCTGACTCACCAGACCATAATTAAGAAGCAGAGGAGTCGAGAGCTACATTTACAATGCATTTTAAACACTTCAACATGGAAAACCTATTTCAGTTGCTCCTACTAATTAAAATTATGAACCCATAAATAGCCAAATTATAAGCACTTAAAAGCTACAGGGGCTCTGCTCTCTTAAATTATTTAATCATTTGCCCTGAATTGAATCAGTCAGTATAGTCTTTGCCATTTTAAACTAAGAACACATAACAACCTATTGGTGTCAACTAAATCCCTTCCTACATCCCCCACCACAGTTTACAAATGAAGCACTGGGACAGTTTAATTGATGATGTAATTTATGCATTAAGTTTTAAATTGAATTATTCAAAAGGTGTGACTGTAACACAGCCCAGATGTTTAAAATTGTATGAGGATTGCATATGGTTATACGCAGCATGAACTCTTCTCTCTTTGTTTGTTATAATTCAGATGTGTTGTTGTCTTTCAGCACTACAATGCAGTATGTCATCTATACATACATGAAGCACCTTGGAGTGAGGGTCAAAGAACCTCGCAGCCTCGAGTCCAAACGGGTCCGGATAAACTTTCTCCCTAAGATCAAGGTACTTAGAAATCCATGTATGCCCTTCGAGATTTACATTTCCCTTCACCATCTTCCTCATCTATTGCCTTGCTATGTTTTTCATACAGAAAAGCATAAAGACTGAAAAAGAAGGAGAAGAGAAGGTGAAGAAACCCAGATTTCCCAGTATCCTTGGACCCCAGCGTCGGCCGAGCCGCATTGAAGCAGGGCCAGGTGAGTGTTGACTTAAAGATGAGCAAAAATTATACTATATTTTACTTCTATGGCATTTTTTTTTTTTACAACTTTGACTCTTTTTATATTCAGTGGGTAAAGCCTTGGAGGGTCGCCCCCGTCCTCAGAAACAATTATCCCAGCCTATACTGGGGACAAGTGAACACACGGAAACAAGTCGTTTAAGAGGCAGCCAGTCGAGCGAGGGCTCCGAACTCACACACTCCATGTCTGTCAACACTTCGTCGCCAAACAGCACCACCTACAGCTCAGATACGAGCCGAGACGCTGATACAGGTGAGCTTCTGAACGACCAAGTTATACACTTATCATTAGAAGGAACTGTCAGACCAAGTGAAGGCTTCAAACTTCTAACTTATTTCTCAGGTGGAACTCCGACCTCAGGTCCACACAGACTAAGTGACGGCCTTCAGTCTGACTCTCTGGATGGGCTGCCGTACCCTGTTTCGCACTTTGACCTATACAGCTTGGACCAACTGCAAGAGGATGACCGAGAAAGTGACAAGTGAGTTTATATGAGTCTCATTTGAAAGTGACACATTGGCGTCTGTACAAAGTTAATAATAACCTCTTCTTCCCTGACCCTCTTTTTGGAGTCCCTGCTCAAAAATGACATGCCCAAACTAAATAGAGTAAATCAATGCAGTTACAAGCTCTATGTGGATTATCTTGGTATCAAAATAAAGATAACACTTGTGAGATTCCACCAGAGGTGCACTTTTCACTGTAGATGTCACTGTGCTAGAGTAAATGCACATGGAACACAGCATAAATGAAGGATTTTTTTCTCTCGCCTAAACAAATATTGCATTTTAAAGTAAACACCACCTTTAAAATATGCAGTAGGAGCTTAAAAACACATGGAGGTCATGTAACAACATGTGGATATGAGCTGTTATGAGCTGGATATGAGCAAAGTCTGATGCTGGTGAAGTGAAGCAGAGTGAAATTACAGAGGTTTTAGTAAAGAGATGTCTGTGCCGTTGGAGATTTCTTAGGTACGAAATTATTAAAACCCATTTAATTTTATTTACATGACACTAATGGTTTAAAGAACACTTGTTTTGAAAAAAAACAAAAAACTGATAACTCGCTGTAAATCGATGCTCCTTTTCACTCCTGCTGGTTTGATCCATCAGTGTTTTAACTGTTTCGTGAAGATAAGAATGGTTTATATGAGCTTTTAGCTGAGTTTCTGACCTTTCTGTGGGTATGCAGCATGTCTGTGTTTGTTAAAGTTAAATATGGTTTTATTTATTTATTTTATTATCTTTTGTCGCTGCGTGTGACACTGCCCCCGGTCAACCGTGAAGAAGAGGTTAATGTGCATTTTTTTCTGTGTACAATTTTTTTCTAGAGCTCACGAGGGAACACCAAAAGCCTTAAGAAGGTACATGATCTTTTAAGAAATTCTGATACTACATTGAGAATTTGTATGAGCCAAATATAAAGCCAGTAATTTTTGTTTTGCTGCAGGCTTGAGGGACTGGGTCCAGCTGACGTCCAGAGTGAGGACGACCAGGGAACAGACTCTGAGCATGATCCGCCGAACTGGCAGCAGCTGGTGGGGAGAGAAGTCCTGGCCGGTCTCCGGCCTCATGAAATAAAAAGACAGGAGGTTATTAATGGTGAGAAAAGAACATTGTACAATTCATGAATGCTCCTTTTGTTTTTCTCAGAGATCACTTGATTTTAAATGCATTTTGTGACACTGAGTAGTATTTTCTGGGATCTAACTCAAATCTATGTGAAACATATGTTAGCTTAGGCTGTGAAGATCATCGACCATCTTGAATTAACATCTTGCTATGCGTTCCGCAGAGCTGTTTTACACAGAGCGCGCACACGTGCGGAAGCTGAGGGTTTTGGACCACGTTTTCTACCAGAAGCTCTCCAAAGACGCCATCCTGCCTCCTGCTGACATCAAGAACATCTTCTCCAACTTGGAGGAGATTCTACAGTTGCATGGTACACATACTCGCAAACATATACACGTATAACTGGTTAATATCTGTTCATTTGCTTGCCTTGAACATTTAAAGATGGTTAGAGGCAATATAAATGATAACATAGAATATAAGCTGTTTGTCCTTGCACACATTGATGGTACTTTTGGTGTCTTTGGTGAATTTCAGTGTCCGTACTGGAGCAAATGGTCGCCGTTCGGAAGAGAAATGAGTCATCGGTAATCGATCTGATAGGAGATGACTTGCTCTCTTGGGTGAGTACAATTCTCAGGGTGAAATTGTATTTCCTCTCTTTTTTCTTTTCTTTTTTTTTTACAAAAAATAATGTCCGGTATCAAATCAATTTCAAGATGACTGATGAGGTTGGAAAAAATGTATTATTTTCCCCAGTCTCATTTAATTTATTTTGAAATGTCACATTAGCAGTCAGAAAATGGCCGTGAACTGCTTTTATGTGTAAGAGAAAAGCTTTTTGGCAATGTTTTCATACTTAAAATAACATTTGTAAAAAGCCTGAGTGACAAAACCTTGGAACAGAAGCCAATTCTTCAGTAAACGTCCCAGATTTGGCTGACGTCTCTGCATTTTGATAATGCATGGTACATTACATAAGGTTGCCTCATGTCAATTGGCACACATGTCTCAAATGTCTCAATGGGGGGATAAGTAGGATAAACCGGTCCCTGAGGGTCTGTGCAATGATCTAGTCTACATTTAAATTTGAAATCGTCTCTCTGCTGTGAGGATTCTGGGCACAACTGCTCATTATAATAGATAAACACTCAGTATTTCCATGGCAACCAAGTGTCTGATGTCTCTCTCTCTCTCATCCACTGCTCTGTCCTGTCCTGCATGGATACAGTTCAGCGGTGGCGAGGAGGAGAAGATCAAGCAGGCGGTGGGGACGTTCTGCAGTAATCAGCCGTTTGCTCTGGAGATCATCAAGACCAAGCAGAAGAAAGACTCGAGGTTCTCGTCCTTCATCCAGGTACTGACCTTATGCTCATTTACGCGCTTACAGCAAAAACCGGTGAAGTCAATGTTTCCCAGAAGCTACTGGACTGAATTAAATGCTCACAATGCTACATTCAGTGGAGCTCAGTCAGTATCTATAGTTAGAAAATGTATACATTTTGGTGACCGCATCATCTTTCATTGCTTTGCAGGAGGCGGAGAGCAACAGACTGTGTCGCCGGCTGCAGCTTAAAGATTTCATCCCTGTCGAGATGCAGCGGTTCACCAAGTATCCTCTGCTGCTCGAAAACATCGCCAAGTACACAGGTGCCGTGCTGTTGCCTCACACATCTTCATGCAGACATTAGTCCATATATTAAGCGTGTGTGTGTTTGTGTTTGTGTGTGTCTGTGTGTGTGACCTGATATCAAATTCCAAATACACTTTAAGAATAGATTAAATGAAAAAGTTAGGCTGAGAAATATTGGAATATGTAGAGTAAGAGAAGAGCCTGTTGTGACACTTGAGGTGATTTATGGCACACAGTAAAGTCGGTGTATTGGCTGTCCTGTTTCAGATGTGCAGTTTGTGTGTTTACTGAACTCGAAATGACAGTATAGAAATTAAACTCAAACCACTGCGAGATCATTGAGACATTGTCCCAGCGTTATGTCTTTTGTCCACTAGAGAGCAGTAGCACATTCCGTTTGTAGTTGCACAATGTAAAGCCGAGTGTAAATCTTTGATTTTTACAGTTTGTTAATTGTTTATGTAATTATTATCAGCTATTATACCCTCTCTCTTTTTTTTGATGTCATTATTTTGTCCAGAGGAAGGCACTTAGGCAACATTATGGATGAACTGCTGTTAAACACAACCAGCCACTCTTCAGTTTTTAGTTTAAATCTACTCTTATCTATTCCCGTCACTCTTTTGTCTCTCAAATCCAACGACTGACTTTGTCATCTAAAAGAAATGAATCCCTGCACTGTGGCAGTTCTTCTGCAATATGATTATTATTATTCAGAACATAGATCAGGTTATTAAATATGACATTTCATTTATTTGTGTTGCAGGCAAATTTGGAAATTCATAGGCCAGGTATAATCCCCCCTTTTTAACCTGAATGTAAGACGTAGTTAAATCCAAAGGAAACCAGCTCTTACATGGGAGATGAGTGGATTTAAATGAACCAAAAGGAAGTCTTAAGTAAGGTTCTGTGCCCGGACAGTTACAAAGATAAATGGAGAGATTATCATTTTAATGGTCCTGGAGCGGGAGTGCACATTTTAGGAAATGTATCACCCATTATTTGATTCATCACAGTATGGGGGGTTGGAGGTTGGGGGGTCTCACACAGAGATAAATCTCTAATGATAAAGTATAAGCGGCTATTATAGGATCACACTGCCCCCTGCTTTGTCATAATTTCTGAGAATGATGGGATGTTAATGGAGGGAGGAAATATCAATTTGCCGGACAGCCGCCTGGATAACTAAGTCGTTTTTTTCTTTTCTTATTTGGTATCATACCATTTTTCAGACAATACAGTGGAAAAGGACAAAGCGAAGCAGGCAGCAGACTGCTGTAGGAAGATCCTAAACCATGTCAACCATGCTTTGAAGGTATCTGAGGACAAGCAGGTATGTTGTTGTTTTCATTTTATGACTTGTTATGCAATGGCTTTGGTTTTAAAAGTGCTTACATTTACATGCTGTGTTTTTTCCTTCCATCCAGAGGCTGGAGGATTATCAGAGAAGACTTGACCTCTCCTCTCTAAAGCAGACAGACAACCCTATGATCCTGGAGCTAAAGGTGAGTCGTCCACATGGTCACGTTAACTTTAGTTTTGTTGCACACCGTTCAAAAGCTTGGGGTCACCTATACAATTTTTTTGTGTTTTCCATTAAAAGTCACACTTTTATTCATCAAAAGAGTTGCAAAATGAATAGAAAATATAGTCCAGACATTGACAAGATTAGAAATAATCTAATTTGCTTATGTCAAAGAACCAGCAAAACTGTTTTCAGCTGTGATGACATCATTGCACAAGGGTTTTCAAGGGTTTTCTAATCATCCAATAGTCTTCTAACGCGATTAGCAAACACATTGTACCATTAGAACACTGGAGAGATGGTTGCTGGTTATGGGCCTCTATACACCTATGTACATATTCCATAAAAACCAGACGTTTGCAGCGAGAATAGTCATTTACCACATGTATAGAGTGGATTTGTGATTCATTTAATGTCATTGAAAAAAAGTGCTTTTCCTTAAAAATAAGGACATTTCTAAGTGACCCCAAACTTTTGAACGGTAGTGTAGAATGAGGCTACATGGAAAATGACTCATAGACCAGTAGGAAGTTCTGTTAACTAATATGTTAACATTCATCAGAACCTGGATCTGACCAAGAAAACAATGGTGCACGAGGGACCACTGTCATGGAAAGTGAACAAGGACAAGACGATCGGTTTGTAATCGGTGCTTTCAAAGATTGATATAGAGCACAGCAGCCTGTTGTGCCCGTGTTTGCCAGTAAACACGTTTGTTGCTTCCCGTCTCCTCTCAGAGCTGTACACTCTCCTCCTGGAGGACATCCTGGTCCTGCTTCAGAAGCAAGACGAGCGTCTGATCCTGAAGTGTCACAGCAAAAACCTGGCAGGCACTGCCGATACCAAGCATATCTTTAGCCCCATCATCAAACTCAACACTGTGCTGGTGCGCTCAGTGGCCACAGGTCTGTCGACACCCCGCGAGCAGATGATTCAGAATCATGTACGGATGGACAGAATTATTAATCCTCAACTCCTCTGTCCTCCTTCTTTCTGTCCAGACAACAAGTCCTTCTTCGTCCTCTCCATGTCGGAAAATGGAGCCCAGATCTATGAGCTGATGGCACCTACGGTTGCAGACCAGAGAACGTGAGACATAATATCTTCTGATTGAATTTGACCGGCTAAACTTTTGTTGTTTCAGTGAATACTAACTCTTTTTTTTTTTTTTTGCTTAAAAAGATGGCAGGGTCTAATCATCCAGAGAGCGGACGCCATGAAAGTCAAACCTCACAACATCATACCATTACCTCAGAGCGAGTATGTTGCTTTGTCTTCTTCAGACCTCATTTAGATCGGTTGGATTTCATGTTGTTGTTTTTTTTAACACGGGATGGTTTTTTTTAATGTGTCAGCGGGGACAGAGACGGAGTGGAAATCATCACAGCAGGTGTTTCCAGGCTGAGTCGAGACGCGGACCGCACATCCACTGGCAGCACCCAGTCCACAGGTACCTGTGCCCACACATCAGTCGACTGAAATACTCTTTCACTGCTATTAAAATATTCCATCCTTCTCCACGTTGTAGATAATCCCTCTCTAATTATAACTCCTCTGACAACTGTAATTATGACTTCTTAGATAAAGAGAGCAGTCCGGCCTCTAGAAGCGCAATGCAGGGCTCTCAATCTGGTAATAATCCATTTGAGAGCGTGAAGGCAGCGGAGGAAGAGGAAGAGGAAGGTTTCGTGGACCCGGAGCTTCCTTCCTACCAAGTGGCTGAAGATTGCAGAGGAGGAGACTCGTTTAACGCGTTTCCCTCCAGAGCGGACGAAGCACTGAAAACACGTGAGCATGCACAGGAGATCATTCAAAAACACGTGCTGCATATGCAGCGAATTAACCAACTGTCCAATGATGCTTTAAAATAATAAAAAAAGTAAATAAACCCATCTGGATTCCTTACTTGATTTTCAGTGGCGGCATTAAAGCAGGTGTTGGTGACCCAGTTAATGTCCCAGGAAGCTGCGGAGCAATCCAATCGCTCCACAGGGGCTCGTCTCCTCAGGACCACCTCTCTGAGGACTCCCATCGACAGCCGTGCACGGGTGATGGTCCACAACGGCTCAGAGAAACCCAGCTGTCAGACCGAGGACCCAGTCCAAGACCTGGGCTCCGGGGACACGGGCTTCTTCGACACTCCCGACGATTATGGTAAGACTGAATCGTCAACGTTGCCATTTTAAAGGTCTGGTGTGTAACATTTATGAGGGTTTATTGTAGAGCTGAAACAATTAATCGATTATTAATTAGTCGTCAACTATTTTGATCGTCATTATTATTATTTCATGATTAAAACAAGATTTCTGATGGTTTCAGCTTCTTGAATGTGAATGTTTTCTTCGTTTCTTTGCTCCACATAACAAAGAAATCATTAAAAGTGAATCATTTTGGTTTGTGGACCAAACAAGACATTCAAGAACATCGTCATTTCCAGGTTTGACAAACACTGATCAGCATTTTTTTTAAATTTTCTGACATTTTATGAACCGAACGATTAATCAAGAAAATAATCGACTACGAAAAAAAATTGTTAGTTGCGGCTCTAGTTTATTGGCAGAAATGGAATATACTACTTGGTATTAGTAGGATTTTATTGATCCCGACTGCGATATCGATACTGCTTAGAGGAAGAGAGCCTTATTTTTGTATGTATTTAAGCTTGAATTTTATATTGTATTCTTGTAAAGTAACTACTTTTCTTAAATTTATCTGCCTTAATCTTTATTGATCCTAAAGCCGTCTCATGTTTTTTTTTTTTTTTTCTTGTTCTGGTTCTGTGGGATTATGTAGCACACATTCATTAAGTCTTAGTGATGCTAATGCAGCTCCACATTGAGCCTCTCATTGGTGTTGGAGCAGTGTGAACGCTGCAGTTAGTCACAGCAGAAATACACTACTGTTCAAAAGTTTGAGGTCAGTTAGAAATGTTTTTATTTTTGAAGGAAAAGCGCTTTTTTTTTTCAATGAATATAACATGAAATTAATCAGAAATACACTCTTTACATTGTTAATGTGGTAAACGACTATTCCAGCTGCAAACGTCTGGTTTTTAATGGAATATGTACATAGGTGTATAGAGGCCCATTTCCAGTGTTCTAATGGTACATTGTGTTTGGTAATGGCGTTAGAAGGCTATTGGATGATTAGAAAACTCTTGAAAACCCTTGTGCAATGATGTTAGCACAGCTGAAAACAGTTTTGCTGGTTCTTTGACCAAAGCAAAGTTATTATTTTGAATAAAAATCATTATTTCTAATCTTGTCAATGTTTTGACAAGTTCTATTCATTTTGCAACTCTTTTGATGAAAAAAATTTGACTTTTAATGGAAACCACAAAAAAATTGTATAAGTGACCCCGAACTTTTGAACGGTAGTGTAGGTTTGCGAGCGCCGCCCGTTTATGCGGAGCTACGTTTTTACACGCGGCGCATGATTTCTTCATATTTTTTTACATTTTGCAAAGCGACCCTGAAAACTTTAAAAAACGATCCGCCGTGATGGTTGGAGTAAACCTCCTAACGTCCGCTGTGTCTTCATCGTGACGAAAACAGCGACATTCTCAAAACTATGCAAGTACTAACGTAATATAAATATCAATCGTGTATTTTTGTTGTTTAGATTTAGTTTTTTTATATATAAGAAGGCAGTAACCTTTAAGAACGCTGTTTCTACTGAAGCTTAAATGCACAAATGTTTTCAAGTGGAATTTTACGACCAAGGAAAGAGAACCCTTACTCCACATCCTCCATTAGGTGACACTAATTCTTCCAAACTGATTGGAGATTCAATTTGTTTCCTCAAACGTCTCATAAAGTGGTTCAGTTTGATCGGTTCTCTTTGTCCCTTCTGTCGCAGTTGTAATGAATGATTTATTCTGATTCTCTCAGCAGGATACTTGGTCCTGGAGGGTTACGGTGGCCCAGGAGAGAGCAGCACAGATGATGACATCTTGGCATCAGCCACAGGGAAGCAGCTGAGGACCTCGCAAGGCTGCGCCGCAGACTCCGGCATCAATTTGAGGTTTTCCTCCACGTCACAGGCGGGCAGCCTCTCCTCTTTCAGCAGACAAGTTCTGTCTCACCTCAGAAACCTTCAGTCCAACCTAAACTACTTGAAGGTATCGTAACATTGAATCCCTTTCAACACAAGTTCAAAAACGCGATTCCCTGTGTCTACGTGATCTGACAGCCAATTGTTTGGTTTTTTTTCCCTCTGCAGGAGGTTGAGGCCAAGTATAATAATCTAATACGCCAAAGGCCAGATCGGCCAACAGCAGACACGGACGGAAACAAAGGTATCTGACTTCATGCTCGGTGTAAAACATGCGTCACTACACTTTCTTGTATCTGCCTCTTGTCCAATCCTTACACATACATTTTTATCCTCCCAGATAAGAGATAGTGGACGTCTCTGCCACAGCTTTTGACTCTGGTCCCAAAGAGGAAGTTCCTGACTTGCAAGTCTTGTGTCCTGGACTTTTGTGGACATCCTATAAGCTTGTGTTCTCTCACTGCTGAGTTCTCTTTTTTTTTATCCCCCCCGACCCCCCCACACCCCCCCGTCACCCACGATTTGCCGCAGAGAATGAGAAACTGAGTATGAGCAGAAACGTATGAAGGGAGGAGGCGTCTTTGCGATGCTGCATCCCACTCACCACCACCACCACCACCCCCCTCCATCAGCACAAGGCAATCAGGGAAGTGGGATTGCCCCAGAACGTCACCCCCCCCCCTCCTCCACCATCTAACACCCATTTCCCCCTGAACTCCCTGCAAGAAAGAGAACTTATACCAAAATGTACAAAGATGTGTGTTTAGAATATATATATATGAAACACGAAACAAGAAAAGGAAAATTTTAAGATAATGTATTAAGATTTTTTTTTTTTTTTTTTTTTATCCCAAGATGTATTTATTTTCTTTTCATTTCTTTTTTTTTTTTTTTAAGTGTTTCCACAGTGCTTGCATGCTTTTGGCCATGGCATTACCCTCCTTTTTTGGCTGCCCCTCCCCTTCTTCCTGCTTCAGTCACACAGGGTTAGTGTGAGTGTTTGAGTGCACACTAGCATACAAGCTTAGCATAATCCCCGGTGAAACTGCAGGAATATATTCAGACTGATAGAGGGCCAGAGGAGTTGCACTGGTGATGGATAGAGATCCCGTTGTGTTTTTAAGAAAAAAAAAAGTAATAGGGAAAAAAAAAAAAACTCTTCAACTGTGTTTAAGACTAGAATTTTAGAGAAATTCTAGGAGTGGTGTTCACTAGAATGAAGAGTCTGAAGGCTCTGATCTGGTCCTGTTGCATTTCCGTGCTGCTGCTGCTGCTGCTGCTGCCTCCTTCTCCCCTCATTGTGAGGGGGTATGTTGCCTTTCATCTGCTCCTTCGTGTGTGCTTCTTTTCTCTCTAACAGGCGTCATCCCTGTTGTTTTCCCCTCAAAAGTTCAGTGATTTTCATGCTTATTTATCCCCCCCCCCTCCACACACACACACACACACACACACACACACACACACACTCGTCTAAGTCTTGCTCTCTCATCAGCCCTGGAGTATCCTCTCTCTCTCCCCCCACCCCATCTTCTACAAGAGCGGTCGTGCTTTCTGTATTAGAAAAATGCTGCCTCTATCTGCGACTGTTGGAAATTCTGATCTTGACTGCCTGATATTCTAACAAAAGTGTCATGAAGTTCACCATATACTGTACATTGATCAAGTTGGAAGGTTATGCATAACTTTAATAAATAAATGGTGCCACAACACATACAAAAAAAGTGCCTTTTTTATTTTCTTTAACTTTTTCAAACAATTTTAGCTTACCCTTGAATCTGTATCATTGCATACGACTACTATTAATCAACCCGGATGATTGATCGTGAGCGTACACAGGCCTCTCGGCTCATCATGTACCTCCAAACGAAACATCGTCCTGCTGTCGCCTAACACACGGCGTCTCTGGTGTCCCGAGGAATTGAATCTCTCCCGATTATTTTTTTACATTTATTCTCATCCATTAATTTAGCAAAAAAAAAAAAAAAAGTAATTAAATTACCTTAGCAAATGGGATGGGAGGGGAGGGAGGGGAGGGGGAGACGCTGCAAGTAATTAAGAGAGTGGGAATTTAAAGAAGTAATGACAAACTGGAAACTTAAAAAGTGCTCTGGTAACAAAATACCTGAATCTGCAAAACCAATACTAAATCATTATTTTGAAAAGGCTTTTATTGTCTGAATGTTTTCATATTTTTGGATGCTGCTACTATCGTGTTTCTATTGTCTTCATGTGACAGTATCTTAGAAATAGTCTTTTCTTTAGTGAAGCGATTTGTTTTATTTATTTACTTATTCGTTTATGGGTAACACTTTAGATTAGGGAACACATATTCACCATTAACTAGGTGCTTACTAACATGTATAAACATACTAGCCCTTAATTAGAAATCAATAAGCACGTATTAACACCTTATTCTACCTCTATTACGACTTTTTTTTCCTACATAACACACAAAGGTGTACTAATAAAGGGCTAGTATGCGACTTATATGCATGTTAGTAAGCACCTACTTAGTGCTAACTATGTGTTCCTTAAACTAAAATGTTATCTATTTATTTGTTTATTTAAAATGCTGTGTGAAAGGCTGCCGTTTGCATTCATGTCTTCAAGAGAAGGCCGTGCCGTATGTTTTGTTTTCGTTTAAATCACTGTAAAGTGACCTTAAAGCTGTCCGTTGTAAGAGAATCAAGTCCAGTGTTTGAAACCTTTTGACAACTTATAGAGAAAAAACATTTTAAAAAATGTCCATCCTCTTACTCTTGCGTCAAAGAACTTCCCGTTGACCTTAACAGTAAGAAATGTTTTTTTGGAGACACTTGGCAGAGCTAAATGTCAAGAGGAAGAGTCTGCTGCTTTTAAAGGAACCATCAGAGATGTATTGACAGAGGGGGGAGGGGGGGGATTATTTGGGGTATGATGGTTATTTCCAGCAGGTGGCAAACTTCTACCATTAAATGTGGTGTTGAGAAGACTCACCCTGAAACCTGCAGTGACATGGGGCGTTTTAAATAACATGCATTTAACTCCAGTGTCTGTGAAGATGACCCTATAGGTGACTTTATAATCTGGGTTTATGACGGTTTTGGTTGGCGCGTCTGCAACAGTTGCTTCACGTATATGTTCCCCCTCTTTTTCTCTCTGAGAGAAAGAGAAGTGCATGTACTGTACGTGAGACGTCGAGAGAGAGAGAGGAGGTTATGACGACACAATGAGAAGCCGGACAAGGAATGAATGGAAGATTAATAATAAAAAAATAGCGAGGAAGGGCCATAAATTACGAGCGACAGAAAGGAAGACGGTAGGAACAGTGTGGAAAGGACACAAGGAGGATGAAGAGAGGGCAGAGGGACCATAATTGATTGTCTAGTTTCTCCACATGCACCTGTCACCAAGCTAATTGGAGTGGCGAAGACAAAGGGGGGGAGAGAGGTGTCCGTCATATCAACGCCTTCCAGGAGGGCAGTCGGTGTCGAGCTCCGACGAGACGAAATCTTTGTCCTCCTCCCGCTTAAGGTATGCAACAGTGCTGGGGGATCACAGGCAGGAAAAAATTAAGCTTTGTCCTTTTTGGTGGAATGTGAAATTATTACCGTCATGTACAAGCGAAAGCTGTGTGTTTTCACCCACAAGGCCTTTTTGAAATTGTGTCGTCCTTTAAAGGACTCAAATTATACCCTATTTCTCCAAGTTAACCTAGTTCCCTGGTGTCCTAATGAACATGTCTGTGACATGCTTTGGTCAAAATACCATAAGGATGAAGCACCACAGCAGTTCAATCACCCTGCCAAAACAGCCCTGTTCAGAACGCTCTGTTTAGTAGTATCTCTTTAGGTCCACCTTAAAGGTCCACCTTAAAAAAAGTTAAATGAAACTTAAGGGACAGGAAATGACATCAGCCACAGAGGCTACTGGGAGCTAACAGCAGTTAGCATTTGGAAAAGTGATCATTTGCAGGCTCTAGCAGGCACATTGCCGTCATATATAACATGTATCCACTGGACAGATAAATCCTCTGAGGCTGGAAGTTTGTGTAGAACTCTGTGCTGCACTGTGGAGCCAAGAATAGAACTTTTCCTGGACATTACTGGTTTTCGGATTGTTTTACGGACAAAGCGGAGCTCCCGAGACAACAATTCCTGGAATTTAGCGTCTTGTGACGTCCCAGTGAGTGCGGAAGTCAACATCGCGTGTTTCATCTCCTGTACTTAGACTGAGGAGGACCACAAAAACATGAGTGAGTCATCTTTTTTTCACACTTTTGCCGACTGATAGGACCTCCAGAGTCCCAAATATAAGGATTTAAATGATTAAAAAGTTGATTTTGCATGATGTGTCCCCTTTAAATAGAGCAGGGGAAAACATTCACTCACGTGTTTCCAGACACAGTTTTTCACAAATGTGGCATAAATAGTGTGACATTTATCACAACGTGGTGGTGGTTGTTGTTGTTGTCGTCGTCGCCCGTGAGTCTTCATTCCAAGATCCTTGATGAAATAAATGAACTTTCGTAGGACGCAAACAAAATGAGATTTCCTTCCACGTGTAAGCGACATATAATCAAATCGGCGTCGCTCAACTCGTTGGCTCATGTGCAGCATGTGTTTCGAGAAAATATAATTTCTCATCAATATGCTAATGCGTCTACAAGTGTATCTACTGCCATTCTGGTATTCCAGGTCGCTTATATGTTTTGCTCCTGCCAGTCTGCAGCCCCACTCCTCATCCTGTATCTCCTGTAGCAGGAATTGAATGAAAACCCTACATTGTTCCTGCATGACTATAGTTACTGCAGCCGCCTTGTTTGCATTCATCGTCACTCGCTGCCCTGTGATAAAACTTGAAATTGCTGCTCTGCAAATCATGCGCCGAATGGGGGCCTCGTTCACTATTTGGTCGTGTTTCGTTTCAGCGTTTAGGCGTGGAGTTCATCGATATTCATTCATGTGTTGTGCAGCCGCACAATGAATCCCGAGCCACTGCTCAGCAAAGCGTCCCCCGACGTACTGTATATGGTTGAGTATACATCATTGTGTGGTCAGCAGGATTTTGTGAGGTCAGTGAGTGAAGCATAAGATCGGCCAATGAAATAATTGAGTACATTCAGCTGCACGTTTCCTCGCAGTCACAGTGGGGATTGTTTTCCCTATGCAATAAATCATTGTCTCGTTGTGTGTGTGCTTGTGATCAAAGACGATATTATATTTCAGTCTGTGGAGGGACAGAAATAATTAGAAAAGAATACAAAAATGGAATGCTTCTAACAAAGTTGGATTCAAATGTATCAGATATGCAGATGGTGATTTATGGCTGTGGCCTTTCTCTGTTTTGAAAAAGGGAAGGTGTTTGTCAAAAATGCCTCTCTAAACGTTCACATGTTCACTTTCTATTATAATATTCACAGTGACAGTGGCGTTTTTATTAGAAAGACACGTTTTCTTCACTCTTAGGGTTAATAAGGGTTCCAAAAGGGAACTTTCCCGAAGAAAGGTTTTTTTTCGAAGGGGTTCTTGGTAACACTAATGGTTCCAGTAAGAACCGTTTTGATCCAGAGAACCCTTTTAAAACCCCTTTCCTGAATAAAAGGGTTTTAAAAGGGTTCTTGGTGGAACCATCCAAAAGGGTTTCAGAGCCAAAAAGGGTTCTCCTATGAGCGAACTAAGCCGCTACTTAGGGCCTCATGGCCACTAGAGGGCCCCCAAGAGCAATTAACTAAAAAAATAAATAATTAAAAGTTTGGATTGTTGTAGTTTATTTAGAATTTTTCTCCCCATTTTTACCAAAGCTTTTTCACAGTTTTTACATAGTTGTCAGATGTGATTATTTAACTTTACATTTTATTGATAAACCATTTTTATTACCTTGTTCCGGTTGCATCTGTTGATTTACATTATTATTTGTAAGTATTTGTTTGATATGTATTTGTTTATTTTATTTAATGCTGTGTTTTTTGTATAAGTTAAAATCTTTGTTACTTAAGTCAAATCTTTGTATTACAGGCGTGTATTTTGAATCCCCCCCAAAGATTGTGCACATTTTTAGATTTTCAGACCTTAATATCTTAATATTTTATTCATAAACCGTTTGGTTTTATTTATTGATTCACTGTGTCGCCAGTAGGGGGAGTTGCTGATTTTGCCAAATATTAATTGAAAGATTTTTCTGTAATATTGCATATCTGGTGTCTGCTTCCATGCAACAAAAAGTTCTCACATTTAGTTTTACAAGTGTATTTGTATTTGTGACAGAGTAGAATAAGTAGAATATCTTTAGTGTAGTAGGTGTGTGAATGATCAATAATCATTATTATTGGCAGTAACAGAGGGCCCCAAAATCAAATTTTGCTTAAGGCCCCAGGGAGGCTTGGGCCGGCCCTGCGAAGAACCTTATATGGTTCTACTTCGCGCTTTTATATCTAAGAGTGTTGTTAATGATCTGAACCAAATCATGTTTACACGTCACAGTCAATGACGGGACATGTGATGCTTCCCTGTAATACGTCACCTCAATAACCTGACCTTATGAGATTGATTTCTTTCGCTACACTCCCCCCCCTCCACACCACCACCACCACCACCACCACCACCACCACCACCCCACCTTCCATCGATGCAGGAGCCAATGTAAGATGGATTGGACTGAAGATCAATGTGCTCTCCACATTCTGATTAATCCATAGCCTCTGGAGTAATCACTGTCCCAAGCACAACAATGAGCCGGGAGAGAGAGAGAGAGACGTGGAGGGGATGCGTTAAGCCGAGGCTGAGAGATAAATGAACTGACTCCTTCAAATGGGCGGAATATGCTAAAATGAGTGCGGCCGGAAAAGCAGCAGAACGGCAGAATCGTGTATGCCCAACACAAAGGGTTCGGACTGCCTATGCAATAACAAACAGGTGGATTTAACATCGTCTATTTTTCCACACCTGAACTGGAGGGAGAACGTGGGCGACAAACTCTCAGGCCGGCTGGTTCTCAGAGGGGCGATGCACAGACAGAGACGTGGAGCTGTTGAACTGTGACCTGGGAGCACCGGTCCAGGCTCAGCGCTAATCCATGACACTCTGTTGAGTTTGGTTAGCAGCAGCAGCACAAGAGAGCGTTTTGTCCTGCCAAATAAATTGAGCAGATAGTGGGTGTCGTCGTCGTCAAACAACAACAACAACAAAAATGAAATCAAAAATGAAGACAAAGTGACACGTTAACGTCTCATGTGGGTTGACAGACATATGGCTGGAGTCAGCTGCTCCTCTGTGTGTGTGTGTGTGACAGCGATGAATGGAGGCTGTCTCCCTTTTTCCCGATGCTGGATTTGGTCAAGAGGGGGGGGAAAATGACTCGCTATTAATCATCCTTAAAGATGCATAAAGAATTCAAAAAATGTTTGTTTTTTTTTGTCTGAGAAATATTATGGTTTTCTTTCTGAAGATAAAGCTGCTGCTTTCAGACCTGCACTGACGTCGGGGATGTGTTTCCAGAGGAGCATTATGTGAGAACACAACCTTCCCCCTGTCTGTGTCCTACAATCTCTGGGTAATGGTAATGTCAGAGTAACTTCAAATGGGAGCAGAGGAGAAGTTCTGGTGAGTGTCCTGTGTACCTCTCGGACAATCGGTACCAAACCTCCCTGCTTCTGTGACTCAGACAAATCTCCTGTTGCATTCTGGATGGCTGTAGATGTTCGGCCATGGCCTGGAACTTAAAGGTCACACAGAGTGGTCCTGTTGCACATAAATGTTAGTTATGGAGGTCTACTTACATATATTAACTTGTTTTTATGGTCAAAAACCTCCTAGTTGCTGTAAACTAGCCGATAGAAATCCTCTTTTCTGACAGTGTTTTTCTGCTGCGAGATTTCAGAGTGAACTTTCACCCCCAGAAGACAGAGTCTTGTGATTGGCCAGTACTATCCAGCACATCCGTTCTCAGAAGCGCAGCGCCCCCCTCTGGAACGGCGGATGCACTGCTCCTCATTATCAAAACATTGTTTTAACAGTGTTTAAAAATAGCTTCGTCACGACTCCCCGCCGCAGTCCCTTTATGACTTTAAACCGGAGTCAGACCCAGAGTCAGAAGACACTGTTGCTCGTGAAACACCTCCACAACGGACGTTATTCTTCTTCTGCGGTTCAATGTACGTAACCGGATGTGCCTGGACTACCGCCCGGAGCAGGACGATCGGTTGTTCAGGAGAACCGCTGCTTACGTAACTATTACGGGATTTTCAGTGATCTCGTTGAGCCCCGAGATTACAATAAAACACAATGTTCTCAGCAATGGCTGAACTTTTTGTTTCGATCCGTCAGGGCTTCATAAACAAGGTAATGACGCAGATACACACCAAAAAAACAGCGATAATAGGAACTTCCGGTCTAGTTCGGCTTTAAAGGAAGCAGGGGAGGAACAAAACCCCTGCAAAAAAAAACACATTACAAAAGTGTGAGTTCCATTAGGGTTGAGGGAGACTTAGAGCTGAGTTCCTGTCTTATCAACGCGAGCTGATGATGATGAGCCCCTCAAGACATTTAAAAGAGGTCTGTGCCAAAATGAATAAGGGACATTAGTGCGATAAAGTATAAAAGCAACATAGGCTTTGACAGATGAATGGCAGAGCGTTTGTTGAGACACTGAATCTGAAGCGAAGTAAATTAATTTCATCGAACAAAATGGCGGGAGTTTCACCTTAAATGTTAAGTAAGTACAACGATAATGACACACAAGAATGTTCCTTAGCTACTGCAGAGGCCAAAGAGCAGTGTTTATTGTACGTGTTACTGTCTCAGGAGATCACACACACACACACACACACACACAAAATAAAAAATCAGTACCTGGTGAAGACAGCTGAGAGATGAGAGAATTGTTGCATAAATCTGACCGTGTTAAAAGCACTTGCGCGGCTCCCTTTGTAAAAAGCCTTCCTCGTTCACGCTCACACATTCATGAGTCACCGCGTGTGTGAGTCATTATTGTGTTGCCAGGAGCGCACACACTGTCCTCAGCTGTGTGATGCTTTATGATGAAGCCTTGTGTGTGCGGTGTTTAAAAAAACCTATATCCATAATTACAACATGCTGTCCTCTCATGCGCCGCTGACTCTTATGTTTTAAGCATGAGCATGAATTTTACATGAAGCGGCATGGATTTGTTTTTGCATCGACGGCGTTTGTAAACAGCGGTTTTACGATGAGGAGCTTGAAAAGGTTCACGTAAGGAAAGCTCTTTTAACGACTGAAATTCTAGTTCATCTCGTAAAAAAATAAAGTGGTTCAATCACGATAATAACGTTAAAGGACTCAGACCCTATTTCTCCAAGTTAACCTAGTTAACCAACTGTTCAGAACGCTCGCTTTTTTGAGTGCCTGTCTCTTTAAATGCAAATGAGACACAGGAAACTACGTCAGCGTCACTAACAGCAGTTAGCATTTGGAAAAGAACATGCCGACTCTAGCCCGGCACATTGCCGTCATATTATAACGAGTATCCGCTGGACACGTAAATCCTCTGAGGCTGGAAGTTTGTGTAGAACTCTGTGCTGCACTGTGGAGCCAAGAATAGAACACTTTGCGGACTTCCGCTCTTCCCGGATACTGTTGCCCTCCCCTGCACTCTGGCGTTTTTTAAGGGGCAAAGCGGATCTCCGTGAGGCAACAATTCCTGGAATGTGCACAATGTGACGTCAGATTGCGTAATTTTGCCGACTCATAGGGTCTCCAGAGTCCCAAATATAAGTATTAAAATGATTAAAAAGTTGATTTTGCATAATGTGTCTCCTTTAATGTATTCATTAAGGACTTTGATCTGTTTTTGCATTAATATATAATGTCTTTTTGATGTACTTTAAGTAAACTAACCCAGCAAAAAGCAAAAAGAACAAGAGTAAGACATTGCAAAACCAGATTTTGAGCGATTGGTGCACTTGAGTTGCGTCCACTGTTTTGGACGAGCGTCTCCTCGCTCAGGCTCCACGTCTCCGGCTCTATCTCCGCATTAGATAAGGAGCCCTAATGCAACGCTTGTCTGAAACTCCTGAATGGATGCGGGGAGACCAAGCCGGGGTCAGGTTATTTAATCTACCTGACATGCTCCTGCAAAGTGCTGATCAATACTGCTCCAAAGCGAACATCAACATCAGGAAGGAATGAATCCGCTTGAGAGGAGGGAGGAGGAGGGAAAAAAAAGAAAAAAAGAAGCTAAGAGTGAGCAAAGATTGAGGGTGAAAAACAACAAAGCCTGACTGGAATTCAAAATGACTCCTTTGTTTGTCGCTGCTTTCTCCGCAGTCTAGACGAGTCGTTTGAAACATCCAGGAACATCCCGCCGCCTGGTTTAACTCACCTGACAGCAGCAGCAGCGTCCTGCTGGCACGGAGTCAGGTGCACGCTAATGATCCCTGGACCTGAAATAGTGAAGGTGAAGCCGCGTCTCCAGACGAAACTGGAGCTGAAGTTCACTTGGGTTCACTTCTGTGGAGAATGACAGTCGAGGGCCCTGCTGGTCCCACTAAACTGGTTTGCAATGACACGATTTGACAGAGGTGGGGAAGTAGAGGAAGGTCACTTATTAAGTGGTGTCCCCGCAGAGAGGCTTCAGCTCTAATGCATTATCGTTGTAACCCTGCAGACACGAGTGAGCCTTTTCTTTTCCCTCTTAAAACAGCTTTTACAACATATTGTGTTCTTTTTTTGTTTTTTTTCTTTATAGCCCGGTGTTGTGACCTATCAAACACATCACAAATAACTTTTTTCTTATTCTAAGCAGGAGCATCTGTTCCTCGGAGAAATCTCATTTAGGGTAATAAGTGATCTGGAATGGTCTTTTCATTTCCCTCTTTATCGAGGTCACGCGCCGTTGTGCGGTGCCGCGGGCTGTGATGTCGACGCCTGATTTTGAAAATACACATATACCCAGAGAGGGGAGGGAAGGGGGGGGGGGATAGTGAAGTCCTAATAAAGACAGGACTGGTGATTGGTGCATGATAACGCATGAGCCACGGGAGGTGAAGATAAAAGAGGATGCTGAGTTAATCTTCCCCCCCAACTGAGGTTCTTCATTTGGGGGTCAAGGGCTCCATCTACTTCTGTCATACTTTGACTGATGACTGTTTGTTCCTGAAAAGCCAGCTAAAGAAAACGCGCGCCGCGATTACGCAACAGAGTGTGAGCAGCCATTCGCACGCTTCGGCGGCTCCTCTGTTTTCTACGCCGCACGACACTTTGTGTGCCAACTCCGATATAGTTTCCTCTACCTGCCAGCCAAAACGCCTCGCGAGAGAATTGAGGCCTTCCTCGAGCTATTACTGTCACCCGAACGCTCGCACCTGTCCTCATTGCTCATTCCTCGCGCCTCGTACCCAACGTGAAAGACACTAAAGTGTCTGATCTCCTCAGATGAGGCGCAATATACTACGTCTTCTGTGTGTCTCCGTAGCGTTTGCTAAGAGTTATGAAACTTGACCCAACAAAGAATTGGAACCCTGTGCATCACAGTCAACAGCAGCTGTAGCACGTGGTTGGTGTAGTGGTTAGCACTCATGCCTTTACAACACGAAGACCTGGGTTTGAGAGGGGGGGTAGTGGTTCTCTGATTTCCGCCCACCAAAAACAATATTCAATATGGGTAAATTGGACACTCTAAACTGACTGCAGTTGTGTATAGATTATTAGGGGCACATGTAAAAAATAAATTGAAAGAAAGAAAAAAAAACCAAAAAAAAAAACCGGCATGAATTCTGAGATAATTATAAAAGTCAGAATTCTAGATGAAAGAAAAGGTCAGAATTCTGAGATTAATGTCAAATTCAGAATTTTGCGAATTAAAGACAAAGTCAGAATTCTGAGATTAAAGTCAAAGACGGAATTCTGAGATTAAAGTTAAATTCAGAATTCTGAGATTAAAGACAGTCAGAATTCTGAGAAAAAGGTAAAAGTAGTCAGAATTCTGACTTTAATCTCAAAATTTGAGAAAAATCTCAGAATTCTGACTTTTTTCTCAAATTTTGAGATTAAAGTCAAAGTCAGAATTCTGAGATTAAAGAAAAAGTCAAAATTCTGACTTTAATCTCAAAATTCGAGGAAAAAGTCAGAATTCTGAGATTCAAGTCAAAGTCAGTATTCTGAGATTATAATCAAAGTCTGAATTCTGAGATTAAAGTCAGAATTCTGAGATTAAAGTCAAAATCAGAATTCTGAAATTAGACAAAAAGTCAGAATTCAGACTTTTTTCTTCTTCTTTTTTTTTTACACATGTGGCCCTAATGAAGTGAGTGAATGCGTGATTGTGTGGTTGTCTCTGTGATGGACTGGCAAATTGTCCAAGGTGTTCCCCACCTATCATCCTATGTCAGCTGAGACTGGCACAGCGCCCCAGCGACCCTCATGTGGAGGATAAAGCGGTAGAAAAATTGATGGATATTTAGTATTGGGTCGGTCTGACTTTGGCCCTATAATGTAAAAAGTGAGTCAAATTCTACACTTCTTCACTGCTTTAGTCCTTATTACTCACCCACTCTCTCCAACCCATCACTCTCTGGGCACTGGACAAAAGCCAGAACCATTAGCCCATTGTCAGTCAGAGAGAGAACTGGGTTCCGTCCCGTTAGCTGATGGGGAAAAAAAAATTGCACCATTTTGGTCAAATTATATTCTGGTTGGCCCTTTGGGGATAGAAGGTGGAAAGTGTTAGTGTGCGCACTCGTGGAAAACACCGAAGCACAACAGTGACACGCTGATGCATCACCGACGCACCAGTGCAAACGCTGATTTGATTCATAGCTGATGAATATTTATCATACCGTGCCTTCAGCTGCACTGGGTCACCGGGGTGAAACCGAGGCATTGAACCGGTTGCGGCTCGACGTTGTAAATCAACCAGGTAACATAAGCAGCTGCCGAGGTGAAGGCTTTACTGTGCATACATGTGTGGTCATGCATCAGCGCGTGCTGAGACCTTTACATACATGAACATATATTTATGTGTTAACATGTCTATGAACACCATCTTTCTTAAGTGCGGTGTGATTGAAAGCGCTTCATCCACCGAAACCATGTGATTAAATCATCACAGTCCGTCGGCATTAGTTGATTCATACCTTATTATTCGCTCGTGTACTAAGAGTTTAATGTAACAAATGAGTCAACCGTGCCTTATGAATGCACCTACTCACGCATTATAATCCCATTACGTCTCCTGCAGTTAGAGCATTATCCTGTCGAAAGCGCCCACTCAGTGTCTGCCTTGACCTTATGTGAATAATGCAGAATGCAGCAGGCAACTTCAAAAACATCAACAACCAAAAAAAAGAAGAAGTACAGCAGCAAGAACATTAGGTTTCCAATCTGAAGAGTTGAACATTAAATATTCATTACTGAGTTGTGCAACAGTCAGCACTGGAAATACTGCTGGTTATCATTCATTATGAGCGTGTCGGTTGAAAAAAACTCAGGCCGTGTGCGTCTTCAGGGTTATGATATCGCTGTGAACCGATCACATTTGGTTGACGATGGCAAGCAAACGCCATAAACCAACGCCACTTTCTTCAACTTGAATCAAAGATGAAAAATGTTGCACAAAACTGTGAAATCTGTTACTTTTTTAGCAGAGGTGGAAAGAGTACTTAAATATTGTACTCAAGTAAAAGTACTGGTCTAAAAATGTACTCAAGTAAAAGGAGCTTGTTTAAAATTGACTCAGATTATAAGTAATTTAGGGGACACAGATCTGACATGAATTGTTTTTAATTAAAGGCAAACCTTTACAAAGTATAGTGCTGACAAAATGGGTCAAAGGTCACCAATGCTTTAACTTTCTCACTCACTCAGGGTGACCTTAGTGCCATTTCACCTGTCCTTATCATCATTCACCTGTCCTTATTGTTCACCTGTCCTCATAATTCACCTGTTCTCATCATTCACTTGTCTGTCCTCATAATTCATGTGTCCTCATCATTTACATGTCCTCATCATTCACCTGTCCTCATCATTCACTTGTCCTCACCATTCACCTGTCTTCACCATTCACCTGTCCTCATTATTCACCTGTCCTCATCACTTTTCTCACCATTCACCTGTCTTCATCACTGTCCTCATCATTCACCTGTCTTCACCATTCACCTGTCCTCATCATTCACCTGTCTTCATCACTGTCCTCATCATTCACCTGTCTTCATCATTCACCTGTCCTCATCATTCACCTCTCTTCATCACTGTCCTCATCATTCACCTGTCTTCACCATTCACCTGTCCTCATCATTCACCTGTCCTCATCACTTTCCTCATCATTCACCTGTCTTCATCACTGTCCTCATCATTCACCTGTCTTCACCATTCACCTGTCCTCATCATTCACCTGTCCTCATCACTTTCTTCATCATTCACCTGTCTACATCACTGTCCTCATCATTCACCTGTACTCGTCATTCACCTGTCCTCATCATTCACCTATCTTCATCACTCACATGTCCTCATAATTCACGTCCTCATCATTCACATGTTCTCGCCATTCATCTGTCTTCATCATTCACCTGTCCTCATCACTTTCCTCATCATTCACCTGTCTTCATCACTGTCCTCATCATTCACCTGTACTCGTCATTCACCTGTCCTCATCATTCACCTATCTTCATCACTCACATGTCCTCATAATTCACGTCCTCATCATTCACATGTTCTCGCCATTCATCTGTCTTCATCATTCACCTGTCCTCATCACTTTCCTCATCATTCACCTGTCTTCATCACTGTCCTCATCATTCACCTGTACTCGTCATTCACCTGTCCTCATCATTCACCTATCTTCATCACTCACATGTCCTCATAATTCACGTCCTCATCATTCACATGTTCTCGCCATTCATCTGTCTTCATCATTCACCTGTCCTCATCACTTTCCTCATCATTCACCTGTCCTCATCACTGTCCTCATCATTCACCTATCTTCCTCACTCACATGTCCTCATAATTCACGTCCTCATCATTCACATGTTCTCGCCATTCATCTGTCTTCATCACTCACCTGTCCTTATCATTCACTGCCAAAGTTTCCGGTGTGTGATTTATTTTATTTTATGTTTTAAATTATTAAAATACAGTAATACTATTATTACAGTAATTTTATTACAGTTTAATTATTACTATATATTTACAGTAATAATAATAAAAAAAAACATACTTAAGAAAAAGTAAAATTTAACATTTTTAAAATTCTTTTCGAAAGTAGACAAAAAAACCTATTTAATCCATTACTTTCCACCTCTGTTTTTTAGCTGCTTTCAGACACTGATCTTCACTGATTGTCTGCAGATTGTCCCTAAAGTCTGCTGCACTGTGTCAACACAAATGTCCACAGAAGTTTCTGCCATAAGTCATGGGTGACTTCCTTCGCAAGCTCCCTCTTGCCTCCTGCATGCTAACGCTGGGTGTCTCCCCATCACCTGGTCCATCCACACATTCTCCCGCTGCTACAAATTCATCTCACCCAGGCATCGTTGCGCCACATTCATTACAACTTCTCTGGAGAACGTTCCAGACCCAATTTCCCCGGGATTTAACCCGGAGTTCATGTCGGAAAAATGGCTATAAAAAGATGAGAAGCTTGAGAAGAATCGGTTTCAGGCTTTTAAATCACACACAGACAGCACTTCCTCCCGCTAACGAGTGATACTTTACTGTGATTTACAAAATTAATCCATTACTCTATTAAACAACCTCTCAGGTTGACAAGTGAATATGCTAAGTCAATGCCTAATGCCAAAGTAGCTGTCAACAGAATAATGCTTTGGATGGTAATGAGGGAAATTGCTGACAAACCGTGTTCTGATTTGTCAGTGAATTGTATTCCCTGTTCGTGTACATTGCCAGCTTTCCTCAATCAATATGTCACCAGCGAGGCGCCCACTCTCTGACTTCAGCATCCGCGCATCATCCAATGTGAGCAGCACCACCACGCAGCCTTGTTCACATCACGGCGAGGTGACTGTACCCTTGTCCTGTCGTTCCGGCATCAGCAGCTTCATTCTGCCCACACGTTGCTTCATACTGGTGGATCACTGGGGATTTTACAGGTCACATTTTGCCCAATAAGGCACTGTTGTGGGAAGCGTAATTGCAAAATGGCTCCCGCACAAATGTGATTTGTTTAAAGGGGACATATTATGCAAAATCCACTTTTTTAATCATTTCAATACTTATATTTGGGACTCTGGAGGTCCTATGAGTAGGCAAAGTGTGAACAAAGATGACTCACTCGTGTTTTTGTGGTCCTCCTCAGTCTAAGTACAGGAGATAAAACACGCGATGTTGACTTCCGCACACAATCTGGCGTCACATTGGAATTGTCGTCTCGCGGAGCTCCGCTTTGTCCTTAAAAAAACGCGAGATTGCAGGCTAGGGAAACGGTATCCAGAAGAGCTGAAGTCCACAAATTTCTATTCTATTCTTGGCTCCACAGTGCAGCACAGAGTTCTACACAAACTTCCAGCCTCAGAGGATTTACGTGTCCAGTGGATACATGTTATATGTGACGGCAATGTGCCGGCTAGAGTCAGCAAATGATGGCTTTTTTCCAAATGCTAACTCCTGTTAGCTGCCACAGCCTCAGTGACGCTGACGTAGTTTCCTGTGTCTCATTTGCATTTAAAGAGACAGGCGCTCAAAAGAGAGCGTTGTGAACAGGGCTGTTTTGGCAGGGTGATTGAACTGCTGTGGTGCTTCATCCTTAAGGTATTTTGACCAAAGCATGTCATAGACATGTTCATTAGGACACCAGGAAACTAGGTTAACTTGGAGAAATAGGGTATAATATGAGTCCTTTAAAGGTACAATGTGTAGTATTTATGGGTTTATATAACCCAAAATCCACTTTTTTATACATATTATGTGCTCCTGCATTGTCTAGTCGCTGTATAATAGTTTTTGTTTCATTTTCGTAGTGTTTCAAAAAGTCATGTAAAATAACATGACCGCGGACCGCGGTTGCATAGCCACTGTTAGCAGCAAGACGCTATGTTTCTACCGGAGCCTGTAAGGACAAACGCGAGAGAACAAATCAAGCGTCTCTTTACTTGTAGCAGAAGTCCCGCCTCCTCTCTCTCCGCTTCGTCTGCTACGGCCGCGGTAGCTCGCCCTCTCCCTCGCCTCACGAACCTCATCTGCTGACACGGAGAAAGACGACGAGGACGACATTTGACCAGCTGCGGATACCGTAGCGCTCAGGGAAGGGAGGGGGTGAGCAGAGCAGCAGGTCTTTGTTGTAAATTTCAGCCTCTCCTCTAGATGGCACTATAAACTACTTATTTCCCCTTTAAAGTCACAAAAGAGTTCACTCACGCTTACGACAGGACGCAGAGAAGAGTCTTTGCATTAACTTGTTTATGAACACGTCTCGTTTTCTTGTTTTTTCTTACACAGTGAATTTTACATAGTGCCTCAGTAAAGTTATTCGACACTTCCAATTAGACGGAGCTCGCTAAAGCATATACTGCACACTGTGCTTCAGCAAACGCTATATGCAGCTGTCAAGTTGCCAGTTTCACAAGTCTGATTCCCCTCCACTCCCCCCCCCCCCCCCCGTGCCTCATTTATACTGTTTTTCAAATCAGACGATGCAAACATGTAACAACTGGGCCTGAAATGCGACATCACATATACTTTTCCCCGCGCACACATGAGACGCAACGCTGCACAGTAAATCTGTGCCGTTCAGCATCTATTTCAACAGCTTACCACAGTCCCCGCATACTGTCGCTGCAGTGCACTGCGCGGAGGTTTGAAGAAAAGCAAACTGAAAATCAGCAGTGCATCTATGTTTTCAGTGTTTGCGTTGCGCAGATAAGGGAGGGGATTGGTTCCTCTCTCGTATTTGCTGATCGGTAACAAGCAAACGCTGGGCAGAGATTAAATTCTCTGTACTTTTGCAGATTTAGACTGCGGGGTCATATTGATTCACAGGGAATCGGAAGTTGGTTTCTAGGTCTTCACTGTGGACATTTCTATATATCATACACTATAGAGGTGACACACAGTCCTCAAGGGTAGAAAACTGTGCTGCCTGCTGCACACTTCCAATGACTAAACAACTTTCTTTTTTTTTTTGTACCCGCAGGCTGTCCTGTACTGTCCCACTGCCACACAGTATTATATAGTCTTTTCTTAAATGTCATCCCCTGCATATATAACTCAGCTGTAAATCCCAGAAAATCACAATACAGGCCGTCTAACATAAGTTAGACTGCAGTGAACTTTTCCAAACTTTGGGCCACAGTCGGTCTTATTAGATCCTATTGATGATTATAATTATTTTATTACCACTTCAGTTCAGCTTGTGCAGAAGCTAAAAATGTGCTCGCTGTAGTGAAAGTGTGTGCCCAAAAACTAAAAATGTGACAAATGTGTGGTCTAGTTTATTTCGCCAAACATATATTTGGCTGTGATGTAACTGAACAGGCTTGTCCTTTTAGGACGTATGACAGCAGCATCTGGACCATAGTTGTGAATGGACAATTATGCAAAAACACCCACCAACCCAAATCATCACATGCTTCAGATTACAGTTCTGGACAGGAAGGAAATTCAATTCAAACATATTGAGGCACATTGTGTGTTATTCACTCAGTAAAACATCGAATGGCCAAAAATATCAAAGGTTTTCTTCACACTTGGAGGGCTTTTCTGAGGAAAACAGCAAGTCAAACAGGACACTATAGTTGATGCACTGTGAAAACAGTTTACACAAACCCAAAAATATTCATGGATCTGTTTTTCCGTTTCACGGCAACCACACGCACACACACACACACACACACACACACACACACACACACACAAAGACAGACACAAACAAAAGATTACAAAAAACGAATTAATTGAGTTTTGTTTGTGACAGTGTCCTCTTAAAGGTGCCATATGTAAGAATGTGGCCAAAAACGGTTACTACATTCAAATTCAAAATACGGAGGTCTTTTAAGGTTTCGTTTTCTGACGTAACTGGCAACCCGTGGTTGCTCGGCAGCTGAGACTCTACTGACTGCAATGATTGGTAGACGGCGGTAGGTGGCGCCACATGCCAAAACATGACTTCAAAACATAAAACATGATTTGCAGTCTGCAAAATATTTTTTTAATGTTAATATTTTGTCTGTACTGTTGTTGTTGGTGAGTTCAGTTTGTTATATGAACATTATTCCTGAGTCTCTGTGACATATTAGGAGGATTTTATGACCAGTTGCTTTAGATTTATTACATAATGCACCTTTAACATATAAAAGAACGTAGAGCAGAAAAAAAAAAAAACAGCCTCCTTTTACTCCCAATTTAAATACACTTGGATATCAGACAACGTCCAAACTCTTATTTGGCAAACAAACACATCTTAATGATGTTATTTCTCACTTGTGTTACATTATTATGGTCCACAGACACATTCATTCATTCATTCATTCATCTTTTACCACTTTATCCTTCACGAGATGTCCGCTGGTACCGATCCCAGCTGAAATTTAGTGTCCAATTAACCTCTAATATATATATATTTTAAAATTCTTACCATGTTTTATTTCCTTCTAATTTTCATCTAATTAATTTGATATTGTGTATAGTTAAGACGAACATTCTAAAAGATGTTAAAGAAGATTAAGGAGGAGGTGTGAAAGTATTTATATAGAGCTTTTCTATAGTGTTGATGACCATGACAGGTCTGACAGAGGCCACTTTTAATGAAGAACGCAGCACATACAAATATCGTTACATCATGTCTGTTCATGAAGACCAAACAGAGGCGGAATAACAACACTAATCAGCTGCAAAATGTCCACAAAAGACACGATGTCACGAGTACATTGACCCATTCCCACCCCGCAACATTCATGTGCAACACGTTTTCTATCACACGTCTTTCTTACCCATCCAGAAAAAAAGTAAAACGAAACTTAAGGGACAGGAAATGACATCAGAACCACAGAGGCTACTGGGCGATAACAGCAGTTAGCATTTAGAAAAGTGATCATTTGCAAGCTCTAGCAGGCACATTGTCGTCATATATAACATGTATCCACTGGACAGATAAATCCTCCGAGGCTGAAAGTTTGTGTAGAACTCTGTGCTGCACTGTGGAGCCAAGAATAGAAATTTTCGCGGACTTTCGCGAGTCATCTTTTTTCAAACTTTGCCGACTGATAGGACCTCCAGAGTCCCAAATATAAGTATTAAAGGTGCTATATGTAAGAATGTGGCCAAAAACGGTTACTAGATTCAAATTCAAAATACGGAGGTCTTTTATGCTTTGTTTTCTGACGTAACTGGCAACCTGTGGTTGCTCGGCAGCTGAGACTCTACTGACTGCAATGATTTGTAGACGGCGGTAGGTGGCGCCACATGCCAAAACATGATTTCAAAACATAAACATGATTTGCAGTCTGCAAAATATATTTTTTTAATGCGAATATTTTGTCTGTACTGTTGTTGTTGGTGAGTTCAGTTTGTTATATGAACATTATTCCTGAGTCTCTGTGACATATTAGGAGGATTTTATGGCCAGTTGCTATGGATTTATTACATAATGCACCTTTAAAATGATTAAAAAGTTGATTTTGCATAATATGGGACCTTTAAGTGTCTTAACCCTAACCCTAACCCATGCACAAGGACATGTCAGTATAAAGATGACTTGCACATTTAGTCCTGCACCACATGACATTACAGTGTGTCTGGTTATATGCAGACAAAGTCTGGAGGCTGTGTTTGTTCCTCACCTATAAGTCTGCTAAGTCGTCCTCGGTTGTATTTCACCTGTTCCCAATTACCCCGGTGGCTCTCTTGTGTACATAAGTCTGTGTTCCCTTCACTCCGTGTCAGGTTCTCTGTGTATGTTGCTGGAGTATTTCTGTTCCTTGCGTTTCCATGTGCTCGACTTTTTGTTCTTGGCTTTGTTAACCCAGGTTTTGTTGTTGTTGTTGTTGTTGTTTGTCGTTCAGCAGTTCATACCTGCTCTCCTGTCTTGTCTTGTCTTGTCTTGTCGTCCCACCTTTGAGATGAAAATCTCAGAGACAATGTTCTTCTGACACACCAAAGGACCTTTATTACGTACAACAAAGACCTGGTTCACAGGTATGCGGCAAAGACTAATCAAGACACGCACATCCCATCACATGTGTTCAATGCGTAAATGTCACTGGAATTTTTCCTATTCAGCTGAGGTGTCTCTCTGCGAAACATTATTACACAATGCAATTTTACCCTTGGTTTCAGCACGGTGACGTTCATGTAAACCAGACTCAAAATGTCACAACGTTTATTATAGAACAAAATGTTAGCAGTGAATAAATACAATAAAACAAATGCCACATTAGTCAAATAATTTCACACAATGTTGACTAAGCATATCTTAGCTCTCTGTGTTCCTCAGTACAGCCGTGTTCAGACGATCGACATTCCCGTACTGCACACAGGAAGTGATTTGTTATCTATCGAGACAGATGGAGGCAACAGCAGAAGTGTGCAAACACGGCTGCAAACAGTTTGGAGAATGACTGGCTGTTCAGTCAGGTCTGATAGTATTGCTCGACAGTCGAAAGAGGCCGTTTTGAAGACAAAACAGAGGCAGAGTAACAACAAAAATCAGTTTCCACAAAAGTGCAACACAACGTGAATTTCTGGCCAGCAGATCGTCGTTGCATTGTGGGTAATGTAGGCGGGCACCATGGTCGCCGAGTGAAAAATGGCCAAGATAATCATAGTGATTTAATGCAGTAAGTTTTGGAGAATGAAAAGTGGACAAATGCGTATTCATTAAAGCTTTGTGTTTGTTCCGCAGGGGGCCTTATGAAAAATGTATAGCAACTACAGACACAAATATCTCATTACATCTCAATTCTGACCACATAATGCAATGTGGATGAGTCATTGAGTTACACTCGAGACAAAATTACCTTATTTTTTTAATCAATAATGGATCGCAAATTACTGCGCTGCACGCTGTGGCTGATATGCAAATGACATTAGTGATAATGCACTTTAGCAAACAGCTAATATCGTACTGAGTTTGTGCACAATATGGCATCATTCATTCATTCCAGAGGCAATATCTGCATCGCTTCACCACGTGGATGAGATGCTCTTCAGTGTGAAATGACACAAATACGATTTGATTGCTGCGTCTAATGCAGGTGTGGAAGTGGCTCGGGGGGGGGGAGGGGGGGGGGTTAAAAATATCAACACCTCATATCCACTCCAAGTGCTCCTTAGCATTTACATCACCCTTCACCTTTCACTGCAACGTTTAGACCCACTGCTGCCACGACTCTTCGCCAACCAGTCGAAGTGCAAAGACGGAGGCGCAGTGTGACCTTATTGTTCACCTGTTAAATCCCTACAGAGCTTGACGGAAATAAAAGTGCGTGTCGAGGCTGGAGGCTTCTCTTTGACTGACGGTAAGGTCAGGATACCAACTCTCCTCCAGATGTTATAGCACTTTTTTACCCACACTGGAGAGTGTGCCATCCCTGCTGCTGCTGCCACAAAAACCACTCGCCTGTTTGTTGTTTTGTATGCTAATAGATTCATCAGTTTAAAGGCTTTCCTTAACAGTACATACATTTGCCCGCGAGCCAATGGCGGCCCCCGCAATGAATTACAGTTGATAGTTTTAAATGTTTATTGGACATTAGTGGATACAGACCAATAAGTGTAAACTGTAGAACTGCAATCTGGTCATTAAAATTATTTCAAATGGGATTTCTGTATTTTTTCTTTTGGCGGCCCTCAGTCCAATGTCGGGTTCCTAAATTGGCCCTCAGGTATCAAAACCTTGAGAACCCCTGCTCTACATTGACCATAAGTGTGAGAGTGAGAGTGGATGCTTGTTTGTCTCTACACTCTTAGAAATAAGGGTTCCAAACGTGTTCTTCTACAAGGGCTGTGGTTCTACCTGGAACCATTTGTTTTTCAAGGGTTCTTGGTAACACTGATGGTTCCAGTAAGAACCATTTTGATCCAGAGAACCATTTCAAAACCCTGTTCCTGAATAAAGGATTTTAAAAGGGTTCTTGGTAAACAGTCAGGGTAAAAAGGTTCTAAGGGTTCTCCTATGAGGACAAGCTGAAGAACCTCATATGGTTCTACTTAGCACTTTTATTTCTAAGAGTGTATGTGTCCCTGTGATGCATTTTATTTGGAGGCGCCTTTCATGACACTCAAGGTCACCTTACAACAAAATAATAATAACAATAATAACAACAACGGGTAGAGAGTTAGAGAGTTAGAGGGAGTAGGCCTGTTAACAATTTTGGGTTTTCAGATGGGATTTGAAGATGGGGAATGAGACAATGTTCCTGATGCCGGGGGGGAAGGGAGTTCCAGAGGCGGGGGGCAGAGCGGCTGAAGGCTCTGGGGTGTTGAAGATGATGGAGCCCATTTTCAGTGTTTTCTTTTCATGTCCTTTGGCTTTTCATCTTCTGTTCTGGACTCTTTCCCCTATGCCAGGAAAGACATTTAAGGACATTTTCTTGACATTTTTACAGCCCAAACAATGAAGACATGAGCAAAATGAATCACTTGTAGGATTAGTTGCAGCCTTATATTCATGTATTCATAGCAACAACAACAAAAAGGTTGTGTGCTTTATATTTTGCACATTTTATTTTGGTAAATTCACTTCTCAGCCTCTTTTTTCTCCGCGCTACTGCAGCCAAATCTGATCCATTTAACCTTAAAGGTACAATATGTAGTATTTATGGGTTTATATAACCCAAAATCCACTTTTTTATACATATTATGTGCTCCTGCATTGTCTAGTCGCTGTATAATAGTTTTTGTTTCATTTTCGTAGTGTTTCAAAAAGTCATGTAAAATAACATGGTCGCGGGCCGCGGTTGCATAGCCACTGTTAGCAGCGAGACGCCATGTTTCTACCGGAGCCTGTAAGGACAAACGCGAGAGAACAAAACAAGCGTCTCTTTACTTGTAGCGGAAGTCCCGCCTCCTCTCTCTCCGCTTCGTCTGCTACGGCCGCGGTAGCTCGCCCTCTCCCTCGCCTCACGAACCTCATCTGCTGACACGGAGAAAGACGACGAGGACGACATTTGACCAGCTGAGGATACCGTAGCGCTCAGGGAAGGGAGGGGGTGAGCAGAGCAGCAGGTCTTTGTTGTAAATTTCAGCCTCTCCTCTAGATGGCACTATAAACTACTTATTTTCCCTTTAAGGACATTTTCTTGACATTTTACAGCCCAAACAATGAAGACATGAGCAAAAGGAATCACTTGTAGGATTAGTTGCAGCCTTATATTCATGTATTCATAGCAACAACAACAAAAAGGTTGTGTGCTTTATATTTAGCACATTTTATTTTGGTAAATTCACTTCTCAGCCTCTTTTTTCTCCGCGCTGCAGCCAAATCTGATCCATTTAACCTTAATATGTGGAATGACTTTAATGTCAGACGAGCCTTTTGTCGATGAAGAAAGTGAAGGTGTGACTTTTTAAACGCACCTATGACCGAACAATCCCGTCCTTACCTTTCCTGGTCAGCTGAGGCGCGGAGAAGGCACCAACTAAAAAAAGAGAAAAAGAAAATCCCCCTCTCTGACTGTTGAGCGGCGAGCGCGCAACAGAAGAGGGCGAGACTTCGCGCCTGCACCTTTATTCTGGCTCTGCATCTTTGCAGCGCGCACCGCAGTGCACGGATCCAACTGAGAGAGAGAGAGAGAGAGAGAGAGAGAGAGAGAGAGAGAGAGAGGAGAGAGAGAGAGAGAGAGAGAGAGAGAGAGAGAGAGAGAGAGAGAGAGAGAGTCCGGGACCACAGCGACAGCAGCACAGGATGTGAGGGAAGGACTTGGACCCCAGCGCGTTTTGACTGTGTGCTCCGCTTGGATTTTCTTTTGGAGAAGGAAGGGGAGCACAAGCACATTGAAGCAGCGTAATCCACTGCCTCCACCTCCACCTCCTCCCGCCTCGGTCTTTCCTCCTCACTGGTGAGTGCATGGGATGCAGGATAACGCAGCACCGGCGGCGTCGTTAGAATAAACCGAATAATAATAAGAATGCGCACAGACCTTCCAGTTCAGCAGGCCGAGCAGATCACACACGGCAGTGACGGACGGGAGTGAAGATTAACAACCGAAAACAAAAACTCTGGGACTGTTTTTCTTCTGGGGATAAAGTGAGAAGGCATATTTTCCCAACTATTTGTGGATGTGGATTTTTTTTTTTGGTTTTGTTTGTTATTATCTATTTATTCTGATGCACCCCTAAAACAGGAAATGTGCTGATCAGATGTATTTGGATTGCTGTCGATCTGTTGGTTACGCATATTTGTCATCCACCCATCGATCTGTGTCCTGAGAGTCTCGGGAGGAGCGAGATCCAGACAACTCCACAGAGAAGGAATTGGGATTGCACGCTGCAGTTACGCTTTTCTGGCTAAACCCAGGTTTTTTTCTGCAGGCGTGCGGCGGATGGACACACACACACACACACATATGAGACCTGTGCCAAACTCACAGAGCATATATTTTGAAGGTGGACAAGAAGAGAGAGACAGAAAACACAGGTAGGGGTTGTTGAGTTTTTTCCCCCCCCTCTGCATATGCATGACTGTGTGGATTTAAACTGACTCGACCTTATTTGTCACAGTGTTGCCTGTTTTTACGCAGCAGAAGTTGAGACACACGGACGCACAAACTGTCATTACAGTCGCTTTTTTTTTTTTTGCACATGTTTTTTGCTGGCTCCGTGCGCCAGTTGCATTGGCGAACTCGGAGCCGGAGTCAAATAATAATTGTTGCATGTCGTTGATGCTGAAGGAGGGAAAACTGTCCCTGCTGACGCTGGAGAGTCTCAGTGAAATCACTCTCTCACACACACACACACACACACACACACACACACACACACACACACACACACACACACACACACACACACACACACACACACACACACACACATACAGAGATCGTTAATTGACGCGAGGCTGAGGCCGGTCCTGTGTGTCTCAGTCAGATCCTGACGGATGATCGCAGGACACACGCTTGGTGATAAAGTATTCACTTTAAGTGGAGCGATACAGATCAAGCGTGAATTCGTTTAGGCGAGGATCGATTGCCGTTGCGGTGCAAGTGTTGATTCGAAACTCCCCTCGCGCACCACGCTGCAGGTGGGACTGAAAGACTTTCACCACTTAGGCTGGATTATCTATTAAAAAGGACGAGTGGAAGGGGATGATTGGACATGCTGTCAGGAGAGAGGGAGAGGCGCTTGAGGGGGGGGGGGGGGGGGGAACGCATGCGTTCATTTTTGGCACCACCTTGTGGTTTAAATCGGTATCTGTTTTTGCCTCAATTCGTTGCATCCACAGGTTCTGCTGCTGTTTTATTACACTGGTCAACACCAACTTTATTTTTTTTTTGCTGATTTTGGATCATTTTGATTTGCTGAATCCAAAAATCACATTAGTTTTGCTCAATCAGGTCAACTTTCTGAACATAGCTACATATTTGTTTTTGTTTACATGTACGGGTATTTTCACGTCATATGATGCAAGATTCTTTTCTATTTCTTGCAATAAACAAATTCTGAAGATTTTGCATGTGCCAACTAATGACTAATTGTTTTTTTATATATATATTAGAAGTGAATGAAAATAAGCCTGACGTATTCTGCTACATCTGCGGTGAATTTGTTGTCCTAAAACCTTTTTTGGATGAAAGATATTAACGAAAATCAACCGACAATGTCACAAAAATGTAATCAAGTTAGTCAGTCAATTAATTAGCATAAAAACCTGACCTGACAGAGAAAAATGGATGCCATTTTTGGATGCAGCGGTGCAACATGGTCCTAATTCAGTTGAAAAGACATCGTTTTTTTGTAACCCAGTGTTATATGATGATGATGAAACACATTGTTTTACAACCTCATAATACATGTAATGTGCAGGGGTAAATCTGAAGTGAAGGGGACTCTTTTGACCTGAGGCAATAAATTGTCACAGCTACAACAAAAAAAAAAAACCCTAAAAAACTGCAGCTATGTTGTCACCAAAAGCTTAAGATATGAGTCTCAAAGGATCCCTGAAAAGTTTCCAGATTTAATCCATTCATCTTCTACCGCTTGAGGGTCGCTGGTGCCAATCCCAGCTGACCTAGGGGGAAAGGCAAGGTTCACCCTGGCCAGGTCGCCAGTCCATCGCAGGGCCCTCTCAAGCTCATAACTATGTTCAATCTAGACCACATGTGTCAAACTCAAGATGTGGCCGGGACGCCACACGAGTGATTAATTGGTCTTAAGAATCTGTGTTAAAATAGGTCTATGCTGCTTTAAGGCGTGCTTTGACCATAAACTACATTTCCCACAATGCATTGCGATTGCGTTACCCACAAAGTGACCGCATCCCTCCACTAGATCGCAGTGTATCTTGCGACGAGGGAAATTGAGATTGAGACTGTGATCGGGTTACATCTATAATGCATCATATTTATAACTTGAATAAGTAATAAATACAGAAAGTTATTTAGCAATATGTCACAGAGTAGTTACCTTTATCTTACATTTGGTTTACATTTGGTTACATTTAGTTACATTTATTCTGTATGACAGTTACATCTGGCCCTTTGAGGGTAACAATTATGCTGATGTGGCCCTCAGTGAAAATGAGTTTGACACCCCTGATCTAGAGTGTCCAATTGACCTAATCCCCAAATCTGCATGTTTCTGGACTGTGGGAGGAAACTGGAGAACGCATTTTCACTCTGTAATCTGAAATCCTTCTTAGATCACCATCGAATCAAACACATTTATTGGCAGATTATTCTAAGGGAAATGAACAAGTGTCCCTCGTGTTTTGTTTTTATCTTTATGGGGGCCCTTGGCTACGACGAAATATAGAACTTCATGGAACAAATTAAATTAGTGCCAAATATAAGAACACCTTCACCTCTATATATATAAAAAAAAATTGTAACTTGTTTTTGTTAAAAGAAACAACAACACAGCTTTATTTTGCTTATTCTGTATTATTTCCGCAAGTTACTACTGAAAACGCTGCATTAAAACCATCTGTTTGTAACGCACGAGTGCCAGCTGAAGGTAGCATTTCTGCAAGCTCAGGAACTTTGTGTTGATCCCAAAGAAGAAGAAACGCTGCATCCATAAACACAAACTGCTTTGCTGGCTCTGTTTTTTGATATAAGTCAGATATTTACTTCACCAAATCAATTTTGTGCTCTTAAGTTCATCTGCAACTTTGGTATTGCGGGGGGTTCGCTGTACGTGATGCCAAGTGCCACATCTGATCCCTCAAAAGGAACATTTCAAGTTTGTCAGCTCGGTAATGGGGAGTGGGGATAATGTTTGGCTCTTTTACAATTATGCACCGGGGCACAGAGCAATAAATTAGTGGCCTGCAAACCCAGCGTCAGAGATTGTCTTCCACTCCAGTTTGAGATGAAGACTGAAGCCTGGAAATTAATATGTGATCAAACTGCTACTGTTACCAAGGACAAAAATAAACCTTACATCCCACACACAGAAGTCCATGTTACCTACATGTTCTGTATCAGTTGAGCCACTGTGACATCAGCCTACTCAATTACTGAGGCTAATATTATTAACAACACTTAAAACACTTAGGTTTGATTTTATTCTGGTTTTCTGCAGAGCGGTGAACACACATCACATCACAAGTGTTAGTGTGACATTCAAGGTCAACATCTATTACAGCAGCTATTTTCACACGTTTTAGCAGGAAAAGTTAAACGTGTTATTGTTCACATCAGCGATGTCTCTGTTAAGTTCATGTCGGCTCAGTGTGCCAGAGTGAACCACAGGAAGCTAAAGGGAACTCAGCCATCATTAATTTGATTATTTACACCTGTGATTTTCCTACTGGGACTTGGCAAAATGGCTATGTTATAGCGACGCGTGACACCTGGTAAGACAAAGTAAGTTATATTAGCTTTTGCTCATTTTTCTGTTGAGAAGTTGGTTTCCAATGTGAACTTAATTTATCCATTCAGTCATATTCCTGTGTCATTATTTCACGGTGGCATCTTGCTAGGTTAGCTAAGCTACATTCCCACAGATAACGTGACTGTCAAATGAAGCTAGCTACTTTGGCTACATTCAATGTTTAGCTAATTTGAGTACTTTTAACACACTTTTGTTTCAAATTATACTGATATTTAATGCAATAAAGTCTCCATAAGTGTTCATAATCTTCAGTAATATATTTTCAGCTCAGTTGGTTTCAGCTAGAATGCCCTTTGATGCTGTAAATTTGACATTTTAGCAAAACATTCACCTATGACAGATGTTTAATTGGCTTTTAATATTAAATAAACAGAGCGAAAAAGGATCATCAGTGCAGCCTAACAACAAAGTCATCTCGATGCCCCGCAGACAGCTTTAGTCCAAGTCCCAGACCAGCAGCTTTATCGCTCTCAGGTAAGACGGAGGCTCGTTTAATTTGAGTGGGCCCACGAGTAACGTCTCTGACAGACGTACAGGCCACGAGGATTCCACTTCTGGAGAGCGCTGCTCTCACTGGACGAGCGGAGTGTACTAGATTAGCCAATTTGACTTCATACAGATGCCTCTTTTTGTCCAACTGCGGATGCCATTTAGTCTGTGAAATGGCCCCTAGTGGGGACCGTACCTATGTTCCCCGGGTCCTATGTTCCCCGCTTTGTATGTGACCGGGAAACATAGGACCCTATCGCTAACCCTAATCCTAACCCTACCCTTTTTCAAAAAAAGGGTCCTATGTTCCCCTGTCACATACAAAGTGGACCTTTTTTGGGAAAAACGGGGAACATAGGACCCGGGGAACATAGGTACGACCCCCCCTAGTGTTGCAGCTGCAGCAACATCATTCTGTAAAATAAATAGGCCTCAAAAAATGATAACTATAGGGGGCGCTAGCATAGAAGTCAAGGAGGTAGCAGCTTTTTCAGCTCACTATTTTAGTCAATACACTCTTAGAAATAAGGGTTCCAAAAGGGTCCTTCTACAAGGGCTGAGGTTCTACCTGGAACCATTTACTTCTGAAAAAAAGGTTTTTCAAGGGTTCTTGGTAACACCAATGGTTCCAGTAAGAACCATTTTGATCCAGAGAACCCTTTAAAAACCCCTTTCCTGAATAAAGGGTTTTGAAATGGTTCTTGGTGAAACCCTCCAAAAGGGTTCCAGGTGGAACCTTTATAAAAAAGGGTTCTCCTATGAGGATAAGGCGAAGAACCTTATATGGTTCTACTTAGCCCTTTTATTTCCAAGAGTGTATTCATATGGGCAGAAATTTCCAATAATACATTTTAAAGTCAATATCTGCTGATACCGATATTGTGCTGATAATATTGTGCCTCTGTATCATTTTGTGTATTGTTTGTACATTTCACTGCAGTGTTTTACAGCTTCTTTTATTTTTGTGATGTACTGCATGTGGAGTGGTGCGCTGCTCTTTTTATTTGCTGACACATTTTCTCGTTGTTTATACACACACGCGCGCGCCAGAGTCCTGTGATTTGCAGTGCAGTACATTATCAAGCACTTCCACTGTTTTAAAGGAGCATCATTTGGCAGTGGCAGCTGGTGCACCTGGAGCAATACTTGGTAATTAGGTTGAACAAAGGGCCACTGAATAATTGTTGCAGCGAAAAAAATTCACACCTTCAATTTGGTCAGAAAAAATTGTTTGTTTGAATGTTTTTTTTTTTTTGTGAGCAGATACAGCATCCAGCTTAGATGTGTATCATCAGTAATGCATACACATTTACAGCTGGGCCACTGGCCAGAGCTCGGCTCACTGGGCTTCCACATGATAATTTGTACACTAGAATAAGCAAATGACTGGAAGTGGCTCAAGCTTTTTATATTACATCCTATATATTGAGCACACCAGCCATATAAAAAATGTTTACCCCATTAATAATATTGCAGCTTTGCTTGGGAAATTCCTAATTTAACGCACACATCATTTTATAATTGGTGCACATTTAGTTAATGGTGACTCTGTTATGATTATGATGAGCAAAAAATAAGGAAGGGTGGACTGGACACCTAATTTAAAGTCAGATGTCTGAACCTTAGTTTTGTGAATTAGGTGATCTAATGGTCGGAAAGATGAAGTAGAGCTTAGATCGGGCCCAAAAAATCAACCCTGACCCGACCCGAGCCTGTGCACGTTGTGTCCGAGCCCGACACATTAACTGTAATTACGTGCCTGAGCCCGATTTAAACCCGACAATTTTGTAATACGTGAGCCGTAAATGTACACGTGCGTCCACGTCCTCCCCACAGCAGGCGCTTGTTGTACCTGCTGCCGCAGTCTAAGGCTAACTTTACACAACAACGCTCTGAACACAAACCGCAAAAGTGGCGTTGCGTTTCCCACTTTTTATTTCGAGCATCTTTGGGTGGAAATCTGCATGCACACAGTGACGCAAAAGTGTGTGAAATTTGATGTAGTATGCATGCCAGGTGGCTAGGTGGCACTGTGAAGCACTGCCATACATCAACACCAGGAAACTTTGAAACTTTCCTCTACTTCCCTGTAGTAGCGCGAAGTAGCCCACAGTCGAAAACCAAAACATTAACTCTGAATTGACTCCTGGATAGATATCAGAGCAGCTAAGGCTACTTGAATGTCCGACTGACGGATATAATCCGACATGTTTGTTGTTGTTTTGCTGTCCATCTGACGTCAACGCGGCTTTCAACCCTTTAGACGGGAATGTGATGGTGGAGCGTTTTTAAGATTTCCACTCTGGAGGGTGGGTTAATTTTTTTGCCGTCGCCGACTAAACGAAAGGCACATCGGATAAAATATTTTGTCAGTTTCACCCGGGAGCGTTGCCGTAAAGCCAGCCTAATTTACAACAATAACAGAGCCGCTGAGATACGCATATGTTGCTAATGACGATACGCTTCCTGGTTTTTAAATGATGCGCCGCAGGTTTTTACACCTTCACACAATCCGACGTGCTATAACATACCACTCGAATACGACGAGGGAGAAAAAACACAAAATGCTTGATCAAGGGGCCGACCCGGAATGGCGGGAAATATGGGCCCGACACGGCCCACGTTCAGGCAGAGAATATAAACACTAAGATGAAGCACATATTACATTTAATACGACATCATTTACACTGTTTGTGTTTGCTTCCCCTGTCATTGCAACCTCAGGCAGAATCTTTTGTGTACAAGGTTTTGATTCATTTAAAATGCTGTCCTGAGCTGGCACCTTTCGCCTCCTGCTTTAGTAAGCAACGCAGTCACTTTTTTTAATTTCCTTCAAACATCGATTATAAGCATGGCTGAGCTAAATATATCCCAGTCGCACAAAATAATCAAGCCATTTCCATCAGGTGCCCTGCTCTAATCATAGCAGTTTGCCAGAGTCATTTTGACAAATGGTGAACAAGCTATTACAAGGTATTACATCTGTATATTCAGTAGTGAGGTGTCAGACTACAGTTCTTGCTCCCACGCAGTAGCATTGTCTTAATTTGAGCTTGTATGTGAAGTGGCATGAAGATTTTCATTTCAAGGTTTTCTTTAATTGTAATAATGAGTGAAACATGGCTGAATATGTCACTCTGCTCTCTTGAGTTTGTGTGACAATTGCTTTTTCCGAGGTCTTAGCTGAGTGTGTTGAAGGTTAATTATCATCAGCTGCTCTCTCTGCCTCACAGTGACGGGAGAGAGTGGCAATCACCAGTCCTTGACAAAGTCTCTTTTGCTGTGAGGTAGGAAAGAATATTGCTGCTGCTTTTTTGCATCTGCTCTTCTTCATTTCGCCGGGGCCTTCACTGCAACATGCTGACACTTGCGTCTGAATTCTCGCTTCTATAAATTACATGTAGAATGTTCATTGTGCTAACAGGGCCTGTGGGGTTGCTTGCTCAAGGTTACACTAACAGGGTTTTTTTTTTTTCTCACATGATAAACACATCATTCTATTAGAGCTCAGGTGTGACTCTCCATTGTTGTGATTTCCAACAACAATAGACATTCTGTACAAAATGAGGACATTCTTCAAGGATGGTTGTTTAGGTCACATCCTGAAGGCTGATTATCTCCAAAGCTGTTTACTGAGGTGGGGGGTACGAGACTGTTCCTAAAAAGGTACACATGCTTTGTCGCTCCAGTGGTGCCCTATCAGGCTACACGCACTATATCTTCAGAATTAGTACATTTTTGTACCTGCTTGTTTGTACCTCTAAAGCACATGTGTCAAACTCAAGGCCCCATTTCATGTGGCCCGCGAGTGATTAATTGGCCTCAAAAATCTGTGTTAAAATAGGTAAATAGATAAACTACCTTTCCCACAATGCATGGCGATTGCGTTCCCCGCAAAGTGACAGCACCGCCACTAGATCACAGTTTATCACAGTATATGCATCATGCGACGAGTGAAATTGAATAAGTAATAAATACAGAAAGTTATTTATCAATATGTTACAGAGTAGTTACCTTTATTTTACATTATATTTGCTTACATTTAGTTACATTTATTCTGTATGACAGTTACAGTTAATGGCCCTTTGAGGGTAACCATTAAGCTACTGTGGCCCTCAGTGAAAATGAGTTTGACACCCCGGCTCTTAAGAAACATTTCTGAACCCCTAGAGACAAAAATGTACCTTTATGTCCTGGTACAAACATGTACTTATTGGTACACACTGAGAAAGGTACAGTGCTTGTACCCTGATAGGGTACAACTGGAGCGACAAAGCATTTGCACCTTTTTAGGTACGTACTTTGATTTCTTTTGTGTATCTTTCATTTGCTGGTGCTGTTTCCTGTTTCTTTCATTCTATTATTAAAAGCTAGCTACACTGCAGCCTGATAATGAGACCAACTTGGCATTTTTTTTAGTTTGGTAATTTTAATACACGAGCAGCAAGTAGTTAGTATTTTTGCCTTTTTTTTTATCTACCAGTTTCCACCTTTCGGTGAGGAATTAGCTTCCCCTCCTCCTGTTTGTTTGTGTTGAGTTTTCTCTGCATGCTCCATCTTGATCCCACAGTCCTAGCACATGCAGATTGGAATTAGGTTAATTGGAGACTCTAAAGTGACTGCAGGTGTGGATGTTATTGTGTTGACTCCAATGTAACTAATGTTACAGTGACAGAGCAACATCTGTATGCAGCACGTCTCCACTGTGCCATATTCTGTGACAGCAATATCACAACTGACAAAAGTTTTTATTTATATATTTTTTGACTATGGGATGTATATTCTCCAACAAAAACCTATTGCATCTCCTTATGTCATGACATGTCCCATTTCCTAGGGCTAGATTTTAACCACTATACCCCTAGAGATGTCAGGTGTCAGTTGTATGATGCAGTCCCATCACACAACTGTTGGAGTCAAAACACCATTTTGGCAGGGTGCCACACTGTTGATGTGCATACCAGGCAGCATATGTACCAGGCAATATGCCAGGCAACTCATCTCTTTGCCAGCTGCATTCATAAAAAAAAGTGAAGATGGTGGATAGCTGTTGTGCACTGGGATGCCAAAACGGTCAGGGACAAGAAAAGAGGAGAGCATTTTTACCCGATCCCCATAGATTCTGTAAGACGGCAGACAGAGCACATGCTTTTATTGGTATGTCGAAGTGTCAGAGTTGGAATCCTGCAGGTCTGGAATAGTGTACGTTCCAGCTGTTACCTTGAAAAGCCCCTCAGGGTCAGACATATTCAGTGTGCTGCCCTTAAGGCATTTATTGCACTTTTTTGTTATTTATTTTGGTAGATACTTGGTTAATGTGGGTTTGTGTTGTCCAAATGTCCAAATGGTAACTGCAAAAGTTGTTGTTTTCTTGGCATTTCCATGAATTCATATTTGTATAAACTCAGCGTTTCTACAGTTTGGACATCACTTCCTGTGAAAGCCTATAAATGGTGCTGCCACTTCCTGTTTGGTCACTCACAAATAGAGCAGCCATGAGACATGTGCTCCAGAAATGTTTGTTCTGGTGAAACATCATGGAAGCAGTGCTGTAAGTTGATGAATTCGATGTTCTATTTCTTTTAATAAGTTAGTTGTCTAATTGTGTTTAAGTCATAAACGATGCACTTAATTTAAGCAGCATATATTTATTTTGATAAATTGCAAATAAGAAAGCTGACTGGTTTTGTATTGTTTATTTGTTTGTGCACAGGTTTCCCAAGTCATTGTCAAACTTACTTTGATGCCATCTTCATTGGCTAAGGCTCAGGTTTTTCTTATTGTTTGGTCAGAGTTCTTGCACGAGAACACTACATTCAGTCTGTGAAGTTCTGCAATATGTTGCTCCATCTTCTTGAATCCAACATTCTAGACTGAGGTTGTGGATGTAAGTGTGGATGGTTGTTTGTCTCTGTATGTTGTCTCTGTGATTGACCAAACGCTGGACAAGTCACCAGCCTGAGTCACTTGGGATTGACTCCGTCGATAAGAGGTGGATCGATTCAGTCTGACACTGCAGTAATTCTTTGGTCTAAGGACAGACTTTATCCTGGAAGATAGCACATAGCAGATAGATATTTTGCCTTCAGTCGCGTTGTCGGCTAGAAACATTAGGTTATGAGTGTTTATTGTGTTTATTTCTGTGAGTGGGTGACGGATGATCCGTAGTACAGTGAGTTGTCTTTCAACTGAAAATTTGAGGGTTTGATTCTTGACTCCACTCGTCTACATTGCCAGGCAAGACCCTTAACACTGTTGCTTTTGACATTGTTGGACTGGTTATGAAATATTCTAACTGTGCTACTTGTCTTTAAGATCAGTCCAGTTCAGCTTCCATTTGCATAACATATTGTTATACTTATTTCTGACTGCACAACATTTTGACTGAGGTGAATGGGGTGATATTGCCTTGTCATCCTAGCTTGCATTGGTCAGCATGGATTTATTATAAAAAAAAATTCATCAGAAAAAAATAAGTGCTGCGATAAATCATACAATGTAGAATAATGATATGCCCCCATAAACAAAAAAACAAAGGCGTCTTGCTCAACCAGAGTTAAAAGCCAGTTAGGTCCTGAGCAGTTTTTTTTTTTTTTAATTGGTCAAGGGTGTGGGCAGCACTCGCATGAAAAAAAAACAGGCTATTCCACAGCTTAAGGGCTGCCACCAAAAAGGCTCTATTCCCATTCCAAGGATCAAAGTCAGTTCAAATTAGTTTACTTTCTGCAAGCATGTCCTGCAATGTGGTATTTTGTTGTGTTCAGTGGCCTGTCAAACTGAAGAAGCAGAGAGACCTATGACGCTTGTGTCGCCCAACATGTGCTGCTGCTGCTGTGTAGGGAAACAGAAGGTCATTTATACAATGATATATATGTTTATAGTTCAGTACCTTACTTTTATAACATGAATAAATGAAAAATCAGACTTGCGTACTGTGTGGCAGAGATGCATGTATCTACTGGAGCATGCTGACCACAGAGTCCTGGCCTGTCTTGTCTCATCTCTTCTCCCTTCTTACTTTGTACCACAAGCGGTGATGAGTCATAGTTGAGCCTCATGCCCTTAGTTCAGCATGAGAGAGCGAAGAAGTGCATTCACACCAGTCATTCTTAATTTAACCCTTGTTCATTTGCTTGGACAGTCCGGTTCGTTTAAGGAGGTGTGAATGCGCAACGGAGAACTCTGATGCACATCCATCCATCCATTATCTACCGTTTTATCCTCCACCAGAGGGTCGCGGGGGGTGCTGTGCCTATCTCAGCTGACACAGAGCGATAGGCGGTGTACACCCTGGACAGGCCCTTGTTCCAACTGGGTCTCGAACCCAGGAACCTGGGTCTTCTTGCTGCAAAGACCGCTACACCAACCGTGGGCCCCCTCTGATGCCAAAGAAGTAAATTCTGGTCCACCTTAAAAGTTTGGTTCTACAGCGCAGGGCATTGTGGGTAACCACAACCAAAACATCGAACAATAGCTGGGAGAAATGCCTGAGCCCATTGTTGTGGTGTATGTGTAGCATGTTTGCATAAAACATATTAACCAAGACCGGTAGGATTTGATGCAGCTCCATGTTGTGCTCTTATGTGGCTGCATTAACCAACAGATGAGTGAGTTTTCTTGTTCACCGTTTGTCATATTCTTTGTCTGTAATTCTTAATGTGGCACCACCTCAGGCGCGGAGGGTAATACGTTATTCAAAAGGTTTCGGTTCGTTTCACTGGATTGTGAGCGTGAAAGCAAACTCCGACTGGCTGAATGTTGCAACCCCCAATTGAACCGAGTCACCAATCCCCAAATAGTCTACTATTAGACTAGGTGTGCTATTAGGTGTAAGTTGAAGTAAACACCTGTTAATGCTAATGTTGGGCTAAGTAATGGTAAGCCAGTCTGGCCGTTGGTCTGTTTATTCTTTAAAAGGTATAAAAGTTGCAGAATAGGGAAGCTACACCGTCCACTCAGCTTCTATGCTGAATAAGTTCCAGCCTGAGCAAAGGCGATATCCCGTCTGCAAGAGGAGCCATTTGCAATGTGCTGACAAGAAGGGTGAAGTAAGATTCATCGTCTCATTGAGTTCTTGATCAATTGACAGATTGGACACGGGAGCCCAAGTCCCCAAAGTTGTGAATGTTACCCAGCGACTGCACATCCATCCTTTAGCCTCTGAAGCATGCAAACACCAACTAGTGACAACAAAGGCACAAAACATGTCATTTGCTAGGATGCTGGTATTCCTCAGGGGATATTGGACAACCTGAGTGCAGACGAGACAGATCTTTTTTCAGATGCACTTGAAGTTTTCAAAGTGCAAAGTGTTTTCAAAGTGCAACAGAAGGAAAGAGGAATCATGGAAATCATGGATCAATGAGCAGAGTTGTTCAGCTTTTGTCACACAAAATCACCGCACCGAGCTTTTCCCACAGAGAATTACTGACCCACAGTCAGTCACAACATGTATGCGACTCCTCTTCTACTTATCGCTATATTTATTGATCTTATTAGACTTTGTCTGTTATGTACAATGTACCTTTGGGTTAATTTGACTGTTTAAGATGCTCCATATCCACTGCACCTCTATGTAGTCTTATTTCCGAGGATGTGTGCAAGGCAGGCTGTAATAGATGAAGCATCTGCTGTGATTCTGAGCTGCCTGACACGCCATATAATACATGATCTGCCAACTATAGTACCGCAGATTCTTTCTTAGTATGACGGTACAGCTGGCATCGATATCTTAATATATTTTACATTTTATTTAATTTAATTTTCAACACAATAACGTAACATAAAACAAATACAAATAGCTAACCACTGAGCTCACAAATATAAACATAGATAGATGGCTCAGGAGTTATGCACTGACATTAAAGTATATTAGGAGGAGTGACTGTGAATATATTACCTATTGCAACTTATGCAAGTCCTTTTGTACATTATAGTTGCAACATCCATTCCAATATATGACATAAAAGGCTCATTATGCAGGCCAAAGACACATAAGTTATTACGACTTTGTGCCGCTGTGTTTTAGAAGCAGGTTTACCTGTTATCAGATACAGAAAGATAGATTTTCTTGCACAGAAAGTTATCATTTTGTACAGTTTCTCAGAAATACCACTATGTGATATCCAAAACAGCATATACGTCTCGCACTGCACACAGGTAGATGGAATCGTATTAATCTCTTGTACCACAATATACCAGAGGCACTGTATTTCCCTGCAAAACCAAAAGCAATGAACAAGACTGACTCTGTCCTACACTCAGGACTCTGAGGAGGCAGGTCAGCAAGCATTAAACTTGTGATGCAGAGAGGGAGATCTATAGAATCTGTGCAACATATTTAACTGGATTCCTTTTACTCTGTTGCAGATACACAAGGTATTTGCACTTTCCCGAGCATCACCTTCAATATCTATATTAAGTTCCTTTTCCCATGTGTCCTTTACATGTTCTGTGTCTGTAGTGTTGCATTTTGTAAGTAATCTATAGAAGAAACTGCTGGCTTAAAAAATAAACCTTGTTGGTATTGCCCTCCACACCCTCTGGAATTCTGACAATGCCTATATTCTTCCTTTCTTATATTTGATTTCTGTTCGTCAAGCTCATTTAGCTTAGACACCTGTTGCTCTCTGGCTTTCATTTTGCTTTCAATGGATTCGTAGTATCCGTATCATCCAGTGCTCTACTCTCCCCTCTGCGTATGTGATATGCTTCTCATGGGTGTCTAGCTCCAGGCGATGGTCTCGCAAGTAGCTGTAATAAGGAGCTTAGCTTCTCATCGATAACCTTAGAGATGTTAGCCAAGATGTCGGCCATCACTTCCTGGAGCGCGGGTTCGAGCAAGCAGCGTTCATGTTAGACTCAATATCTCAGTGGCTAAGTTCTTTAGGGTTAGGGTTAGCCTTACTCTAACCCTAACCCATTCAGATTAATCCTTATTGGTTTGCCTCAAAAAGTCACAGGAACCCACAGTACACCATGTTTAAGGATCCATAGCTCCACAGAACCTTCCCTCAAGCCGCCACCTTGGGTGCCCCCCCTGGTTTAAAGATTTAAACGACTCCAGTTTTCCAATTCTAATGTTTGAAGAACCAAGAATAATTATGAAATACAGCGTCCTAACAAGTTAAATGAGAAAATTAGTTAATGACTCATCTGTCATTTGGAGCCATCAAAAAAATAAATGGTGAATTCCTTGAGTTTTCCAAACCACAGGTTGAAAGTCTTTGGCTGTCTTTTTAATGTGCTTTCAGCATGTCTGTGTCGGCGCTCCTCACGCTCAATCGCAGATCACTCTGATGAGAGAAAAGCAACGCTCTGTGTCATTTTGATAAGTGCACCGTTAACGTAATATTTCACTAAATGTCAGCAGTCATTCTGCCGTTTTGTAGAAGGCTAACCCGCTTTTCTGAGAGCGTGGTCCTCCAGTACTCCTTGAGTGAGTATAACAAAGTTTTGTCTTTGAAATAGGGGAAGCTAATTTCAGGCCCAGTTATTTAAACATACATTCTTATATATATTTGGCAATCTAACAACTAGGAAATGTACATGCTCTCTATACAGGTTCTGTCCATCTGCCGCTGCTTTTTAAAAACCTCCCTACAACTAAATTAAATCAGACAGTTGTTAGTCATTCATTCATGCAGTTTCAGAAAAACCCTGCAGGTCTCCATAGATCAGAGTGGATTTCTAAGACGGCTTTTATAATGGACTCTGAAATGGCCCGAGTCTCCATCCAACACTAAAGCAATGGAGCGACGACGTAGATAAATGGTGTCCTTGCTGTAGCCTCAACCTCGTCATTATGCTGCAAAGAGGGGTTAGATTTTCCTCTCTGCAAATCAATAACACTTTAAAGTTGTAAACCAATAAAGGATATGCAGGTGGACTGAATAGATCTGGCTCGCTGTTCTAGGCAGTCGTCCATGATTGGCCTCCACTTTCACAAGGGCTGCACGAGCAGGTTTGTTTGTGATCTAAATATAGTGCTGCATAATTTTCTGGTCTGCATGTTGACATGACACGGTCTATAGTGGAAAAGTAATGCACACTGAAGCTTTTGACGACTTGGATCCAAGATTAAAAATGGAAAAATAACTCTTGCACACTCTTGTTCCGTGTTTCTAAATGTTTTAGTAGAACTAATACCAGTGTTTTTTTAGTTGGTAGTTTGTTTTAGTCAGTTCTAGTTTTGTGTTGTACCAAGTTTTGTGATCATTTATTATTTATTATTTAATGTAATACTGGAGGAAATGAAGATGCATCAACGCAGATGTCAGGGTGTGATTTATCTCAGTAAAATAATTTCCCTTTATTCGCATATTATTGCCATCTCTAAACAGATAGAATTAGTACAAAAATAAAACTCTCTCTACAGCGATAGTTTAAAAATAACATCCGGTAACTGGTAAAATAAACCTGGATAAGTTTCTTCCTCTCGCACGTCCACAAATGTAAATTCTTCAGAACTAAGTTGCTGAAATAACTTTGTAAGTCCCTGTCTGAAACAACAATGTTTGAAATGATATCTAATTATATCACCATTATATCTTATTTCTGTATTGTTGTTGTTTTAGAGCTTATTTTATTTATTCTTTTTTTTTGTATACAGTTCTCCAGGCTCCACAAAGCTGTTATAATGAAGGTTAATAAAAAAAAAAGCTTGTGCGCGCAAAGACCTCTGGGATATAGTCCGTGGTGTATCCTACACATCATAAATACCCTTTAACTGTATAGCTATATATCAAAAGAAGGAGAAAAAGTTTCTCTTTCAGTAGAGTGTGAGACATTTTTCCCATTTTTAGATATGACGCTCCCTTCTCCCCCCCCAAAAAAACTGTTGTAACCTTGATTTATAAGCCACAGCTTTGCCCCGACTGCATGATATTTGTTGCCATAGCAGCCAGTTCCTTTTCCTACCACTTTGTGTCATTGTGGGTGATTTGCAAGTTAATGTACATGTCCATCAACATGAGATGGCAGTGCATTTAGGCCCTGTCAAGTTGTCAAGAGGGGTGGCTACTGTTTAGCTACGCCAGTGTTGGAGCAAAAAGGTAGAAATATTCTGATATAATACGTCATATCTTAACACACAGCACATGTTTAGACTCTAAATGGCCAATTTCTCGCCTGAAATTATCTTAAAACTGCGTTCCGCGGCACAGAAAAGTGAGAAACGGCCACTGTTTCAACAACAACAGTCTTTCTCTCTCGGACGCCATTGCTCACTGTAGCCAGAAGCATAACAACCTTGCGCAGCGACCCCTACTGATCTGGGATTTGGGGAAATGCCTGGAACTTTTCTTTTTTTTTTTTTTAATGAAGTTTTATGGACTTGATGTGATGTGAGCAATTAAATGGAAACGCATTGAATGAGCGGAACATCATTTAGTAGCTCTCTGACCAGTCAAATGTCCGACGGAGATGGAGAACGATCCCACACATCCGTAATGAGGGAGCGTTTTTCACAACGGTGGTGTTCATTATTTCAGTCGGGGTTCCTGACACTTGAGAGAGAAACTAGACCACAATGTACCGAAGCTGCTCTGAATACTCGTGATGGCCCAAGGACTCGTGGAAAAAAAACTGTATGTTCATGTTGTACGGGGAGAGATTTATTCAGCTAGAACTCTGGCATTACATTCTGGAGCCTCTAACTCTGGAGACCATCATTGTTCTCAATGAGTTTAAATACGTGCAGAAAATTAACATTGTTGGAATTCATCACTCCTCAAGTCCCCCCCCCCCCCCCTCCATCTTGTAAAGCAAGACCTCTGTGTCTCCCCCAATCCCCCTCCTGCCGAGTTGTGTGCCAGCAGCTCGACTGGCAGCCTCTCACTACATTTTGATTAGTGAATACAAGTTGTTGTTTTTTTTTTTTTTCAAACATCAATATGCTCTTTTGAATAATATCCATTTATAGTGCTGCAGGCAAAAAAAAAAAAAAAAAGAGCTCGCTCGCTCATAATTCTCATATTTTGCCAGAGCGGTACGGGCTCCAGTTGTTCTTCTGCTTGCCTTCATTAGAGGCAACAAGACTTTGTGGGTGTCATAGACTTTAGATTTATATGGATTGTGGGTTTTTAAGTGCAGCTTTCATGTGTGAATCCAGAGCAATCCGCTCAGTCACGTCTTGGAAGCAGTTTAGAATTCAGCTGGAAGCTTCATACATGTGACTTGTGTTGCTTGCGTGATGCATTTTTCATCCCACACAGTGCAATCCATTTTCTTTATGGTTTATTTATATATATATATATATATATATATATATATATATATATATATATATATATATATATATATAAATGGTCAAAACATCTTTTCTTCAGTGACCTTTGTATGCATTCATCTTGTGAAAGCCCCCATCTCTTTCTCGTCTTCAGCATGTGCTGTACTCCCCATTTCTGCCCTTGTACTAATTCATTCTGTTCTGATTTAACATTGGGAACCAACCGGATGTTCACCGAGTTTTACTGTGCAGCCGATCCAGTGTTGTAGTCCAGGACCAGAGCCTTAGATAGACAGCATCAGTTTGCATAAAAGTCCACTGCACCATTGTTTCCCGTTTCTTCTCCTCGGCATAAGCTCTGTGTATGGACATTTGACTTTTAGTGGTTTGGCCCAGACTATGAGGGAACAGTTGCCAATGAATATTTTCTCTCAGACTTGAGGAGCAGCAGAGCTAGGCCTCTCCAAATAGTCCTCTCCGGCATTATACTTGTTGCTCTGCTAGATCCCCCCCCTATATCTGCTAAGACGTTTTAATGTGTGGCATGAGATATGTGGCTTTTCAGTCATTCTACGTGGCTAGTGGGAGTTTTGAGTGAGTGAGTGAGTGAGTGCACATCTGCTCCTCACAGCTTGATTGACATGCTGCAGCAGGCACTATTCATATCCCAGGTGCAGAGGCAGTATGTCCTGGCCATTTTTTAATCATGTTCTGGGGGCTACTAAGAGATGTAAGGTTGATTATGGTTCAAGGAGGATGTCCTTGCACAGGGGCCTTGGGATTATGACTCCTCACTGTGTTCTGACTGGCGGGATGAATACATCAGTATTCAGATGGTTGCCTCCTCAGGGGTTACAGAGTTACTTGAGAGATTGCAACAGAGAAGGGAGACGCTCTCTGTCAGGGAACTCAAATCGCGGGGGCCTAGGATTGTGTGTAATATGTGTACTCGTTCAATTCTGATGTTGGGTGTTATGGGTGTTTAAAAGCATTTTAGATATGATGAGCTCTGCTGACCTCGAATCTCTGCTCTCATTTCATTCATTTCCTACGTATAAATAGCAAAGATGTGAATTATGGCAATGCGCCATCGTGTGTAAAAGATATGAGGAGGAGTAGTGTTGGGCTGGTGCTGGGCTAGGTCAACGCATGTTAACGCATTGATGCGTTTCCATGACGACTGACCGGACAAAGACGTGTGTGACATACTGTTTAGTCCCGGCACCGTTTACCAGTTAGCTCCGTTAGCTGCATTAGCTCCTTTTAGCGCCGGTTAGCTTGTTTATTAAACGAAAAGAGCAGCGCTACAAATAACCAGCGTACCTGTGTCCTGCGTATGTGTGCCTCTGTTTAGCGTTACTTTAGAGACTCATTTTAACAATCCTGAGTCACGTAAACGCGACGCAACGCGCGTCAGTCGTCAAGGAAACGTGTCATGCGTTAAAGGGACACTGCGTAGTATTTATGGGTTTATGTGATCCAAGATCCACTTTTTTTATATATATATTATGTGCTCCTGCATTGTCTAGTCGCTGTATAATAGTTTTTGTTTCATTTTCGTAATGTTTCAAAAAGTCATGTAAAATAACATGGTCACGGGCCGCTGTTGCATTGCCACTGTTAGCAGCGAGACGCCATGTTTCTACAGGAGCCTGTATAGACAAACCCGAGAGAGAACAAATCAAGCGTCGCTTTACTTGTAGCGGAAGTCCCGCCTCTACTCTCTCCGCTTCGTCTGCTACGGCCGCGGTAGCTCGCCCTCTCCCTCGCCGGCTTCTGACAGCTCTACCGCGGCCATGAAGAGCTGTCCCTCGTCCTCGCCCTCTCCCTCTCGTTGTCTGAATAAATACTAGAACCTCATCTGCTGACACGGAGAAAGATGACGAGGACGACATTTGACCGGCTGAGAATACCGTATCGCTCAGAGAAGGGAGGGGGTGAGCAGAGGAGCAGTTCGTTGTTGTAAATGTCAGCCTCTCCTCTAGATGTCACTATAAACTACTTACTTCACCTTTAAAAGCAAAAAGCAAAAACTGTTTTAAATATACTCACCAGAGTAGTTTCGCTTTGAAATGTTTCACCAAAGTAGAAAACCACTTTATTCACACATTTGTAATACAATTGTATTTCTGCAGTCGCACTAAAATCAACTGCATGCAGTATTTATTCCGTCTATCTCTGACACACCAAGTGTGAGTGATGCATCAGCTGAAATGGCCTCGTGGCCACGATTAACGGTTACACACAAACCCGCTGCAGGGACGGCAGTCGACAACAGACTGACACAGCTGCGCTGCTCATGACAGCAAATGAATACATTGTTGTCCATGTTGAAACTCGACAGAAGAAGAAGTCTAATCAAACACTGGGAATACGAATGGGAACTGACTGGAAAAAAAGTTTTGTTTTTGCTTTGCTGTTGTTGGGGAAAGTGTCAGGTTTGCTTGAGAATAGATAAGGTTGAGGAGATGGAGCACTAAATGGAATAAATCGCTGATTCATGAGGCTTAAAGGTAAGGTAATAAATCAAGAAATGGTCACTCACATCAGGCGTGGTGATGTCCAATGACTGATGGGCCCTTTTATTTATGTGTTTAAGCTTATTTGTATTTACTTTTCTATACATAAAAGAGTCCATATTGCCTCTGTAGATCATACATATTTAATTACAATGCACACATTTCCATATTGGTTTTATTGAAGTAATACGGGGAGTCAAGTGTCAATCTATGAATGTTTTATCAGGTCAGCCATTATGTTTGACATATTATGTGAATTTGATGCCGCATGCTGTGGCTGTTGCTTATACGAAGAGTAGGTTTCTTCAACCACAGCGAGTGTCATGTGTGGTCAGTCGGTTCATAACGAGATTAAACAAAGGGGAGTGGAAGTGGACGAGGGGGTTAATGTGATTATCTCCGCAGACCCTGAACCCCCCTCGTCTCTGCTTGATATCTTACCATGGTTTACTGCACAATGCTGTGCCAGGTTTTTTAATTCAGGTCTGTTGTACTTTCAGTTCAGTACATTCATATATCAATACATTCAGTAAACTCAATAAATAAACCGGTACAGCAGTTTCATCCATTGCTTATGCGAGGAGGAATAAAAAACAAAAGGTACAAGACTATACAAGACGTAATTTGTTATTTGTTATTCTCATATCCCGGTATATATCCAGTAGAGCAGTGTTTCAGATTTTCCTCCAAGTACCACCAGAGGACGCTACACGTACCACTCGTGCTACACGTACCACACTTTGGGAACCATGGGCTTAAACAAAGGGTTAACCCTAATCTAAACTACAACCGTATACAATTCAGATCTTAGCCCTTAACTTAACCAGATCTTAAGAAATGAGGTTCTGCCTCATTAGGACCAGGTTTTTGGTCTCCACGAGGACAATGAGTCAGTTTAAACACTCTTAGAAATAAAAGTGCTAAGTCGAACTATTTAAGGTTCTTCAGCTTGCCCTCACAGGAGAACCCTTTTTGGTTCCAGGTAGAACCTTTTTCATAAAGGTTTCACCTGGAACCCTTAGTGTTACCAAGAACCCTTTTAAAACCCTTTATTCGGGAAAGGGGCTTAAAAGGGTTCTCTGGATCAAAATGGTTCTTACTGGAACCATTAGTGTTACCAAGAACCCTTGAAAAACCCTTTCTTCTGGAAGGGTCCACAAGGCAAAATGATTCTGTTTTAATTATATATTTGTGTATATAAATATACAATTATATATATAATTGCATAACAGTGGCTATGCAACCCCGGCCCGCGACCATGTTATTTTAAATGACTTTTTGAAACACTACGAAAATTAAACAAAAACTATTATACAGTGACTAGACAATGCAGGAGCACATAATATGTATAAAAAAGTGGATTTTGGGTCATATAAACCCATAAATACTACACAGTGTCCCTTTAAGAAGCTGATCTTGTTTTAATAATGAGGAAAGCTTCAAACCGATTAATCGACTACCAAAATAGTTGACGATTAATTTAGTAATGGATTAATGAATCGTTTCAGCTCTAAATTAAACCAATTCTAATCTATGGAAGTGGACCATTTAAATTCTCCCTTTTATTATTTTTCCACATGAGAAAAAAAACAAAAAACTGTGTCCTTTCCCAGAGTGTTGGATGACCTCTGGCCTTATCCAGCCGTAGAGTGCATAAACCTATCAGAACCCCTGTAAAGGCAATGTCATGGCTGCTAAAAACTTTATGGGTTTTGTAATGGTCCACCGGGCCACCAATGGTCCTGCAGCCCACCCATACACTGACTATCAGAGGGAAACACACACACACAGGGCATGAGTTGCTGAATCTAAGCTGAAGAAGACGAAGAAAGACACTTGCAAACAAATGGTATCAACTGTCGTTCTGTTTCTCTTTTTGTTTGGTTGAGAATAGCTTCAAGGTCTAGTTTCCTCACATCTTCTCTTCTCCCTATTACCATCTAAATTAGCCTAATGAGTGGAGGTGGGAGTCCAAAGTGTAGAAAGCTTATGCGTGTGTTGCAGGCAATTATTGTACTGTCCTTCTACTGGGTTTATCTGCTCAGGGGTAGAGATTATAATCTGTGGACCAGCGTCTTTGAACCAACTACAGTATGTGCTGTGGAGTCTGGTATTGATTGAGCAGGAGAAAATGAGGAGGAGGAGGAGGGGGAGGGGGCTGCAGACGGAGATTAGTGAACCTTGATGTTCTTTGCTCGTGGATGCTTTTAGCTGTTGCTGTTGTGCTTTCTAGAGCAGGTTATTGCTTCTATGCTTCTATCAGTGGACAGGATACATTAAATCATACATCACTATTAGGCTGCCAGTGTAACAGCCCATTCATCCACCTGTTTGCCTCTGCTGTTTTTGACTAAATTATGACTGAATGGGAAAAAAAGCATGGATTATTATGTAGCTTTTGTTTGGTAGCAGTCGTGCTGTTTTAGTTTTGCAAATTGTTTTGCATTAAAGCCATAAGCTGTAATTATTTAATGTTAATGCTCATCTGTCACCAAACCTCAGCTTTGCTGTTGCACTATTTTTGGTATCTAAAATTAACTCTAAGCAGTTAAGTTGATGCAAGGCCTCGACACTAAAACTGTACTTACATTTACTCCCGTTCTCTCCCACTGCCGCTGCCTACCTCCTGGCTTCAACCCAACCTCTCTTTCCCACACATCGTTGGCAATTTTACTAATAGAAACAGAGGTTAAAAATAGAAATCCAGCTTTTTCCCCACAAAGAGGCAGAGGATCTGCAACCGAGGGGCGGGTGTACCTGGGGTATGCCCGATCCAAATAAAAACTTTGGCTGTAAAAGCGAAAATTTGGTCACTTTTCCTACATTTCTCACTGTCATTACACGCGTTAATGTGCAGCTAATGGTGCTTTTGACTATACATAGTTTGGTTGCTTTTCCATTATTCCATTATCCGGCTCCATGAAACTGCTGTGACTTTGTTTTACAATCTAGTGACTCATTAGAATCAGTTAATTAAAAAGATTTGTTCAGTACTTCCTCTATGACCAGAGCACAGACGGGGGGGGGGGGGGGGGTTGTGATGCGGGTCGCCGCTCGCGATCGTCAGGCTTTCGGCAGTGCTGTCGCTAAATACACCAGATTGAGATGTTGGACCGTTTCGTACTAAATGTTGGAGATCTTTGAAATTGACAGTTGGGCATTGTTCGCTTTGATTCTCGTGGCTGACGTTTTTGCTCAGAGTAAACCTTTAGTTACACACAAAGGAGAAGAAGACGGTACAAAAACAACAAAACGTGTCTCTGAGTTCTCAATCAAAGAACACAAAAAATAAAATGACTCAGACAGGATGAATGAGCTTGTTTGTCTGAGACAGTGGATGGGTTTGCCAGAAATTGTCAATATGAAACTTGGACCGTGGACAGTTTTCCCTTTTATCTCACTAGTCATTTGCTATTTGTGTAATCAGTGAGGCTGTGTAAACAGAGTAGACAATGGTAGACAATATCTCTGTTGAGCAGATGATTGGATAAAGGACTTAATGCATTAATGAATGTGCAGTAGTTGGTGTCACCTTGACTCATCGTCTGCTGGTCCATGTGCCCACATCCACGTAAATTTGTTAAAACTTCCAGACTTTTTTCAGGATAAACACTGACCTTGCATGGAGCAGTTGAGTTGAGAACTCCAGTCCTACTGAAGCGACTTGTGGTATAGTGTGGTCTACTGCAGTGAGTATACTGAAAATACCGCAGACAATGCAGAGACTAAGAAAAGAGTGTCTCTTTTCCACAAAAAACACTGCTCCTTTAGACTGAGATCCCGTTCTATTGTTGTTGTTGTTGTTCATGATGACATGAGCTGTGCAGAGCTGCAAGAGCAGCAGCCCAGACCACTTGTAATACGTTTTTGAGTTGGTTGATAAGTGAATCGCTCAACAAAGCAGTTTATTAAACACACACACACACACACTGTGAGGACATCACATTTCTACACATATAATGGAAAACAATAGTGCCAAGATAAAGTCAAACGACACAGCACACGGACTTTAATCACTTTCTCAGCACTTTCATGACAAATAAGAAGGGTATCAGTTACATGGCAGCCGAGCTAAAACGTAATCGCATAAATGCAATAGAATTAAGATTTTTATCTCGCTGCGTTACTTCAAATATTTATTATACCTCAACAAGAAAAGTCTTTATTTGGCCTATTTTTTTCTACTTAATGTTATTATATATTTTAGCCACTGGGGAGGCACCATAACACCCCCTGCTATGGCACAATAAAAATGCTCAAGCTATTATAACATCTGCTGACTTTTCTTGAATGTTCAGTTAAGTAAGAACCATGGCTCCCCATCTGTGTTTGGTTATATTATTATCTGTTTTTTTCTGTGGACACATTGTCCACTAGAGTGGATGTAGATTCATGGTCAGGCTTTAGAAAACAACAACAAACCACAAGTGTCACTGGCTTTTCTTACATTTCACCCTAGTTCCAATGCTTATAACCACGACGCGTTAGCATGCTGTGTTAAAGAAGTGCTACAATCGACCGTGTCGAGCCCCACCCACTCTACCCCCATCTCGTAAAAACCACCAGTGCAGTTCCACGTACAGGGCACACATCATGAATGTTATTCTATTCAAGTAGTTTTCTATTGAAAATGACCAACGTCCCCACCTTTTTATTTCCGGAAACAAGTGAAGGTCTGTCAAAAAACAATGTTTATACATATTAGTACATTTTTAAGTGGTCATATGAAAATCCTGGCTCTTTTGTAGTGGCTATACCGTGTATACCTGTGCATTATGTAGACCAGTGATTCCCAAAGTGGTAGACCTTAGCAATTTGTAACATTGGCGGAAAATGCAGTTTTTCATGTTTAATGCTATATGTCCAGGATTTTACTCCTTTGATATAAAGATGGCTCAACACCCTGAGGCAAACACTTGGTCCTTTACATAATATTTTAAGTAAAGCTTATTTTGTGTAATGTGAGGATTAACCCCTTTTACTCATACACAGGTTTAGGATTATCATCTGCTTTTGTATAGATGAACATCCGATTATTGTCATTTCCTCCCTGAAGACCTTGAACCCTTTCTTACCACGATTCAATCCTCTGAAGCGTCAAGGCCTCTATTTTTTTTTTTTTTTAAGCTCTGCTTTCCATCAGAGTACAAAGGTTTATTAGCTATGCCACAATGAATTACTTTTGAGTATGATTGCCTGTGGGCCTTCTGGGAGGTGGTGGTAGTGTGTTGTTAAGAGGGCATCTGTCCAACTCTCAATAAAGCAAGAGTGCAATATGGGTCAGGGGCATTGGACAATTGCTCCTCAGAGACACTGACCCTTCACAGATCAATGTTTAGGGCTTTTCCTTTTAGGCTCATTTCCTGCATTTTCTGCAAGGCGTCAACGTTAACGCACATTAATGCATGATGCGTTTCCATGACGACTGGCTGGAAAAAAGTCACGCGCGTGACGTCATGTTTACCTGACTCCCGATTGTTAAACTAAGTCTCTAAAGTAACTCTAAACAGAGGCACATATATGCAGTACACAGGTACGCTGGCTATTTGTAGCGCTGCTATTTTCGTTTAATACACAGACCGCTGCAATTCACTGTAGGCATGCTAAAGGAGCTAACGGAGCTAACTGGTAAACGGTGCCTGGACTCCGGTGATGCGGCGCGTAAAACATGACGTCACATGCGTCATTTTCCGGAAAGTCGCCATGGAAACGTGTCATTATCACCTTGAGCTAATGCGAGTAGATTATTTAGTACAGGTACAGTGTATTGAGGCATGTGTATCCACTCTATGTTCCTATGCCCCATGATACCTTGATTCCGGCGTGTCCTGTCGCTGAAGTAGACCCAAGTCAGATTGGTGAGCGTCACCATAACTGGGTTTTAGTTTCCACATCAGGTGAAACGTGTTTTGCCCCGGGAAAGAACCAACTCACTGCTGCTTCTGCTTCTGCAATAAGGTTGATGCCCAGCAGCATCTTTCTCTTCCTCCTTTTGCTTTATCTCATTAGAGAGCATGTAAAGTCTTTCCACACCAGGTTACGATGAGTATTCTGCAGGGTTTCTGCTATGGTTTTACTGTGATGGAAGGAATGTAAAGGGCGAGAAGCTCCAGGCTGCCTTCTCAGATTTGACCTTGGGGTTAACTGTGGTGGTAGTGCAAGATGGCTCACAGGCTTTTTTACAAACTTCGGAGATACACTAGCAGTTGTCAAATGCCACTGTATTAATAAACCTTTAAACAAAGATGGTGCAATAAGAGTTGATAATAAGAACAAAATAGAGGAGTATGCTCCCCCACATGTTATACTTGACTGTTGAGACACCTCTGTGGGACAAGTGCTACTTATAAAAACCACCAGTAGTTTGAGCATGAAAACAGAGCCTTCTATTCCACACACACTGGAAAACACCCAGCAGCAAGCAGAGAATTCCTTCTTCTGGCCAGTGAACAATATTGACCAGTGGAATGCCAACTTTGATCTACCAACACCCTGTGGTGAGCTGCCAGCATTCAACTAATTCAATTAAGCCACTTTCATTGTCCAGCAGACCATTACCTCAAACATTTGTTCGATATATGATGTGGACTGAAGTGCAGAGCTGCCACAGAGGAGAGAGAGGAGCTGTTCCTCATTATGGCGGGCTTAGATTTTACCTTAAAGTCGGGTGTATTGATTGATTATTGTGTGATGTTTACATCGGGGAGGGATGAGTTTGAAGGCGGAGAAGGCTCTCTTTGCTCCGAGGTTCACAGCTGCAAACAGGAAGTCTCTCGCTCCATCGGTTTCTCGGTTCATGCCTCTCCACTGGGCAGGTTTCCTCCCGCGCACTCGTAAGAGTGAGCTAATGACATCTGATTATTCTGATCGATCACCGTGCATGTTTACAGTATAAATCTGTGTACTTAGCCGCAGGGATGACACGCTGTCGCGCACAGCCGAAGGATTCAGACTACAGCTGCCTCGTTAAATCTCGAAACTGGCTCAGATTTCTTTTTCTCTCCTCTGTGGCAGTTCTACGCTTCCGTAATGATGCATCTCGTGTTAGTTTTTTCTTTTTCTATACAACATTTCTAAACAACTGTCTCGACACAAATGTAATATACAACAATGCAATTAGTTCACATTGGCCATAATGTATGCCAGGCTGATTTATCACTGAATTTTTACCGACCTAAAGTATTGCTTTCATGGTTTAGCTTCGACAGGGGTGATATGATGCTACTTTATTTCTGCTGCTGTACTGTAATACCCAAGCCGGCACTATGTAGTTGGCTCAGCTGCATTTATCTACTGATGAATGTGCTGTCTCTAAAAGCTAAGGCTTTGTGTCTTAGTGTTTAGATTTCAGGTTTCCTCCCATTGGTGTTTTTTTTGTTTTTTTTAAAGCTGGTCTTTACTCTTTTAAACTGTTGCAGGCTCCTAGCCAAACACAACCAAATGCTTTTAATTAGCCAGAGTCTCTGCATACTAAGATAATTGTGAATAATGCAGTTGCAGTACCCAAGGGTGAGCAAAAATCAGCATTTGTCTTGAAGCTTGGTTGGGACATTTCAGTCCATTTTTTTTCTCTAAACTGGGGGTTAAGTGTAAAATAAAAGCTGCACAGAGGTGTGAGAAGGCTGTCTGATCATATTGACCCAATTATTCATCTTCCCTGCCCCTGATGTTATGTGAACTGGGTTTGGGTTGTGCTGTAGCTCTGTTGTAAGTGGGTGGACAAGGTGACCCGCGCTGTAGATCAAACTGCTGAACAACTGCTTGGGGACACGGTCCTGTCCACCTGACTGGACACCATTTTTCTCCATTAAGCTCCATCTCAGACCTGTAATAGGGAGGTCATCCACATGAACGCTCAAGGATCCCTTTGGGATAGAGCCATGATTTTGCTTATATCACTCTGCCATTAAGAGTGTGGGTACAACATATGAACTACATTACAACTACAAGACTTTAAACGCACAGTATGTCATTTTCCCCTCGAGGAGACTCTCAATGAAAACAATTACAGAAGACCTATCTATCTATCTATCTATCTATCTATCTATCTATCTATCTATCTATCTATCTATCTATCTATCTATCTATCTATCTATCTATCTATCTATCTATCTATCTATCTATCTATCTATCTATCTATCTATCTATCTATGATGTCGTGAAGCGGTGTGGATTCATGGTTGAAACAATTACTCGATGAATCGGTTATTAAAGCGGACCTACACCGGAAGTTCCAATTAACGCTGTTTTTTAGTGTGTATCTGCGTCATTACCTTGTTTAAGAAGCCCTGACGGTTCTAAACAAACAGTTCAGCCGTTGCTGAGAACGCTGTGTTTTATTGTAATCTCGGACTCAGCGAGATCTCTGAAAAAACCCGGTCCGGTTACGTAAACACCGGTTCTCCAGAACAGCAGATCGTCCTGCTCCGGGCGGTAGTCCGGGCACATCCGGTTGCGTACATTGAACCGCAGAAGAAGAATAACGTCCGTTGTGGAGGTGTTTCACGAGCGACAGTGTCTTCAGACTCTGGGTCTGACTCCGGGTCAAAGTCATAAAAGGGACTGCGGCGGGGAGTCGTGAAGAAGCTATTTTTAAACATTGTTAAAACAATGTTTTGATAATGAGTAGCAGTGCATCCACCGTTCCAGAGGGGGGAGCTGCGCTTCTGGGAGCGGGTGTGCTGAAAATGTCACTTCCTGGGTACTGGCAAGTCACAAGACTCTGTCTTCTGGGTGAGAGAGTCTCAAATCTCGCGGCTGGGAAACACCGTCAGAAAGGGGATTTCTATCGGCTCCTTTACAGCAACTAGGAGGTTTTTGACCATAAAAACAAGTTGATGTATGTAAGTAGACCTCCATAACGCACATATATGTGCAACAGGACCACTCTATGTGACCTTTAAGTAATGAATCGGTTTGAAGCTTTTTTCATTATTAAAACAACATTTCTGATTGTTTTAGCCTCTTAAATGTGAATATTTTCTTAATTTCTTTGCTCCACATAACAATCAAATCATTAGAACTGAATCATTTTGGTTTGTGGACAAAACGAGAAGAACATAGTAATTTCCAGGTTTGACAAACACAGATCGACGTTTTTTTAAAATGTTTTCTGACATTTTATGGACCAAACAATAATCGACAGATTAATCGATGACGAAAACAATCGTTCGTTGCCGCCGAAAGTGCTTTAGTGGCAGAATCGGCACTGAGTTGTCGTGATTCATTAATGACAAGTATGCACAGTAAAATGCAAAAACAAAGGACAATGCACACACTGGCTAAATAAAAGAGTTGAATATATCCTTCCTGATTGTGCTGTTTCATAATGGCATAAGTTATAGCTGTCATAAAAATACAAAGTATACAAATCTGGTTGGGCGTTTGCTATGTGCATTATGGTAGACACAGAGGAAACTGCATGTAATGCATGATATTTGAATGCAGAAATGTGTTCGTATAAAATAATAACATATACAGTATTGAAATGTGTATTGATAAAAAAAAAAAAATCAACACTTTTGTGTTTTATAAATTTGGGATTTTTTTTTATTGGAAGTAATTCCAAGACAACACAGCAGTGCAATGTGACTAAAGACTTTTTTCCACATTTTTTTACCTCTCCCACAGTCCCATCCCACCCAAGGAGAGTAGTTCTCATTGAACATCCAATAGAATCATGTCAAACGGGACATATAACATACAGCAAATACAGGAATAAGAAAAAAATTATTAACTAAATAAATACATACAATTTAGGATATATTTTGAGGTTCTGATTGCAGTGATGTGTAAATGGTAAATGTTGTTATTATGAGATTATTTGACTCGTCCGGCCCACTTGAGATCAGACTGCTCTGTATGTGGCCCCTGACTTCCACTCGGTTTGACACGGCTGCAGTAGACAATAGCTCGTGCTTTATAGAGGGCTACTGACAGACACTGCCCTTGGAGAAGGACAGACTCTTGGTATTTCATTCTGTCAGACACATTGACATCTCCTTTGCTGCTTTGATGCCTCACTCCTTTTCTAATGAAGATTTGTGCACATGCAAACACCCAGACGGGATAATAGAAACATGCCTGTGTCGGCTGAAGGAAAGCTGCTACAGTAAATGTTGATGAATTGCTATTACTGTCTGATGTAGATTGAAGTTTGTCAGTCATGATTTTGTCTCACAGCACTATGTGCACGCATTGTGAGTCGCAAATCAAAAATTAAAATGAAGTCGCTGGCTGGACTTCAGTGAGTTATCGGGTGTCTGGCTTCACGCCGACACTTCTCTGTGCTCCGTGTGATTTAAATAAGTTGTCTGTAATGTGCTGTATTGGAATGGGAAACTTAGGCAGACTTGTGATTTTGTGAATAAACTTATTAACTCGGAGTGGAATTGCAGCACAGTTCTGCAGTCAGTGCATGAATGAACCATCTAGACAAAGTCTCTCTCTCAAAGTTATTTTACTCCCATGTTTTTTAATGAAAAAAAACAACAACAGAAAATATATCCGTAAATCGTTAAGTTGGAGATGTTTTCTCTCAGAGTGTAACCAACATTCATCTTCATTCATTCTGTGACACTCGGTGTGTGTGTGTGTGGTCCTGCTGCATCAAAGATGGATTGAGCGTGACACCATCTGTGCAGCCAGTTAGGAACACACACACGCACACACACACACACCCCCACACACACACTGGTTTCCATTATTACTACTGGCCTAACCTAACCCTAACCCTAACTACAACCTAACTTTCAAACATGTCTTCACCATCAAATGTAATCATTTACATCATGGAGGCTTGATTTTTGTTCACATAAGGAAGACAAGTCCCTATAATGTGACTGTGTAAACCGATCTAGGTCCCCACAACACAAGGAATACCAGGCCACACACACACACACACACACACACACACACACACACACACACACACACACAGTTAATGAGGAGTCTGTGAGGAGTGAATCATAGCGGTTGATGTGTGGGTGAGCAGCATTAGGTTGTCCAAGTTCAAGAGCTGTAGGGCTCTTTGACGCGTCAGTCAGGAGTCTATCATAAATGATAGGTGCAGTAATTAAAAAGAATGAGGCCCCCGACTCTGAATTTCTTAATAGCATATCGTTAAAGTACTTGTAACCTGCATTGGAACCTTTAAAATTCAGCATCACCCCCTTAACTATTTACCTACAATAAGGAAATAAAATTATAGTATTATTATTATTGAATTAAGTCATTCACAATTTCATTTTTTTTTTTAATAAATAAAAAGAAAACTTTTTTTTTTCCTTGGCTACATTAATTATAAACGGTTCTCCATGTATTTACTTAAATACACAATTTGCACATTAGAATTTGACAATTTTCTGCATTTCTTATTTATTTTAACCTTTTATCACAAGGTGATAAATCTTTTTCTGGGAAAAGCCAGTGAAGTTCTCTTATTACATTTATTTTAAGATGTTCCAGCGATTGCTCGCTATACCAAATTAATCTTAAACACCCACTTGTTTGTTGAAGTAACAATTATGTGCATAAATGATGCTGCTATTACAGGCAGAGATTTCTACCAAGAGTGATAAATGGCTGCTCTGTGAATAGCCAAGTTGGTCTCTGCTGAATGATAGACCGCAAAATGTATTATTGTTATGAGAGATAATTAAATAGAAACTCCCACTGAAGGTCAGTGACTTGTATGGTTAGCATCTGATGTGTGACTGAAGGATTGAGGTTTTTTCGAGAAAGAAGTTGGCAGCGCTGTAAAGCTGTGTTTCCACTACATGGTCCCAGCTCGACTCTACAAGGTTTGGTTGTTTCCATGCCAATATTATAGTACCTCCTCAATGTGGGCGGAGTCATCACTGCACCGCTGCATGAAACTGCTGTTTGCGGTCTGGTCCGCCTCAGTCTAAGTACAGGAGATAAAACATGCGATGTTGACTTCCACACTCATTGCTACGTCACAATGAGACATTCCTGGAATTGTTGTCTCACTTAGCTCCGCTTTGTCCCTTAAAAAACGTGAGAGTGCAGGCAAGAGCAATAGTATCCGGAAGAGCAAAAGTCCGCAAAGTGTTCTATTCTTGGCTCCACAGTGCAGCACAGAGTTCTACACAAACTTCCAGCCTCAGAGGATTTACGTGTCCAGTGGATATATTTTATATATGACGCCAATGTGCCGGATAGAGTCGGCAAATGATCGCTTTTCAAAAATGCTAACTGCTGTTAGCTGCCTGGGCCTCAGTGACACTGACGTAGTTTCCTGTGTCTCATTTGCATTTAAAGAGACAGGCACTAAAAACAGAGCGTTCTGAACAGGGCTGTTTTGTCAGGGTGATTGAACTGCTGTGGTGCTTCATCCTTGTGGTATTTTGACCAAAGCATGTCACAGACATGTTCATTAGGACACCAGGGAACTAGATTAACTTGTAGAAATAGGGTATAATATGTCCCCTTTAAGTCTTTTTAACTGATCTACGGTTTGGCATTGTTCAATGCTCAAATGTTCAATGCTCAATGATCAATCAGTGGACGGCAGTATCCGCTCAGCTCACTTGGAACCTCGCCAGAGCAGGTACTAAAAAAAGTACCAGGTACTATTGCTAATGGAAACGCAAAATAACCATGTCGTGCCGGGGCGAGGCGTGCCGCGCTGGTGGAAAAGGGGCTTAAGATTCCCATATTACAGAACAGAGGGGTTTTGTGTGTTGTTTTGTTTCCCCCCCCCTCCCCACACAATAATAGAGCACCAAATATTATTTTCTTTTCTCCATGTGTGTCTGAGTGACTCAAATATTGAGCTCTCTGTTTAGCGCTTAAACTGTCAGCAGTGGCCACTCTTCAGCCTTGTGGGAGCATCGAATTTCAGATTGAATATGTCAAACTATAAGGGGAGGGGGTGGGGGTGGCCCGCGGGTGTGCAGTGTCCTCGTGGTGTGGGTGAGGGTGGTGCCTGCTTACGTGTTTGTGTACAAACTCATTTGTTCACTCTCGGAGGCTTAAAGTCACAGATAACAACGCAGAGGAAAAAAAAAAAAAAACCCAACAACCATGCCACTGTGCTACACTTGAGTGACATCTAAGTGATTGCAATACGTGCTTTATCATAAAATCAAAGGGCGCTGAAGTTGCAGTGTTCAAGTCAAGCAGAGTGATTTTAGCACTTAGAGTGATGTGTCAGCTGATGATAATTGAAATTTCCTTTCTCTTTCACTCCGAGTTCGTGGTTGTTCTCTTACCCCTCCATCTTAAACTCCCTCTGTGCTCCCTGCACTTGTTTCCCCTTCCTCTATCACTAGTTCCTCTTAACCTTCTTCCTCTCTCCCCGCCCTTATACTTGCCACTCCTGCCCCTTTTCTCTGGCTGAGTTGCTCTCCCACTTTGATTTATTCTCCTTTTTTTTTGTCTTCTGTCATGGTGCAGAACGTCAGCAGTCGTCCTCGGCGAATGCATGGAGGATTCATTCACACAGTGTGCCTGACGTAAGCTTATAAGAGTAATTAGATGTTCTCTCAATGTTGTTCTTTCCTCAGAATAGACACTGTCGTTTTTAACCTCATCTCCTCTCCTTTCATTTGACGCTCTGATGTCAGCACGGGCACAATGAGAAACAAAGGGAGAGAGAGGATGGCAAATACAGAGAGTTACACTGAGAGAGCGAGAGAGGGCACAGAAAAGGAGACATAACGAATGCTGAATGAAGTAGAACATAGACTGTGGCCAGTGGAAAAGAAAATGGAAGCTTAATAGCTGTGTTAAGACACCTGGGGTGAGGAAAATTACACTGACATTTGATTATTACTCCTGAATATTAAATAGGACTATCAAACAATAAAAAAAAAGGATTAGTTTAATGATTCCATCCATCCAAAGTAATCCTTATTAAACACTATATAATACTTTTACTTGTTATTGGCAGTCAAAGATTTTACAAAAAAAAAAACTTTTCCACCGCAGGAACTTTTCTCATTTTGAAAAACACATTTCCATCAAAATTACCCGGGAAAATCTTTCCCTCGACAACTTTTTCCAAAAGAAGTACAAACACGACTTGGGACTTTAGGGGGCGGGGACTTTGTCGATATATGGAGAATGTTTGGGCCCCTCTCACGACTCTTTTTCAAAAAAGCAACGAGTGACGAATCTGGTGACTTCTTCTGTTGTTATTGGAGACTTTTGGAGACACTGTATTGTTCGAAAGCACATAAGTGCAAATACTTCCGATGCGAATTATGATGCACCCTCGCAAACTAATACATTTATTCATTCATGTTCTACCGATTTATCCTTTATCCCTATGTAGAGTGTAGATACTTTGATATTATTTATTGTAACACATTTCTTATCCAGGTATTCCTTATCCAAGGCTGTGTCCTACCAGATAAGATCCTACCAGAATTTTCGACTTTTAGTCAACGTTTTGTTTCGGCTCGTGAACCCAAATACAAGACATGAATTTGGTGAGGCGGGAAACGGTAAAGCTTAACTCCATACTGACATAAGAGAGATGTCTGGAGCAGAAAAGGGCCCCGAGCAGGTTGGTATAGGCTTCAGATCTGGATTCGGCGTTGAATGTTAATTTCACCTCGTGTGCAGCACTAGAGCGGAACATTGACTTTTATGTACGATCCTATGAAGTCTGTGTTCCCGCTGTTTAAAAAAATATGCGATTTCCGTCTGTAATTCTGTTATCACATCATTTTCTCGAGCCTGGCCCCCCTTCAAAAAACACACTTGGCCATTGACCTCTAATTAAAGGTCATTTGCCACCAATTTTTCCTGTGGGAAACCCTACACACACAAGCATGCATAGAATACACCCGTATGCATGTATTTATACAAATGTCAAATCCTTTATTCAGTGATCAAATACAGTCTGACGTGTGTGTCATGTCCTTGTCAGTCTATTTTCCTCTCAACAAGATTTAACGCCAACTTCATGCTCCTCTACTCTAGAAGAATTATTATCTTTTAAGTGTTGCAGGATCACGTTTTGGCAAACAGACAACCACAGAGCAGCTTATGGCTCAGGGGGCTCCGAGTAAATTTGAAAATCTGTCCGCCCTTTTTTGGGCTTTGATAATGTAAGCTTTTATTTGACAAGTGCCTTTAACCAACTTGAGTGATCAAAAGAACGGTCAATTAACAGTTCATTAATGAGCTCGAGTGTGTGAAGATGGTCACAAAACACTTTTTCATATCTCCACAGCTGTGCAGGAGAAAACAAATATGAATCACTCTGCAGAATTCTTAATTTTATTTTATGCATACAGATAAACACGAGTGCTTTTTCTTTTTTCCCCCCTCTCAAATCAGCTGCAGCAACTGGCGTTAATCGTCTTTTCATGGAGGCTCCAGCCAAGTGTTAACTTTACAAGAAGACCATTTGAATCCTATTTTTCGTCTCTTCATTGGTATTCTTGTGCAACTCCACACTACACTAATGCAAATCTTGAATAGATGAAAAGGTAGTCTCTGCATTAGGCTATTACCAAATCCCAGTTGATACTCTTTGACTTTATAGATTACACTGTGTGTGTGTGTGATTCAGTAAGATTTAGAATTAGTAGTTTTTGCACACACACACACACACCAATTGCGCTCTGCATTTAACCCATCCTTATTACTCACCAGGAGTGAATACATACATACGATTATTTTCGTAATTGGTTAATCAGTCGATTAATTTGTCGATTAATCGATTGGTCCAGAAAATGTCAGAAAATGTCAAAAAACGTGGATCAGTGTTTGTCAAACCTGGAAATGACGATGTTCTCCAATGTCTTGTTTTGTCCACAAACCAAAATGATCAAATATCTGTAATTCAATTCTTCCTATCCACAATGCCATTCTTCCTATCCACAATGATATTCTTCCTGTCCACAGTTACATTCTTCCTATCCACAATGACATTCTTCCTGTCCACAATGACAATCTTCCTGTCCACAATGATATTCTTCCTGTCCACAATGATATTCTTCCTGTCCACAATGACATTCTTCCTGTCCACAATGTCATTCTGCCTGTCCACAATGTCATTCTTCCTGTCCACAATGACATTCTTCCTGTCCACAATGACATTCTTCCTGTCCACAATGTCATTCTTCCTGTCCACAATGACATTCTTCCTGTCCACAATGACATTCTTCCTGTCCACAATGTCATTCTGCCTGTCCACAATGTCATTCTTCCTGTCCACAATGACATTCTTCCTGTCCACAATGTCATTCTGCCTGTCCACAATGTCATTCTTCCTGTCCACAATGACATTCTTCCTGTCCACAATGTCATTCTGCCTGTCCACAATGACATTCTTCCTGTCCACAATGACAATCTTCCTGTCCACAATGACATTCTTCCTGTCCACAATGACATTCTTCCTGTCCACAATGTCATTCTGCCTGTCCACAATGTCATTCTTCCTGTCCACAATGACATTCTTCCTGTCCACAATGACATTCTTCCTGTCCACAATGACATTCTTCCTATCCACAATGTCATTCTTCCTAGGAAAAATGATTTTCCCATTCAGGCTTTCAATTTCAGATATCCACAGTTACATTCTTCCTGTCCATAATGACATTCTTCCTCGGACAAATGACTTGACTAGTAACAATTGGATTGAAGATATCTGAAATGGGAGTTTTTCCTAGTAAGAATTTGTTTTGTTCTTTTTGACTGGGAATAATATCCAGTCTAGCTATTAAGTGTTAACACAGCTTGCTATAGTGTTGAGTACTTTTAAACAATAAATAAAATGTCTGTTACGGGGCAAACCATTGTCACCAAATGTCGAGCTATCCTTCATTTGTTGGTAACTTGAGTATGCACAGGAAGGAGGAGGAGTCGGGTGGAATTTCTGGGTTCTGACTGTTCAAGTTTTAGATGATAGAGTAATACAAGACTTATAGTAGAGCATTGAATGTTGCCCTATTATCATCCTGGAAGACTTTCAGAGTCAGACGTTATGGGAATCGTTATTATGCACTGTGTATTTGACAGAGTGCAGTCTGAAATCTTCACCCACAGCACGAGCATCATTGACATCACTGCTTTTAAAGTCGTTTAATAAGTTTAATATTTAATACATTTCTGAATCCAAGGCAAGTATTTGTCATTTTAATATTTTTTGCTTTCATTTTCTCATCAGAAGAAAATGCCCTTCCAGCTACAATTTACTAGAAAATGTCTTTAAAAAAATAATATAAAAATAAAACATCGTGACTGTGAGTCATAGAGGCCTGAATATTTTTTATATCTTAAAAATAAGCTTCTTTTGTTCCTTTGTAATTGCAGCAAGGCCACAGGAGATGACGTGGCGTCTCTTGACAAGAATATAAAGTACAAGAGGTTAGGATGTGCCAAGTGAGTGAGAAGGTATGAAATATTCCTGCTTTTTCTGAACCAGTTTCACTGTCGGTACTGAGATATAGGGCATGAGCTATTCTGTTAAGGTATGGTGCCTTTGTCTTTGCTACTTTAGGCTTTGTGTGCTGCGTATTATCGCAGACTTCATTGAACACTAATGCATTTTTGTCTGGTTTGGACATTTTCTTTTTTTTTACCTTGTGCTTGTCCAGTGCAAACTTACAAATCCATAAAGTGTGGTTTGCTGCAGAGCTGTGCATTTTTTTCAGTTGAGGAGTTAAAGGTGAAGTAAGTAGTTTATAGTGCCATCTAGAGGAGAGGCTGAAATTTACAACAAAGACCTGCTGCTCTGCTCACCCCCTCCCTTCCCTGAGCGATACGGTATCCTCAGCCGGTCAAATGTCGTCCTCGTCGTCTTTCTCCGTGTCAGCAGATGAGGTGAGGGAGAGGGCGAGCTACAGCGGCCGTAGCAGACGAAGCGGAGAGAGTGGAGGCGGGACTTCCGCTACAATTAAAGCAACGCTAGATTTGTTCTCTCGCGTTTGTCCTTACAGGCTCCGGTAGAAACATGGCGTCTCGCTGCTAACAGTGGCTATGCAACCGCGGCCCGCGACCATGTTATTTTACATGACTTTTTAAAACACTACGAAAATGAAACAACAACTATTATACAGCGACTAGACAATGCAGGAGCACATAATATGTATAAAAACGTGGATTTTGGGTTATATAAACCCATAAATACTACACAGTGTCCCTTTAACTGTTATGGTAAGATCTGCTACATCACCATGAATTCACTACAGTGTAATGCAATACCCCAGCCCATTAAGACTAAATATATGTCAATAGATAAAAATAATAAACATTTCTCAGTAATTTCAGAATCCTTATGAATCAATTATTGACTAAACTAATTATCAGATGCAGAATGACAGAACTCATTGGTTGCAGTTTGTAGAAAACTGGAGCGCCGATTCAATGATTTTTAACGACAACATCACAATTCCTATAAAGCATGATAGCGATCCAATTAAATTTATTTCGATAAAAACAACTAAACAGATGTGCAAACAACCAAACAAATAAACGGAGACATAAAACAACAGCAGAACAACAGACTTTAAGTCTGACGTTTTCAGTGCAGGACTTTATTTTACAATGTGGTACTTGTATTTAAAATGCGACAACCTCCTCTGACACTAACATGCAAACTAATGTTCTGTAGTTACATGTTCTTTTTCTTTTAAATTGTGTTTTAATCTCTGTTTATTGTTATAATTGAGTTTTTCCCTCACTGGTACCACAGTGAAGGATGACACCTGCATGGACTAATGAATTGTCACAAAACACTAAAGTGATCAAGACATCTTCTTCTTGTTAATTTACGAATGCAAAGCTTATTTGATAAAACAAATTTTATGAAAAAGCAACTGATTGTTTCATCTAAAAAAAATGTTTTCTCTATCTTTTAATATGCAGAATAACTAACTGAAAAAGAAAGAGATGAAGTAAAAAATGTTCTTCTGTGACTTAATTATATCAACGTCCTACAAAGTGGCCATCAGTAGATGTTCATTATAGGTAAAGCTGTTTAAAAAGAGTGCGCGGTGTGTGTATTTTAAATAATCGGCCGTGTTTGCTCCTGATATTGTCAGAGGGAGGCGGAATGTGAAAGAGTATCTGGTGGAGAGAAAAAATCGGCAGCTGAAATGAACATTATGTGGAAGTTCCAGGCTGCCTTTTCCAATCCCCCGATGGTAAGCGCTGCCAATCGACTATAGCTGCTGCTGATGGGGCTCAATGTGAATGTGGTGGGAGTGACTGTACCCTCCTACAGAGAGGAAGAAGCAGCAGCAGCAGCAGCAGCAGCTGCAGCCAATGATAAATCCTGCTGCCACAGCCACTAATGATTTATTTATTAAGAAATTACCGAGCGCTAGGAGAGCTGGGCACGATTGATAACAACCAAAATACAAAAGAGTGGGTAGGAAGGAAGATGTAAGCATTGGAGATGTAACACTTCCACCTCAGTGCTTGTCCCTGTTTGTTTGTGTGTGTGTGTGTGTGCGTGAGGACTCGTACCCAGGGGCTGCATCAAAAGGCTGATTCTCATATTGGCATCAAAGAAAAATCTTCCAGCAGCACATTTTTTTTTACTGATGTGAAATGGTGCGTGTGTGTCTTCTCTGCCACAGGCAGGAGTTTAGCAGTGGCACCAGATTCCCGCTGTGAAAAATATTGATGTTTGATCACAGAGTATAACATTCTCAATATGGGGATATATACATATGTATATATACAAACATGTGCATTTAAACAGCTGCCAGCTGTCGCTGAAGCACAGAGTGGTTTTTGCGATTCACAGATGAGAGAATATTCTGTCCAGACTCAGTTTTACACACAGGCCATGAAAGTGCAGACGAAACATTCAGCTCAGTTTATCACGATCAGTATACAGTACGTGCACCATGAGGCAACGCTTAGCTGTTATAGCATAGTATTTGTCAACACGAACAGGGAGTTTTGTTGATAATGAGCTTTTTTCACTCAGTTTGTGTTAATGGCTCCAATCAGTGATTCACCATTAGTGAGCCCTGCTAACATGATTCATTTTAGCTCATTAACGGTAAGTGAATAAGCTCTCCTCCGCTCCTGCTTACTGAATCTTACGTGACCACCAGTCTGGATCATAGGAGACGTGTGGGAAGAGCTCCAAGATAGTCTTTACACAGTGGTGTAACCAACTATCTATGAATCTTAGCTTTAACTCTGAGAACACAGAGCATTATGGATGGGTTTTTTTTCCCCATTACTATGTTAAAACGTACAATATATATACAGACGCTATAAGAATGTGCAATATAGAGTGTCTTATATCCTTTTTTTCACCAACTGTATAATCACACCTGAGCAAAAACGTACTTAAAATGTTTATAGTTCAGATTGAATTTGTGAAATTTGGAAATATGTCATAGTTCAATGTTCACTTGGCTCATTTTTACGAACAAAAAGAAAAGACAAACATGTCTATTCTGTGGCTTCTGCACAAATATAATATAAAATAGAGCTGAAACAATTACTCGATTAATCGATTACTAAATTAATCGTCAACTATTTTGATATGTGATTCATCGGTTTGAAGCTTTTTTCATCATTAGAACAAGATTTCTGATTGTTGCAGCTTCTCAATATTAGTATTAATATTACATGAGTGAATATCTTCTTCATTTCTTTGCTCCACTTAACAAAGAAATGGACAAAACAAGACATTGGAGAACATCGTAATTTCCAGGTTATATAGTAATATGACCTAGAAACCCACAAAGCACAAAGTTCGTGCTATATTTTAGTTTTCCATTTTTGTCAGAACCTCTTTCAAACAAATGGCTTTTCCAAATTTCTCCTCACATTCTATTGGTACATGTTATGTTGTTTGTCTTCTGGTTCCGCGTCCTGCTCGATCTTTGACAGACAGTGATTTGTTCTTCCAAATTACCCTCATACTTCACAGATTTTTACGGCTGCATTTAAGTGTTCCAGGAACACGCAGTTTAGCTTCCTCGTCGTCCCACTTATGTGTCGGGGGTGTCGCAGTTTTGTTTTTTAAGTGTCACTTTGCTTCACTAAAGAGTTTTTAATTCAGTGTGAGCCTTCTGAGGAACATGTAGGTTTTTTTTTCTTTTTTTTCTTAGAGCTGCTAAATATATACACAGTAATATGCCATATAATAATATGATAAGTAGAGATTGTTACCATTTCTGCAGCAACACTAATTGCCACAACTGTGAGTCAAAACTGCACAAATGTCTGTTCATTTTTGTAATTCCTTTAAAGGTCCCATATTATGCTAAATCAACTTTTTAATCATTCAAATCCTTATATTTGGGACTCTGGAGGCCCTATCAGTCGGCAAAGTGTGAAAAAAGATGACTCGTGTTTTTGTGGTCCTCCTCAGTCTAAGTACAGGAGATGAAACACACGATGTTGACTTCCGCGCTCATTGGGACGTCACAATGCGCTAAATTCCTGTAATATTTGTCTCGTGGAGCTCTGTTTCGTTCGTAAATTACGCAAGAGTGCTGGCGGGGGCAATGGTATCCGAAAATTGGAAGTCCACGTCCAGGAAAAGCTCTATTCTTGGCTCCACAGTGCAGCACAGAGTCCTACACAAACTTCCAGCCTCAGAGGATTTATCTGTCCAGTGGATACATGTTGTATATTACAGCAATGTGCCTGCTAGAACCTGCAAATGATCACTTTTCTGAATGCTTTCCAAATTCCGAACTGCTGTTAGCTCCTAGTAGCCTCTGTGGCTGATGTAATTTCCTGTCCCTTAAGTTTCGTTTTGCTTTTTTTTAAGGTGGACGTTTAAGGTGGACCTAAACAGATAAACCGAGCATTCTGAACAGGGTTGTTTTGTCAGGGTGATTGAACTGCTGTGGTGCTTCATCCTTATTGTATTTTGACCAAAGCATGTCACAGACATGTTCATTAGGACACCAGGGAACTAGGTTAACTTGGAGAAATAGGGCATAATATGTCCCATACACCTGCTTCAACAGACACCAGATGATGTTTTTTGCGTCTGTTTTTAGCCCCTCCCTCTTCAAATTGTCCACACTTTTTCCACCACATACATTTTCACCAGGGTTGAGCCATTCACAACAATCTGTGAGTTTTGGGGGTATGTTCATTCCCTCAAAAACACAATAACAATAATAAGAATAACTTCTTGCATTTCAATAAGGTCCTTGACACCTTGTGCGCTCGGACCCTAATTATCTCACTGACAATTCTCTTTTGGCTTCTTTTCCCTCCTCCTTTCCTTTCTTTTTCTGCTTTTACTGAACAGTTTCATAACTAAAAGTAAATAATACCCTCCTGTAAATCTGTAAATAAATAAATAAAATTGAGGAGGCATTTAAAGAGATTTATATTTTTGCACTGTAAGCAATAAAACTCTCACATGTTGTCTTCTGGGATGAGCATCTCAAGGTGGAACCCAGTTTAAGGTTTTTGTGGCGTAAATCCTGTCCTGATATTATGAGACAGTTTTTAGTGCATTTCATATAAACTGTCAAAGTAGCCCTTTTTAGCTCTGAGTTATTTAATATGTAATTCTGGAAGGAACTACAAAGAGCAAAGTTAATTGGTCTCCGTCCTTCACAAATATAGCTTTAACTACACATGGAAGCTGGGTTCTTATACATTTATAGCAACACAAATTAACCTCAGCTCATATAATTGAAACCATGGAGGCAAGTTTCACCTGTGGACCCATCAAACCACAGTCGCCGGCTCTAACTTGTGTGTGTACACTCTGCTTTTATCACTATACGGTATTTGTGTATCAACAGTTTACAAGATACGGTGCTAATTAAATTAGCTGAGATAAATGAAACTTGCATGGAGAAATGGCTCTTAAAGTCTTAAATTGGAAAAGCAATTTGAAGTACTTAGCGAAGAATAACAACAATCTTGTTAGTTCTTGTTTGTTTTTAGCTGCAGAATCACATTCTGGTGACGGGCATTTTGTAGTTTGCAGTTATGGTTTGATGCTGTTGAGAGTGAGTGGACCAAGTGCAGCAATCGAATCATGGCTAAACGGAACAGATGCTCCCTGTGCCACCGCGACCCAGCCTGATTATTCAAGGGCTTTTGTTCATATTAAAAAGCAGATCATGCCTCTCTCCTCCTCCTCCTCCTCCTCCTCTGTCATCTCTTCTCACCTGTGCTCCTCCACTCCCTGTTCTTTCTCGCTTCCCTCTGAGAATCTGCCTTCTTTTCTTGTCTTACTTTATCACATCTTCACATTTCTTCTCTCTCTCTGTCTCTCTTTCCATAACTTCTCAGCAGTGTCTCCTCTCGCTTGCTTTCCCCAGTCCTCTGTAAAAGAGATAAGTGAATGTGTCTCAGGATTAAGGTAAATCTTCTCCTATGTGCTGCTTCTTGGTTGTGGGAGACTGACTTGAGGGTTGCAATTTGCTCAATGGGGCATGGCAGCTTCTTTAATGAGGAGCAGCATGCTGAGCTTTAGAACTACACAGGTATTTGATTAGCGTTCGCTTTCTGAGCTCCAGTCGGGGCTGAAACGGTTGTTTAAAACATCTAATTTTAGCTGGGGTTTTTTTCCGCCATTGCGACTTGTACTTTAAGCTTCAGTGCAGTATTTACTGCGGTATAGATATAAAACAAGATAGTGCATTACCCCATGAGATAGCACCACATTATTAACTACTATACTCTAATATAAGGATGAAACTTAACAACAACTTACACTGCAGCTTTTGCAGTTTGCTATTTGTGCTGATTCCAAGTGGAATTTCAATTTGAAGACCATTAATTGGTCAGTGTCTTGACCACCATGACTCCACCTGCTTATTTTACTTGCTTGTCTTTCTTTTTCCCACGAGCCTCTGCAAACAGCAATTCCAAAAGCAGCTTAAATAAAGCCAGTGACATTGATGGTCTTTGATCAGTACCATAAAGTATTTCAGTGGATTCCCTTAAAACTATAGTGCATAACCTTTATGTATTTCATGCAGTTTTTTTTCTTCTCATGTTGCCTGGTAACATTTCTGCGTCACACACAAGGATGTGATTCATTGTATGTAGTGGGACCACATACGATATTATTGCTTATCGTGGTGAATTTCTGTGTGAGGGACTGAGGGCGCTTTCAGAACTATAGTTCGATTGCTTTGGTCCGCACCAGTCAGAATTTTTTTTTTACAATGTAGCAGTTTGCTTTCACATATGCATAGTTATAAAACAAACCAAAATAGACCGCGAAGACCATCAGCACCGGAACCGGACTAACCCCCGATTTCCATCGGGCACGTCACACCGCCACGGAACGTAAGCGCCGTGGTCACCGGAGCTGATCCCTGCCACTCTAATCAATGTGAGCATTTCCACCCGGCACGCCGCGGCTTCTTTTGTGAATACGGCCTGGTGGAAATCCAGGGTTATCCCGTATCGCATACCTAAAATGCATAAAACTAGAGCGTTTCATCCCATTTGGTTTGGTTGCTTTCACACCAGATGAACTGTTACCAAAGTAGGGCGGATAAAGCCCTTCAGGCAGGTCTCGGACCGGTTGATTTGGTGCACACCAAAGGACCTAGATTACATTCACACCAACACAAACGAACCGAATCAAGGGACCAAACAAGAGTGCCTACTCTTTCATCATGACTTATTATTCATTCATCCATCGTCCTTGATCATATTAAATTATTTTTCATTGAAAAAATATGTCTCTCCCACTGTAAGTGCAAAATTTAAGAATCTAAACACTTTTTTTTCCCCCCACTCTTCACAATAATATTAGAATGATCGTGCCATAAACTTTTAAAACTCTCCCATGCCTAATTGTAAAAAAACCCCAAAAAAACGTCAAGGTGCCAGCACAAGTGCCACATAGTGCTGATAAAGTGAGAAGACTGCAAATAGTTGGTTGAAAATGAGAAAAGAAGCGCTTCACAAAAAAGTTTCACAAGTGGATTCTATTGCTAAAAACAACCTGGATTTTTTCAGCGGTCTGACAGGAAGTGTTTATTGGAGCTGGGAATTGGAGGCGTGGGGGTGATGTGGAATCACCTCGGCATGAAGAGGCTGTGTTTTGGTAATTACGCAGGAAATTCACTGGGAACGACAGAAGAAATGTTAGCATGACGGCGTGTGCTGTATTATACTTTGAACCCTACAGTATGTGTATGTTTTTTTTTAATCACGCAGCACTGCGTCGCAGAGGCGGATGCTTGGTGTTGTGCATGTGTCGATCGTTAAATGGTAAAAGATCACAGCGAGAGGGTGGTGATTGAAGTGAAGTGGAGTGAGATCATTACTGATCTTTTCATTAATTTCTCTCAGATAGATTCTTGGCCATGATAATTACTATGGTCTTCATTATGTGGGCGCGGTGTCATAAGAAAATAAGCTCTCGTCTGTAATGATAGCACATGCGCATACACACACACACACCTTGGTCAAAATGATGTACCAGTGCATCAGTGATCCACTCAACCATTGGCTCTCAAGGTACACTTAGAAATAAGGGTTCCAAAAGTGTTCTTCTACAAGGCCTGAGGTTCTTGGTAACATTAATGGTTCCAGTAAGAACCATTTTGATCCAGAGAACCCTTTAAAACCCCTTTCCTGAATAAAGGGTTTTAAAAGGGTTATTGGTAACACTAAGGGTTCCAGGTGGAACTTTTATAAAAGGTTCTACCTGGAACCAAAAAGGGTTCTCCTATGAGGATAAGCTGAAGAACCTTATATGGTTCTACTTAGCACTTTTATTTCTGAGTGTAGACAGACACATCTGTAATAAAGTCCTTCCTCAGATGGTAAAGTACATAGTTTTGTGTCTCAGATTTGGACTCAACTCTACTCATGTGGAACAATAAAGTTTTTAGTGTACGAAAAAAAAGACGAAAACAAACAGCTAATGCCAATAATCTGTTTTTTTTTATTTGTAGAAAGAGTAGCAAGGCAACACATGATTAATTCTAGGGACTCGTATTGATAATACTGTTTCAATTTCAATAGCAAACCTGCTGCCTCCAAGCCAAATATTGATCTCATCCTGAATCTGAAATGCCTATGCTATCTGGAGATGGTGAAATATGAAGTGGTGTTTAATCAGTTCCGATTTTTTGCTGATGATAGACGCAAGTGAAATCATAAATATAAGAAAAAAGCAATACGAGTGTGGGTGGACCCTTGTTTAATTCAATAACCCCCATAAGAGCGGTTTCCATATCCAGATTTACCATGTATTTGTCCAAGAATGATGAACTACAGTAGTATCAAGATAAACTTTTAGGTGGATATTGTTCACTGTGGCGAAATATTGTCACAATCAAATGTGAAAGGACTCATTTTGAGTATCGTAAAAACATTTAAAGGAATACTTTGGGCCAAACACCGATGGTGTGCATCCTTGATTTTCTAGTTTTTTGGAGGAATTTTAATTTTCGCTGATTTATCATTCTGCATTCGCACTCCACACCAGGCAGGCAGTGGCTCATCAGCAGTAGCTGTGCTGTCCGTAGCGGGGAGGTGGGAGTGAAGAGGCTGTCCTCACGGTGGGTGAGACATTTTCACACGGTTCACCCCAGAACATGGTGTTATACTGAAAAGACGAAGTCGGTGTCCATTCACCAATACGCCAGCACATATTTATTTAGCATTAGCATGCTACTACTTTGCGGCTAACTTGGCGAACCTGTTTCCAAAATAAGCTAGCGAGGCTACTATCTGTATAAGCGTAGCTAGCTGTTTTGTGACAGTGTCAGCCACTCCACTATAGCAATACATTCTTCCTATGGGCATTGCACTCGTCTTTGTAAAGAAGGCTGTTTCTTTTATGATTTTTTGCGTCAGTATTGCTGACGCATTACACATCACCACGTCAAACACCGCTGACCGCTGCATGATGGTCTGGTGAAAGGAACACACTCGTCTCTTGACATTGATTGACTGGAACCTAAAGATACATGTGACGGGAGTCATACAGAGGGGTATACACGGCGTTTTCCAACCTGTCAGCTGATCAAATCCATCACCAGACTGTACATCATGACCGTACACACAGCTCTGTCTTAATAATAGACAGAGGGCATAGGGGTTGTGGTTGCGGGCTTTAAAGTGGAACTGTGCAGTATGTTTTACCCTAATTCAACAGCTTCATATTCATTGCGCTGGTTGAATGGCTCGTTGTATTGGACCTGGTCTCGCGAGAAACACAAATTGCTTTACGGCACTTTCACAATTTTACTATTATTGTATTATTTCAAGGTTTATTCGCCACTAAAAACAAAGGTTATGCCCTTTTCTTTAGCAGTGTGAATTTCCAGCAAAAGACCATTTATGAAGCCAAAGGCAAATTATGCTCGATTGAATCCGTACTGACTTGACGTAACTCGGGCAAAGTTCTGTCATCTTGACTCAGAAAACGACACCGGCTTTGCCCACACAAGTTTTCAAATCAGCCTGCATTATTAGAAATACAGTGTGCTGCTACATGGCAAGTCAGTGTTGTGCAGTGCCACACTGAGTCTAATGAGCTGGCTGCTTTTACATAACCATAACCTGTGGGTGTGGTGTAGAAGTTTTTATTAGTTTTATTTATTTTTTTATAGCTTATTCATATGTGACATTATTACATCCATTTCCATAGATGTAGCTTTGGCCTGAAGGAGAGCTCATCAGGTGGCTACCACAAAATTCACTGACTGTTCCAACCCTGAACCACAACTCTCTTCTCCAATCGACTGATTATTACTTCTTTGTTGTTGAGTTTTATGAAGACACATTTCATGTATTTAAAGGTGCATTATGTAATAAATCTAAAGCAACTGGCCAGAAAATCCTCCTAAAATGTCACAGAGACTCAGGAATAATGTTCATATAACAAACTGAACTCACCAACAACAACAGTACAGCCAAAATATTTGCATTAAAAAAAAGTATTTTGCAGACCGCAAATCATGTTCATGTTTTGAAATCATGTTTTGGCATGTGGCGCCACCTACCGCCGTCTACCAATCATTGCAGTCAGTAGAGTCTCGGCTGCAGAGCAACCATGTGTTGCCAGTTACGTCTGAGCTACAATGGCGGAGAAAACAAAACCTAAAAGACTTCTGTATTTTGAATTTGAGTGTAGTAACCGTTTTTCGCCACATTCTTACATATGGCGCCTTTAACCCTTACAACACAAAGCGTTCGGGCCGCCTTTTAAAAAAAATGTACAGTATAAACAGAGGCTATAAGAATATATAATATTCTCTATATGCAATATAGAGTGTTTTATATCCTTTTTTCAGCACAACCTCGGTAATGAAAAAACTATTTTCACCAACTATATAAACCTGAGGAAAAAAGTGCTCAAAATGTTTTAAAATGGGATTGAATTTGTGAAATATGGAAATACGTCACAGTTCAAAGTTCACTTTGAAACAAAAAAGTATTTTTTTGTGACTTCTGCACAATTATTGCTACTTTATATAATGACATGCGATATCATCATTTTTTAAAGCCTGAATATGTGACCTATAAACACACAGCCCCAGGATGTCCATAAGGAGTTGTGTGTTATTCCCACAGCAATTTACCAAGGGTGCACCTGCATCACAGATCCTAGCCGTGTGAGCATGAAGGGCTAAGCAATGTTGTGGATCGTTACTTATCATGAATCTGTTGTAAGGAAAACAAGAAAACTGTCTGATTAATGATGTCTAAAGAATATCATTGGTTGGTTTCTTTAATTTTAAATGTCCCATGTTATGCAAAATCAACTTTTTAATCATTTTAATACTTATATTTGGGACTCTGGAGGTCCTACCAGTTGCCAAAGTGTGAAAAAAATTACCGGAAGTCCGCAAAGTCCACAAAAAGTTCTATTCTTGGCTCCACAGTGCAGCACAGAGTTCTACACAAACTTCCGGCCTCAGAGGATTTATCTGTCCAGTGGATACATGTTATATATGACGGCAATGTGCCTGCTAGAGCCTGCAAATGATCACTTTTCCAAATGCTAACTGCTGTTAGCTCCCAGTAGCCTCTGTGGCTGATGTCATTTCCCGTCCCTTAAGTTTTGTTTTACTAGGTACTAAGTAGGTTAACTTGGAGAAATAAGATATAATATGGGTCCTTTAAGTAAGTCTTCCTTGTGTGCGCGTTCTTCTACAACAGAAATGTGTGTCATCCGTTGTGATCTTGTCCGTCGCCTCAGTCTTTGATACGACCCTCTGACTCTCGACAATGAGGTGAACTCACCTTAATTACTAAAGTTCCTCACTCCTCTCTAACTCCCGTGTCATTTCAGCCTCGCTACCTCCTCTGGCGTGTCTTAGTACTCCTGAACGCCGTCCCCGCTGATGTGTCGCTGCCCTGCAGGGACGCTGGTCATTCCCGACTGTACTGTTATACTCTCACCTCATCCTTTGCCTTTAACCTCATCATCTCATCTCCCCCCCGTGTGTCACAGAGGGATTTAGAGATCAGCTCGGGGAGCAAACTGTGGAACGTTCTCATTAGGACAGAATAATTGTCACACCGCGAAACAACGGAAGAAGGCGGAGATGCGGGCGCTTAATTTGATTACACAATCGTTATTAATTATAAGGTGTTGCGAGGCGTCTTCTATTCCATAACGCATAATGATGCGCTTGCGTGTGAGAAAGAGAGAAACACGGCGAGAAAGACGAACGCGTTTGTTCCACTTGACAAAGAAGGCTGTGAATAAAGATGACTGCCTCATCTATCAGACTCTAAATAATAAAGAGAGCTGTTTCACTGTTTAATGGCCACTCCACTGTTCTTCTATCACCTAAATGAGTCCAGCTGACACTTTCCCACCAAATTCCATTTAGTGTTGAGTCTTGCCTTATCGTCACATGTGGACTGAAGCCAGCGACTCATGTTTGCATGTTGTAATTGCTACCGAGAGAAAGTAGTGTCGTCAAAGGCAGGTTGATCTGAAGGAAACTCTCCGGATTTACATATGGTAATTAAATCAAATTCATCCTTTGATGCATCCTTTTCCCATTAGTTCCTGGTGACCCAACACATCCCTTCTGTTGCTGTGTCTCTCCAGGTTTAAGGTTTTTAACTTATTTAGAGATTTAGGAGCACAAAACCCTTCTCTGTGTCTAATTAATGAATGTTGAGGAATACAATTTCTGCCGTTTTATATTATTATTTTTATTTATTTTTACCCTCATACAATCCGGTTTGCACGACACACTCTGCGTGCATTCTGGTTTTCCACCTGAACGAGCAGATCGCTGGATAAAGAAGCAGCGTATTGAGCAGAAACGGATTCTGTACATTTAAATGAATGAACCGTCCTGATTGCTGTGTGACAGCAGTCACGTGACCTATCAATGTAAACATAGCGTCCATTTCCTCTTTTTAATGAGAATGTTGTGGAAACACCTTCTCTGGCAAAAATGTCTTATCCAGCAAAGATTCTCTACTCTACTGAGGTGGTTTTGGGTAATTAATACTGCAATTTATGGAAACTGCAAAACGTCAAATTAGCACAGATGTAGGTGTGATATTATATATCTTATCTCTGTTGTTCTGAGTATTCTTCTGTACTGCTAGAACCAAATAAAACATTAGTAGTGACATATCATCTGACACTGAAAAGAGTGAAGAATGAACAGAGAGGATGATTTTATGGTCTCATTTTTCTGCAACTGTCAATTTCTTACATCTGTTTTTTGGGGTTATGATATCGATTTGTTAATTAGTCCGTTCTCTGTTTTACGGACAGTGAAATGTTTCAAGAAAATATTTTTAACCCCGATTTGCCCCAAAACCACTGACCTTATATTCATTTTAAACAGATACACTACTGTTTAAAAGTGTGGCGTCACCTACACAATCTTTTTGTGTTTTTCATTAAACGTCACACTTTTATTCATCAAAATATTTTCAAAATGAATAGAAAATACAGTCAAGACATTGACAAGATTAGAAATAATGATTTTTTTATTAAAAATAATAATTTTGCCCTTCAAACGTTGCTTTGGGCAAAGAACCAGCAAAACTGTTTTCAGCTGTGCTAACATCATTGCACAAGGGTTTTCAAGGGTTTTCTAATCATCCAATAGCCTTGTAACACCATTAGCAAACACAATGTACAGTTAGAACACTGGAGAGATGGTTGCTGGAAATGGGCCTCTATACACCTATGTACATATTCCAGTCCTTTACCACATTAACAATGTTTAGAGTTCTGATTCATTTATAACATTATTGGTTTTACACCATTAGCATTTTCTACCAGTAAGTTTCTTTGAGCCAGATCACTTAAAGGTGAAGTAAGTAGTTTATAGTGCCATCTAGAGGAGAGCCTGAAATTTACAACAAAGAACTGCTCCTCTGCTCACCCCCTCCCTTCCCTGAGCGCTACGGTATCCGCAGCCGGTCAAATGTCGTCCTCGTCGTCTTTCTCCGTGTCAGCAGATGAGGTTCGTGAGGTGAGGGAGAGGGCGAGCTACCACGGCCGTAGCAGACGAAGCGGAGAGAGAGGAGGCGGGACTTCCGCTACAAGTAAAGAGACGCTTGTTTTGTTCTCTCGCGTTTGTCCTTACAGGCTCCGGTAGAAACATGGCGTCTCGCTGCTAACAGTGACTATGCAACCGCGGTCCGTGACCATGTTATTTTACATGACTTTTTGAAACACTACGAAAATGAAACAAAAACTATTATACAGCGACTAGACAATGCAGGAGCACATAATATGTATAAAAAATTTTGGATTTTGGGTCAGATAAACCCATAAATACTACACATTGTCCCTTTAAAGAAAGCCAGGCTGTGTTGAACTTGTTATAATTACTTTACAAACAAAGCAATATTAAAATTACTTTTAAACACAGGTAACGCGCAATATGTAATTTGTTAGACGTTTAAAACCGACTTAATCAACACTGACCCAGCACACTTTGTGTTGAACCAAGAACATGTACAGTAGTACTCGGTAATCAGGTTATGCTCTTGCATTTAACCTGGATGGTTAAGCAGATTTTTTTCCAGGCAATCATCTGAAGATGTCAGTTTTTTTGTGACATGCTAACGACCTATTTTAAAACTGCAAAATAATCGGTCACGGTCACTGCCTATGTGGTAAACGCACATTACAGAAACAACGCATTGATCCGTTCCTCATGCTGATCCATTAAATATGCCGTACGCACACATTTCGTACACACTGTAATCATTTGTAAAGTCATTTGTCTTTCACATACATCCCAAGCACACGTGCTTGCGGTTACAAATCGCTGTTAAATGTTGCCGCGGAGCTTGTTGACATTCGCGCAGTGGTGTTATTCCTATCGAGCTGTGACTATTCAACCAGGCAGATGGAGCAGGAAGCTGATGGTGGCTTCAGAATGTGAGATTTAGATGTGTACAATCACAGTGCACGCACAGGCTTGGCGTTACTCATGTTGTGGGGACCTTCATCTGTTCACATACGGTACCTGTAATGTGATTATGTGACCAACTTTAAGGTAATTATGGTTAAAGACAGGCGTATATTCATATACGTCAATGCAATGTCCTCTGTCTGAAGTCATGGAGACAAGACTGTGTGTGTGTGCGGTATAGAGACCCTCTTTTAAATCTTTGTCAGCACATTATCTGTGTGCCTGCAATAATGAGGTAATTGCCTCTAGCATGCAATTGCAGTGTTAAGCACAGCTTAATAGTGGAAGCGCCCGCGTATCGATTGATTAAACGTTATCCAGGTTCCTCGCCCTTATTAATTGCTGTGGCACCGTATCAGACCATCCTTGTTGTGCAATGAAAACAACTGTACCACCTGCACGGAACAGGGGACATAATGCATGAGGAGTCGTGGGCCAAAGGAGCTGATTAGATAAAGCACTTGGTCACACTCAGACCACTGTGGTGAGATCCGTGTTTCAGCATTGGCTCCTGCTACCAAGTTTGATTGACTTCCAGAACCCTGCACTTAACCTGAAAGGTCAAGCGGATTTACCCTGGATAAACAACATCCGAGGGTGTTAAGCATTTTTTTTCTTTAATGCATGCTAATTGAGATGGTTGGCCTTTTAACGCCACAGAATAATATGTTCACAAACGTCTGACACGGGAAACATCCCCCCGCGGCGACGCGCGATCTGACCACCACTGTTGCGCTCAAAGGCTTAAAGGTCACATAGAGTGGTCCTGTTGCACATTAATGTTAGTTATGGAGGTCTACTTACATATATAAACTTGTTTTTATGGTCAAAAACCTCCTAGTTGCTGTAATCGAGCCGATAGAAATCCTCTTTTCTGACGGTGTTTTTCTGCTGCGAGATTTCAGAGTGAACTTTCACCCCCAGAAGACAGAGTCTTGTGATTGGCCAGTACTATCCAGCACATCCGTTCTCAGAAGCGCAGCGCCCCCCCGCTGGAACAGCGGATGCACTGCTCCTCATTATCAAAACATTGTTTTAACAGTGTTTAAAAATAGCTTTGTCACGACTCAGTCCCTTTTATGACTTTAAACCGGAGTCAGACCCAGAGTCAGAAGACACTGTTGCTCGTGAAACACCTCCACAACGGACGTTATTCTTCTTCTGCGGTTCAATGTACGTAACCGGATGTGCCCGGACTACCGCCCGGAGCAGGACGATCGGTTGTTCAGGAGAACCGCTGCTTACGTAACTTTTACAGGATTTTCAGTGATCTCGTTGATCCCCGAGATTACAATAAAACACAACGTTCTCAGCAATGGCTGAACTGTTTGTTTCGAACCGTCAGGCTTCATAAACAAGGTAATGACGCAGATACACACCAAAAAAAACAGCGATAATAGGAACTTCCGGTCTAGTTCCGCTATAATCAGCATTATAAATGAATGTGGTAGAATCCTCTTTGACCGATCATAGTTGTTTTTTTGGCGCCAAACTGCCGAATTTAGTGGGTAACTTTTATCAAATTGGTCAAATCAATTTGGTTTCGTAGTGGCGTTTCACATTCCCACTTTTAACCACCGCCACTGTCTCAGAACAGATGAGACACAGTTTTTTCGAGCTTCCTCAGGGAAGGATGAACATGAACGCCTCGGTCCATTCCAGATAAAAAGTTTTTTTTTCAGCGGAGATTGTCACAGCAACCCCACCCCCTGCGACCCTCATGTGGAGGATAAAGTGGTAGAAGAAGTTAACTTTATGTACAAATAAAGTCAACTCTGGTTTTACTACACTTATTATCACTACTTATAAGTAATAATTGGTGGATTTGTCAAACGTAATGGCCACTACGGATTATTAAAAAAGTGTTAATTGGCCATGCCGATAAATCTGTTGACTTCACTTTACAGATCGAGTGAAAAAAAAAGAAGCTATTTAACCCTACAGCATGTTTCATTGTTTATGTTGCAAAAATAAAGATTCCACTCTCTGCTCCAACAAAAAAGGTCAGAGAATATTGGTGCGAGCCAACAGTCGTCTTCTGCCGCGAGTGAACGCTCAAGGTTTTAGGTCTCGATTTACAGACTACGTTGAATAAATTCAGATAATATGCAATATACTGGCAAATTCACATTCAATATTAGTAGTGTTTCAAACATCTGTTGCTTTGATATTTTGTGTGTAAATGGAAGTGCTGTGAGTGACTAGTTGGTGGGTTGTGTGTGAATGGTTGAGAATTTACATTTTTTTTTAATCGTGAAGCAGTCAACTAGATGTCTGTAAAGTTATAAATAAGAGTCAAAATAGTATAAGTGTAACACACAGGCAGTGTTTACATAAGGTGCAACGGTTTGATGAATATACTCAATGAATAATTGTAGCAGCAATCTTCGGAATACAATAAAGATAGAAAATGTGCTGGCAGCATACACAAGGTGCAAATTGCACTATAGTTGGAATGTCTATGAATATATCGGCGTGTTTATTTTTGGATGGTAAAGAGTTGAGCAGCCGTGTGAACAAAGGTTGCTCTCCTTGGTTGTTTGAATGTACAAGCTTCAGGGTTTCATGACGTCTGCTTCGCTAAAGTGAGACACTTTAACTTAAATGAAATTGTTAGATTTGCTCAAACTTTTGCAGAGTGAATGTTGATGAAGTGCTCACAGACACTGGGACGTACAAATATGTTGTGAGATAATTGCCTTTCTGTCACAGGGGCAGACGTCTAGATGAATGATTTATTTGATCAAGATTACCCCCAGTGTTGTTGTCCAGTGGATCAGGACAGATGGCAAAAAGAAGAAGAAGAAGAAAAGTAAGCTCACACTATTCCTTCAGCTGCAGAATCCCTGCCTTATCGTTTCACAAGATGCTAACAGTAGGTCTGCATATGTCCCAGTGGTTTCCATCACCGGCTGCACTGAAGCTCATTCATAACTCTGCCGTGCTGACACTCTGATTAATGCGCTCAGACAATCAGCGAGCTAGCTAGCAAGTACAGAGGCTATTTAACAAACAGCCAGAACTGTCGTATCACTGTCCGTAGAACCATGCATCAGCTGTCATTCAGACCACAGGCTCCTTTCTGCTGGAATTGGAGGGAGGGGAGGGGGGGGGGGGGTTTGCCCAGCAGCTTTGTTAGTTTCTTTTAATGATGGGGTCCTGGGGTTTGGAGTCATTATGAGTAGTTGGTTCTCGTTCTCATCAAGAGTTCTTTCTCAAGCCTGGTGTACACTTCATCGCTCAGCACTTATGATAATTGTCGCTTGACAAAACATAATGAGTCGCACAACTTTTCCAGTTCATGCTCCAGCGGAAAAAGCTTTCATTTGTCTCTGTGACAGCTAACCGTACACCATCGTTCAGCTAAAGGCACACGTAAAGAAAAGATAATGTGCTGACATAGACTCAAAGGGGACCTAGACCGGAAGTTCCAATAAACGATGTTTTTTTGGTGTGTATCTGCGCCATTACCTTGTCTATGAAGCCCTGAAGGTTCAAAACAAACAGTTCAGCCACTGCTGAGAACGCTGTGTTGTATTGTAATCTCAGGCTCAGCGAGATCTCTGAAAAAAACCCCGTTCAGGTTACGTAAACAGCAGTTCTTCGGAACAGCAGATCGTCCTGCTCCGGGCACTAGTCCGTGCACATCCGGTTGCGTACATTGTACCGCACAAGAAGAAAGTCCGTTGTGGAGGTGTTTCACTTGCGACAGTGTCTTCTGACTCTGTGTCCGACTCTGGGTCAAAGTCATAAAAGGGACTTTTAAACATTGTTAAAACAATGTTTTGATAATGAGTAGCAGTGCATCCACCGTTCCAGAGGGGGAGCTACACCTTTGAGAGCTGGTGTGCTAATTACGTCACTTCCAGGTACTGGCCAACCATAAGACAGTTGGGAAAGCTCTTGTTTGCTGGCCAATCACAACACAGTCTGTCTTCTGGGGGTGAGATTTCAGTCTGAAACACTGTGGCTGACGAGAGCTTCAGTGAGGAGAGATTTCTATTGGCTCGTTTACAGCAACTAGGAGGTTTTTGATCATAAACACAAGTTAATATATATAGACCTCCATAACTCATGTGCGATAGGACCACTCTATGGGAGCTTTAACACAGATACACACATTTGAATCTCTGCATGTGCTGCTTGACAATGAATGGATTAGTTGGAGTTCTTGATTCAGTTGTTGGACAACGGCAGTGTGAGGATTGAAAATCACCTTAATGATTGAATCAATCACTGAGTCCAACAGTTGAAGGTCACACTGAATAGAGACAGTGACCACCAATCACACAGCATGACAAAATATAACGGTGTCCACGATACAGGTGCATGACAGACGAGAGGAAAGAGTGTTTTTTCTGCCCATTTCTGGCCCAGAGGAGAAATCAGGCTTCACTTACTCAAGCAGCCGCAATGGTTTTTATTGCTGTACACTGTTAACGTTTTAATTTAAAACCATCAATTCTGTTGTCACTTTGTGATTCTCTGCAAGTCTTCGTGTTCAACAAATCGCTTCCTGTGTGCAGCGCAGGGATGTGGCTGGGTGACACAAGAGATTCAAAATCACTGCACTCAGAAACAGAGAGAGAGTCTGATAGGCTTAATCAGCATTGTATGAACTCATTTCGCAAAGGCTTGAATCGAATGCAGATTTATTGATATTAAAGACATGATAACACCGTCGAGCACATTTCCAGTCTGCAGTATCTGAAATCAGCTGGAATCCACATTAAAAACTGAGTTTGTGATGGTACGTTGTAGTTCAGTGGAGTGATCTCTCGTTGTCTTTTCTTTTCTTTCCCAACACACTGCAGAGCCTCATTGAGCAAGTGGTTCACATACACACTGCTTTCTTTGCTGTCATTAACCACATACCTGGGGTGCTTGGCCACAGGAATGATGCTTGACTTCAGCACCCACTGACTACCTTCCACTGTTAGCCATCAATCCAGCCAACAAGAGTGCACAGCTTCAGCCGTTGTAGACACAATGTTGAGTCATTTTTACTCATCACCCCGGATCGGCTACCTCTGAAGTGAATTTAAACCATGTTTGATGCTTCAGAGAGAATGGGTGAGGTTCACAATTAATATGGGTTTGGTTGCAAATGCTGATCATAGATAAGATAAGATAAACTTCCTTGTCTTGGACATATTCAGAAGCTTCTGTTTAAAAAAAATGCCAAATACCTTAGTGCATACATGACAACATACATGTACATGCGCACCAACAACAACCACAACAAATTAATAGCGTCAACGTTATGCATGACGCGTTTCCATGACGACTGACCGGGAAAAGATGCGCGTGACATCATGTTTACATGCCGTGGCACCGGATTCCAGGCACCGTTGACCAGTTAGCTCTGTTAGCTGCCTTGGCTAATTTAGCACCGTTAACAAGCCTACAGTCGAACTGGAGCGGTCTGTTTCTTATACGAAAAGAGCAGCGCTACAATAACCAGTGTCTGTGTACTGTGTATGTGTGCGTCTTTTTCCGGTCAGTCGTCATGGAAACGCACTGGTGAATCTTGTCTGTGATTGCACTGCGTCGTTCCACGGAAGTCCTGAGGGCTAATGTAATGATAAATATATGGGCGCAAAGCTCTATTTCTCTGATTTCCGGTATCCATCTATCCATTTGTCTTCTTATCCTTTCCAATAGGGTCACACGGTCAATCTCATCTGGACAGATGCCGTATGTGCATATTTTTTTTTAATTTTCTACATCACAAACAGTCTGTGAGTTACAGTAATGAGACGTAAGCACTCTGTCTCCACTGTGTGAGCCACACAACTGTCTTTTAGGAAATAGGCCTCTAGCCTATATTAAGTCATTTCAGTGCCGAGATTCCATTTTCGTTAAGCTCAATTGTGACATATCGTCAGATATCAGTCCTGGTATCTAGTTGAGTACAGCACAGAGCAGTATTGAGAGTACCTACAGTACTGTGTAAAAGTTTCAGGCACCACCAGCTTTGTTGTTTTTTCTGACTGTCAAATGCTGTGATCATTGGAATGTGGAATGAAGTGATGCGACTTAAAGCTGCTCTTATATATTAGCGAGCTGTCAATGAGTTTAACTCATTGTACAGCATGTGTATGTAATGCTCAAGCATGTCTTGAATTAAACTGGCATAATAGACGTTTTTTACAGCAGATATTTCTTTGAATGAATTGGTAGGATTTACCAGTAACATTATTTAAGGTTCCACTCCAGCATTAACAGAGCTGCGTTACTGTTCAAGTGTAAGGTCTGTTTTCTGTGCAATAGAAATAAATATCCTCTATTGTCCTTATAGCATTGCTAAAACAACACATCCAATGGGGGCTTAAGGTTTCTGCACAGTGCTATATAAGTAAGATGTATGCTTTTTCAAAGGCAAGCGTTTTGTCAAACATGTCATAAAGCCGCACAGCACACACGCTCCCTGTGTGAACAGCAGAGCTACGTCATGCATGCAGCAGATCAATGCTGCAGCATGAACCCTGGCACAAGATTTATTTTTTTATTTATTTTTTTATATATCACCTTGAAAATTCTGCTCACATTCTGCATTGTTGTCTCCGAACCTCGTTTCCTTGGACTTGATTGGCTCACGACGCTGTCATCAGCTGACATGATTGAAAAGTGAAGCGTTGCTGTTGGAGAATAAAGTAAATTGTGCTTAATAGCTTCGTTCCTTATACTGTCAAACCGTGTGCTTTCTCTCCATCACTCAGTTGTCACGGCTCTGTTGGTACATTGCGCTGCCGTATTTCTTTGACGGCACTGATTGATTTTGTGCTATATTTTCTTTTTCTTTTTTTTCAAAGAAAGGTATACTGCGTAGAGGCACTACACCAATTTTCTCATGTCATCACATTCTCCCGCTCTCCGCCGTCAGTGCTCGGCTTGATATATTCCATTGGAGTGATCAATTCACAGATCTGTCATGAGGTGTTAGAAAAACTGTGAGATGTTGTAATAAAGCCAGTGGCAGGTCATACATAAAACGCATCGGTGGCAAATTGGAGATCACGTGTCGTCCCGGTGTTTACCTGGGAAATTCCACAGGCCATGACACTGTCTGTGCCTGTCACAGAGTGAAAATGAAATTCATCCCCGCCAACAATACAATCCCACTATGAATTTTGAAGGATTTTTTTTTCAGAGCAAAGCCTTAGCATGAGATATCACATGTGGCAGAGCAATTTCCATTCCAAGCAGAAGCAGTTTTTCCCGGTCGAGCCTTTAATTTCTGCACATGCGGAAGATATTCCGACTTGTGTGCAGACTCCGTCAGATTAGCTTCAGCAGAATAGACACAAATAATCTCGTAAATAGTAGGAAAGCCACCACCAATCAAATTTCCAGTATGTTAGATCGAGACAATTTAAATCTCCACATCCATCATGTCTGATTTGTCCAATGTGAGACATAAACCCTCTTTGTTGCTGATTGCTTTAAGCACTCGTGTCACGAATGCTCGATTTTTCAAGTGATGAGCGCTCGTTCTCGGGGAGCAGGTGAATGTCTCAGAGTAAATATCCAAGCCATCTGTACGCCGACACCGGCCCCGGCAGTACCAACGCAGTAAGACTCTATCACATCCGTCCTTCTTCTCATCGCTCTGACGGAGAGGAGACACGAGTCTCGGGGAAGTGAAGCTGCACGAAAAAAAACCCTCGACAGCATCTCATTATCCACTAAACAGCACCAGATTAATTACAATGACAATGACAGATGGCTTGTTACTGGATCATTGGGACGGGACCCAGGGGAGGGACAGAAAACATGCAGGTACAGAATACTGACTCTACCTGCAGACGCACACACGTGTGGAACAGTATCTGCTGTAACATCATCTGATGGTTGCTTTTTTATGAGACTGAGATAATCATCTCGAACCCTTGATGAGACGTGGTATAAATTTTCAGAGATTTAATCGCACTGTGGGGGCTCACAGTGTTCTCGCCACTGCATGTGATCAAAAACAGCATCTCTGTCATATATAATATATAATATGAAGATGTTGTTTGTTTGCTTTTCATTTACCCTTAGTACTCGCATGGCATGGATCTGTCCCGCAGGTGCACTCATGGTTAAATTGCTCTGGGAATAATACACAACTCCTTATATGGACATCCTGGGGGTGGTGTGTTTTATAGGTCACATATTCAGGCTTTAAAGGGGACATATTCTGCCAAATCAACTTTTTAATCATTTAAATATTTTGGACTCTGGAGGCCCTATCAGTGGGCAAAGTGTGAAAAAAGATGACTCACTCATGTTTGTGTGGTCCTCCTCAGTCTGTGCAGGAGATAAAACACGCGATGTTGACTTCTGTTCTCATTGGGACGTCACAATGCGCTAAATTCTTGGAATTGTTGTCTCGCTGAGCACTGCTTTGTCCGTAAATCACCCGAGAATGCTAGCGAGGGTCGACGGTATCCGAAAACCAGAAGTCCACAAAAAGTTATATTCTTGGCTCCACAGTGCAGCACAGAGTTCTACACAAACTTCCAGCCTCAGAGGATTTATCTGTCCAGTGGATACATGTTATATATGATGGCAATGTGCCTGCTAGAGCCTGCAAATGATCACTTTTCCAAATGCTAACTGCTGTTAGCTCCTAGTAGCCTCTGTGGCTGATGTCATTTCCTGTCCCTTAATTTTCGTTTTTACTTTTTTTTAAGGTGGACCTAAAGAGATATTACTAAACAGAGTGTTCTGAACAGGGCTGTTTTGGCAGGGTGATTGAACTGCTGTGGTGCTTCATCCTCAGATATCAGATTGTCTAGGTTGTGCTGAAAAAAGGATATAAGACACTCTATATTGCACAAAGCCTCTCATAGCTTCTGCATATTCTGGACGTTTATACACAGTAATGGAAAAAAATCAGCCCTAGTGCTCTGTGTTCTAAAGGTTCAAAGTTGTACCTTCTTTGCAACTCCCTACAAATGTTTTCTCGACTTTGTACGTCATGTTTCTTGTAAACTGGATTTTATGACACATAGTAACCCACCAATATCGGCTCACTTGTGATGTTTGCATCGCAAAGTCTTTTATCTGACAAAAGCGTCTCAGCAAAGCCTTGTTATCATCCTGTACTCTTGACACGTGGCTCGGTCTTACTATGCAGCTGGAATACATGCTTGCTGATTTCATTGTGCTCTAAACAACGTCGCCTACATTCATCCACCTGCTTCACAGTGCCTGTCAGAATAAGTAGTGCAAAAATAAACGCTTCCCTTTAAAACTTTACAACCACAATTGTAAAAAAAAAAAAGAAACGATTTACTGGGAAGTGTCATGTTTAACAAAACAGTGAAATGAAAGTTATCCAATAAAAACCAACAGTTACCATCGTTCCCAAAGCTCAATATAATGCTCTCTGTGAGACGGTATTCATTCAAACTATGAATTGTCAGGTCAAACGTGAGATGTTAGTTGGTTTAAACATTGAAGTGTTACTGCTTGATCCAAAGGTTCTATCGCACATATATGTGAGATATGGAGGTCTACTTACATACAGTAACTTGTTTTTATGGTCAAAAACCTCCTAGTTGCTGTAAACGAGCCGATCCAAATCTCTTCTCACTGAAGCTCTCGTCAGCCGTGCTGTTTCAGACAATCTCACACCCAGAAGACAGAACTGTGTTGTGATTGGCCAGCCAACGAGAGCCTTCCCAACTGTCTTGCGATTGGCCAATAACTGGAAGTGACGTAATTAGCACGTCAGCTCTCAGTAGCGCAGCTCCCCCCTCTGGAACGGTGGATGCACTGCTCCTCATTATCAAAACCCAGAGTCAGACCTAGAGTCAGAAGACACCGTCGCAAGTGAAACACGTCCACAACGGACGTTCTTCTTCTTCTGCGGTTCAATGTACGCAACCGGATGTGCCCGGGCTAGTGCCCGGAGCAGGAGGATCTGCTGTTCAGCAGACGGGATCCTTACGCAACGATACTAGGCTTTTTCAGACCACTTGTAGAGCTCGAGAATACAATAAAACCCAGCTTTAGGTAATGGCGCAGATACACACACAAAAAAAACCCAGCGTTAATTGGAACTTCCGTTCTATGGGAGCTTTAAATACAGCTAATTGTAACCGTCGGTAACCACTTTCACAGGGAACTGTGAGATTGGGGTTATTGTCCTTGTTGAGATGAACCTGAAGGTCCTGAATAGGTTTTCATTTCACATTAGCGGATGTTATTTACCAGGCAGTTATTTATATTATAACAGTTGTATTCACGATCTACACCAGTGTGACTGTGTTTACAGCACGACTGAAGAAACAGTTGGACATGATCCCAGTCCTTCACACCTAACTGCCGCTTGAGATCAGAGATTGAAAAAATCAACATGACATTCCGAAACGCGTAGAGATTTAGGAGATCATGGTTTTCTTTCCATCTCTACAATCCCTCCCAATCTGTGTTACATGTTACTCTCGATTTTTTTTGGCAAATTAAAGTGTTCATTTGTTTTGACAAGTTATAGCGGTGGGAGCACACGCTTGTCTGTTTGCTTTTTTGAGATGAGAGCATTTTCCTATAAAGTGAAATGTGTATCTGAGGCTACTTCTACTACTACTACTAGGAGGTAATCATAGCCATATTCCAGAGGCTTTTTTTATTTATCACACACAGAAGCTATATAGTTGTCTACTCAGAGCTGTTTTATTGTGTGCTGTCATCATCTCAAGAGACTACACTTGTAGAATGTTGTTTGGAACATTGTTAATATAATCATGATTTTTTTTTTTTTTTTTTTTAAAGCCTCAAGTACACACCTTCACCACCAAGTATTTGTTTTGTTTCAAGGGCTCATTTGGCAAAATAACACTTTTTTTTGCAGAGACTGGAAAACATCACGAGTAATGGTGGCAGCTTCATGTTGTCTTTTATAACCCCTAAATACATAAATGGAGTATAACATTGCTAGTTTTCTATTTTCAGTAAGGTTTCTCATTGAGGCCTCCATTGGTTTTGAGATACACATGTAAATGCTTATTGTGGGCATGTATTTGAATTTGAATAGGAGTAGACCCTGTCACTGTCATGGAGCACACATACTTTTTGCTTTATTTTCCAGTGGGTTATTTTATACATTCATCATATCTGTGATGATTTATGGTGGTTGCTTGTCTATGTGAATCATAGGGGCATGGGGCCCATATAAGGAGGCACACACCTCCTACTACTGGAGGTGTGTGCGTATCAGTTAGAAGTTGGTTGCGAGGAAGCTAACTTGATTTTTTTTTTGATTTTTTTCGTATAGATTATTTGTATTTTTCACATTAATTCACAACTGCACTTTGGGATTGAGCACAATAATTCCCTGTAAATCACAGTCATGGGCTACGCCATCATTTTGTTGTTGGAGGTTGGAGAAAACATAGGTACTATTATTATATGTTATCAGTAATGGTCATCTCTTATTTAAAAAAAAACAAAAAAAACATACGCTGCCATGTATTTAGAATCAGGTCAACAGTTTGAAAACGGCTGCTGCATCTTGATTTAAATCCACTAAGCTTTGCCTTGAATAAATAAACCTATGTAAAGAAATGCACTTTTAACTGTGTCTAATTAAAAAAGCAAGTCAATGAGGCGACACGCGTCTCGCAGTTATGTACTTAAAAATACTGTGTACATCCATCTTCAAAAACAACTTTCAGTCAGCCGAGCGGTTTGTCAGGTAGTTTCAGGTCATCATCAAAAACTCATTAGTTGGATTCAATAAGGCACAGATCAAAGCCAAAGTGTTGCAAAGGCCTTGTTTATGATGCCATAACTTTCAATCTCAAGATGGCAGCCAGCTCCTTTCTTGTAATGGCAAAATATAACTACACAGTAATATTTCACATTACCTGCAGCGATGCCGCGTTCTACAGTTTAATCCTGGACGGCGTCCAATATTGTAGACATTAATGGGCAGAACGCGGAGCATAGGAATGACACAATGACGGCGAGGAGCGCCAAGTATCAGTGTGTGCTACAGAGATGTGAGGACTGCTTTTAAATGCAGTAGCTTACCTGTCTGTTGCCATGAAAGACCTAAATGTTCAGACACTACTGTAAGAAATAGGCAGATCTTTGAATGACTTTCCTTTCCGTGTGATTATGGAAGCATCCTTGTCCTTCTTCTTTGTTGTGTGTACTTAAAGATTCATAATAGATGTTAGCCTTCAAACAACAAGTCCAATCCTAGAGGTTTACTAATGAATGCAACGTCTGTTGACAAGGACAAGGACAAGCAAGGGAGGGAATGACTGTTTCTGGACAAACATTGCCTTTGCAGGGACATTGTATAAAAACATCAATATATTCAAAGTAGTTTAAATTAGAGTTTTTTTCTGTAGCCATATATATGTGGGCCCATATATTTAGCCAATTTTCTTTCTTCCTCCATCTAATGAAAAATAACTGAACTGATCAAATATAGGCCCAATTATCAGTCTACCTCTAGTTAAACCCTTTAACAACTTAGCCTCAAAATGTCCGTCTGGACTTTTTTTTTCCTAATTCTAACCATAAAAGAGCCAGACGATGTGGTTTTGCCCTCTTTTCCAGAACAACTTTCAATATCTGGCAGTTATTTACAATTTACTGTATGTCAAAATAGTTTATTAACATCTTAAAATAACATTTGTTTGAGTTTTTGTCTCAATGTCCAAAAACAGGTCAAAAAATGCAATCTATGTACAGGTGTTTTTCCAACTTTCTCCTGTCTTGTGACAAAGACGCTGATTCGCCGTCTTCCTGCAACATCGCGAGTGAAATAACCGCAATAACCACACGTTGGCTTTGACCTGCAACTTCCCAGCTTTCAGAAATCATTGGGATTTTTCTGTCGCGTAAAGTTCGCTTGTGCAAATGTGTCATCATTCATATGCTGTTGAAGGCTCTCAGTCATCCGTGTCATAGTCATATTCCTGAGTTTGCTGTAGGCAATTGGACTTACTTAGGGGTCAGCCCATGGCCAAGAGGAAGGGGAATGGGCTTGTAACTGGAGGGTTGCCACTGCAAATCCTGGGACTGAATTTCCCCCTGAGCAATGTATGCAAACCCCATCGCCCACCGGTCCTGCATCCACTGTGTGTGTGTGCTCATGTTGTGAGTTTAATGCATAAGTAAAATTCCCCCTTCCATGGTTACTGTGCACGTTATATGCATGCAGTCTTTTGCTGCTGTGGCCTATTTTTCTTCAAGGATCGACGTGCTGTGCTTTCAGAGAAAGTCTAGTCGGCCTCATTTGTAACAAGTGGTTATTTGAATTATTGTTTACCTTCTCTCATTTCAAAACTGCCTGTTCTCCTGTGACCTCTGGTATCAACAACGTGCATTTTTAACGCCCAACTGTTAGATCCCTGGGTATTTTCTCTATTTCAGACTATTCTCTGTAAACTCTAGAAGTGGTTGTGTGTGAAAATCCCAGCAGATCAGCGGTTTACGAAAAACTCAGACCCTCCTGTCTTGCACCAACAAACTCACTGTGTTCAAAGTACTTTTAATAAATCACTTTTCTCCCCCATCACGATGCTGGGTTTGAGCTTCAGCTGGTTGCCTAAAAGCATTGAGACGACAGCGTGTGATTGGCTGAACAGATTTTTGCATATTGAAAAGTTGAACATGTGTTCCTAATAAAGTAAGTGGAGACTGTAATTGTACATGCACACAAACCCAGGAACCCAGGTCTTCTTGCTGCAAAGGCGAGAGTGCAAACTACTACACCAACCGTGGGCCCAATTATGCACCAATTGAATAAATAAATAACGTTAAATGTGTTTGAATCCTGTTAGTGCTAGGGGGAATTAGAACTGTCCATTCTGCTCCCAGAGAGTCACCTCTGCAAAAATAATTTACCATCCTATTATTGTCATCATAGCTAATAGTCGAACATAACCCCTGCCTGGTGGGTGGGTGTACAAAGGTTTATGCATATACAGTACCTTGTGGGCCATCGTTTGGTTGGTCATGGCCAACTTTTTAAAGTATTTTGAAAAAGAAAGAAAAGTTTCCATGCGAGCTCAGCCTCTCGTTTGAAATAAGGCATTTGGCGATGGACCCTTTTCAGTAATAGCATCCACTTGAGCTTATGCAAATGCAGGCGAAATGAAACATAGGACATTTCAGGCAAAAATAATTATTTGTTCTGGAGAGCGTGACCATTTATCATATGAAACATGATGGAGTGGCTTCGAAAGACTCGGAGAGGTGGAGATTCCAATGAATTTCATTTATGGGGCAGTCAGCAGAACGCCTCCATATCCAAGGTTGAGATATTTTAAATTTCCAACAGGAATGGGGAAGGCGGAGTTGTCGCGTTCAATGTCATTACTGTGGCGGATTTTCTCAGGGATTTATAAGGTTTATTTTGTGATTCAAGCATACAAGTTTGTTGTTTTCAGTTTGTGTGTTTGGACGGTCGCAATCCACAAAGAAGTTAAAAGGCAAATCGTGTTTCTTTTAAAGCGGAACTAGACCGGAAGTTCCTATTATCGCTGTTTTTTTTGGTGTGTATCTGCGTCATTACCTTGTTTATGAAGCCTGACGGTTCGAAACAAACAGTTCAGCCATTGCTGAGAACGTTGTGTTTTATTGTAATCTCGGGGCTCAACGAGATCACTGAAAATCCCGTTATAGTTACGTAAGCAGCGGTTCTCCTGAACAACCGATCGTCCTGCTCTGGGCGGTAGTCCGGGCACATCCGGTTGCGTACATTGAACCGCAGAAGAAGAATAACGTCCGTTGTGGAGGTGTTTCACGAGCAACAGTGTCTTCTGACTCTGGGTCTGACTCTGGTTTAAAGTCATAAAAGGGACTGTGGCGGGGAGTCGTGACGAAGCTATTTTTAAACACTGTTAAAACAATGTTTTGATAATGAGTAGCAGTGCATCCACCGCTCCAGAGAGGGAGCTGCGCTTCTGAGAGCTGACGTGATAGATTACGTCACTTCCAGATACCTGACCAATCACAACACAGGTGGGAAGGCTCTACGCTGGCTGGCCAATCACAACACACTCTGTCTTCTCGGGCGAGATTTATGGCTGAAGTAGCGCGACTGACAATCGCTTTGAAAAGGACAGATTTCAATTGGCTCGTTTACATCAACTAGGAGGATTTTGACCATAAAAACAACTTAATATATGTAAGTAGACCTCCATAACTCACATATATGTGCAACAGGACCACTCTATGTGACCTTTAATATATAATGCACACTGTCGTGGGTGTTGTAGTTTGTGTTCAAAATGTTTCCACAAACAAATGTAATGCGAAACGGCAACAGTTGAGTTGAGTGAAGGGCAACACACGTGAAGACGTGATGGCGGAAAACAAATGTGCTGTTGATCATCGTGACTGTTTCATGATGCTGTGATGTAAAAACATGATGGACTGTGTTGTTGTCCTTCAGAGTTAGACAATGATCAGTTCATTGTCACACACACACACACACACACACTCATGGTCTGTCTCTCTCCTCTTACAAAAACCTCTCACTCAGCCACCTCTTGGAGCCACCGCTCTGTATGGAGGAAGGCTGATTAAATTCAAGTCACTGAGGAAAGGAAAGAAGAGCAGAGGGAACAAGAGAATAGGGGCGTTGCCTGGAGAATACGCCTGGAGTGCGATGACTGTCTGTCTTCAAGTGTCATCCCCTTAATCGCTGAAGTAGAGCTCTGAAGAAGCAGACAATACTGCTTCAGTGAGCAGAGGAATGACCTGATTCATGATATTATGCCGTTCACAAAGTGTAGGGGGTAGGAAATTGTCCGCGTTTCAAGACGTGACAAGTGATGCCTTCAGGCTTTGTGCTGGGCACGTGTCCCATAGCATGTGTTGAAGTTATAGCAGGTGTTTTCAGATGTCCCGCTGTACTGAGGGTGTGGAATTGACATCAAACAGCTGCCTTTGTGATGAGCAACGAGGTTGCCAAAAGCATCGTGATGCGTTTATCGCTGAAGGAGCTAGATTCTTGTACAATAATATAAAACATAGCAATACAACATATGGCAATTAAATACAAGGAAATGGAAGAATCATGGACAAAAAGTTGTGAATTACCAAACACTATTTGATTTTGAGAGTGCTTGTTGAAGGATGGTGGACTTATTTTCTTTTTTTTCTGATTGATTTCATTCATTTGGAAATCCATGGAGCCTACATGGTTTAAATTGACTACATTTCTCCAGTTCCAGATTCTTATTTTCCTTAATAAAAGTAATTACATTTATTTAAAAAAAAAAAAAAAAAAAAGCCAGTCCCTCCAGGATTGGAATTAATGCACAACTTTGATCAATCATCATAGTTTTCTAATGGAAAAATCCCTGCGACGGAGGCCATTTTATCATTCCACACTGTTCAGATGGTGGGTTTGACCCAGAAAGGGAGTCACGGGACTGGGCGTCATTGTTAACACTGGAATATGTTGCAAATTATTCCTTAAGAGGTTTACAAATATTTTCAACGGATCCTTGTTCAAGGCGATGCCAACTATTATGATGGTGAATTTCAAGTCATTCCGACATACTTTTTGTTTTGAGACTAAAGTCAGCTCATTCTCAAAGTGCATCAGGGCAAATGGATCATTTCCTGAATTTCAAAAATTAATTTAAATTATTCCTTACGAGATTTGCAAATATTTTCAACAGATCCTTGTTCAGGGAAATGCCGACTATTATAATGGTGAATTTGAAGTCATTCTGAGATACTTTTTGTTTTGAGACTAAAGTCAGCTCATTCTCAAAGTGCATCAGGGCAAATGGATAATTTCCTGAATTTCAAAAATTCATTAAAATTATTCCTTAAGAGATTTGCAAATATTTTCAACAGATCCTTGTTCAGGGCGATGCCGACTATTATGATGGTAAATTTCAAGTCATTCCGAGATACTTTTTGTTTTGAGACTAAAGTCAGCTAATTCTCAAAGTGCATCACAGCAAATGGATAATTTCCTCAATTTCAAAAATTCATTAAAATTATTCCTTAAGAAGTTTGCAAATATTTTTAAAGGATCCTTTTACAGGTCGATGCCGACTATTATGATGGTAAATTTCAAGTCATTCCGAGATACTTTTTGTTTTTGAGACTAAAGTCAGCTCACTGTCAACTGTGTCAAAGGCCAAGAACATCGGCAGGAGTTAAGGCTCACTCAAAGACACGAGGTGTCTTAATCTAGCCTGTATCGCAGTGTTGTAAACATCTACTGCATCTGCAATATCAGAGAAATGTGTCAAAAAATCTAAATGAACAGGCAAAAAAAACCACCTTTATACTGTTGAAATTCTGCCCTAAATTTACAGAAATTATTTACAGTGTACATAAGACCTAACCTTGAGGGGAGTTGATGATGGAGTGACTTTGTGGGGCAAAGGAAACAGCATGGCTACAGTGACCCAGTGCACAGTAGGAAGGAAGATGGGCTTAAGGAAAGTGAAATGGCATCATACACAGGGATGAAATAACTGTATTGCCTGGGGTTACATCACCGGGTGGCTGATCTCTGGGAGGCCTCAGATCTTCTCTGTCCTGGGGTGTGGAGGCAGAGAGGACTGACTGTCTCAGAGAGAAAAGTCATCGATCAAAAGCAAATTTTCCTCTCTGACATGAGAGGAAAAATGCATAGAAAATGCAAAAAAAAAATCAAATAAAAAAAGGAAGCAACCACTTTAATACTGTGTTTTGTTGATAACATAAAAAGGAGCCTTTAGTCAGTAGTTGGCAACAATTATTTATGAATCTGTCTTTGTTACATGGATTGAGTCTACTTGTCAGGTTCATGCTGTAAGATATCAAATCTAATAAATCACAAATCACAACATACAGTCAGGTCCATAAATATTGGGACATTGACACAATTCTCCTCTTTCTGGCTCTATACACCACCACAATGGATTTGAAATGAAATGGTCCCCTAAAAAGTGGGAGGCACATGTAGAAAGTGTTGTAATTCCTACACCGTTCACTTGTTCTGGATGTTAATACCCTCAAATTCAAGCTGAAAGTGTGCCGTTAAAGTACGTCTTGTTTGTTTCATTTCAAATCCATTGCAGTGGTGTATAGAGCCAAAAAGAAGAGAATCGTGTTGATGTCCCAATATTTATGGACCTGGAAACCACATGGAGTCTCGCTCTGTAGTTGTTCTTTAATTGGTTATTAGCTCTCCTAAGCTTTTACAAAGCACGTCTAAGATACTCTTTGCAACAGTGCTGCTGTTGTGTATCCACAAAGTTTAAAATTCAGTGCACATGGTTCATGCACATCCATTATCTCTTGTTCATCATATTCATCATTCACGCAAGGCGCCGTGTTATTGATCTTGTTCTCTCGGCCTCTGTCAGTTTGACAGTGGATATTAAACACATCGCCCACGTTCTCTGTTGAATCTGTGATGTGCCATAAAGCGATGTTAAAAAATGTTTGTAATGTAAAAAAAAACGAAACGTTCAATAACTCTGTGCTGTGTTTTATCCGTGACTGCAAAACTAATTTCCTGGCTCCGTGGTTTTCCCCTGTACGCAATTCCTGGCCCACAGGTCTTATTTGTATTCTGAGTGCGTCAATAAAAAAGTGTTAATTACAAAATAGGACATGACGTTAGAGCATTTACAGTGTTGTTTTTTGTCTGTTTGCGTCACCGCGCGCCGCATTTTCTATGCCACATTCGAGAAGCGGATCACTTGTGCTTGCTTATCTTGTGGCGTCTGACTTACTCCCAAACAATACACATTTCAGATAATCAAATTTTCGGGGGAGGACGGGGAGTGGTGAAGGCGTGGGGGGGGGAATCGAAAGAGATACACGAGAAGATGATCAGAGAAGCAGGTGTCGATAAACGGACGGGGCGAGATCAGGGTGATTAATGTTTGCCGAGCTTTATAATTAGACTGAACTGGCGTATCATTTCACCTCATTTCAATCACACAATTCATATTTAAAATGCGTTTTTTTGCTGGAGGAAAACATACTTGAGATTGGCAATGCACCCATCTCTCAATCATCACTCCCTGCTAATTATATAACATGGGGTATGAAGAGTGATGAGCAATTATCTTCCCCCCCCTACTGGAGCCTTAGGTGGCTGAAGTATGAGGTATGATGTTGGAATTAAGTGGCAACTGGAAGGACAGATGAGGAGAGAAATGGACAGGTTTTGCAGGTTGAACTCATGACCTTCACCCTTTGATTTTTTTTCTCATGTTTCTGATCTATTGGACTAGTCTTTGTCTACCGTTAGTCTTTGTCTAGTATTAGTCTTTATCTCTAGTAGTTTATCTTTGGACTTTGGTTACAGATTTATTTTTGTCTTGTCACTTGTATTTATTAGTGTCTTATTTTGTAGTTTCTCTCTCTGTATATTCTGTTGTCTGAACTTCCTGTTTTATTTTGTATTGTATATTTCACCTTTGTTAAAGGTCACATAGAGTGGTCCTGTTGCACATAAATGTTAGTTATGGAGGTCTACTTACATATATTAACTTGTTTTTATGGTCAAAAACCTCCTAGTTGCTGTAAACTAGCCGGTAGAAATCCTCTTTTCTGACAGTGTTTTTCTGCTGCGAGATTTCAGAGTGAACTTTCACCCCCAGAAGACATAGTCTTGTGATTGGCCAGTACTATCCAGCACATCCGTTCTCAGAAGCGCAGCGCCCCCCTCTGGAACGGCGGATGCACTGCTCCTCATTATCAAAACATTGTTTTAACAGTGTTTAAAAACAGCTTCTTCATGACTCCCCGCCGCAGTCCCATTTATGACTTTAAACCGGAGTCAGACCCAGAGTCAGAAGACACTGTTGCACCTCCACAACGGACGTTATTCTTCTTCTGCGGTTCAATGTACGCAACCGGATGTGCCCGGACTACCGCCCGGAGCAGAACGATCGGTTGTTCACGAGAACCGATGCTTACGTAACTATTACGGGATTTTCAGTGATCTCGTTGAGCCCCGAGATTACAATAAAACACAACGTTCTCAGCAATGGCTGAACTGTTTGTTTCGAACCGTCAGGCTTCATAAACAAGGTAATGACGCAGATACACACCAAAAAAACAGCGATAATAGAAACTTTAAATCATTTACACGTGGTTCCCTCAGCTGTCACTTCCCTTCCCGGTCGTCTTGTTTTGTTAACTGTGTTCTATGTGTGATTCTTGCATCTTAATTGGAAGTTTTTGACCATCTGTAGCCTCATTGGATTGGATTTTTAGCTGCACTATCCCTTGAGTTGTTGTTCTTGCATTTCGGTCAGTCATCAACCGATGATTCTGTTACATCATATAAAATGAAACTGGATGTGTTATGAAGTTGAGTTGATCATTTGTGTGTCCTATAACCCTTTTTTTGGAATGCAGAAATAAGGCCGAACCTTGAGGAGTAGATGGTGTTGTGACTTTGGAATTTGATATTGTGCCTGTGTCGCTGATTTGTTCTTGGAAGATAGTGTTATTTTTTTTACTACCTGTCATTTTTCATATGAAAAAGCAGCTGCAAAAGAGCTGTTCGCTGTATATTTTGTCAAAGAAACATGCCGACTTAAGAGCAAGACCTAAAGGTTAAAATACACACCATGAATTGTAATATCCCGACCTTGTGTCTGACTGGAAATCTTTGTTGTATCTCTTTTTAACTCTTTTACTTTTTTTCACCAGCTACAGTTTGTAGAAAGAACAGTCTACCAAGTCATCATACTCTCTTTAATAATGGCAGTTCTTGGGCAGTAAGGCATCAGGTTACTGTTCGTCTCATATGTCGTGTGTAGAAACATTGAAGTAAGATAATTTTCTTTTGGAAATGCCTGCAATAACTCCTGTACATCCGCTTGAAGCAAAAGAGTGCACTGTGCAGCTGTACCATGTAGAAAAACACGAGGAATTAAATCCATGAGTCACTTAACGCTACACGAACAAGTTGTTCCTAACTGGGTCAAGTAGGGGGCGCCTGTGGCTTGTCCACTAATTGGTTGGTGGTTTGATTCCTGATTGAGCCACTTGTTAGTGTCCTTGGGCAAAAATACTGAGCCAGACATTGCCCCTGGGATCAGTGGTGGCAATGTGTGAATATGAGTGATAGGCAAAAAAGCACGAGCTATAGAAGCACTGTATGAATGTGTGTGTGTGTGTGTGTGTGTGTGTGTCTGTGTGTGTCTGTGTGTGTCTGTGTGTGTGTTCTTGTACTTGCGGCATACTGAGGACCAGTGAGGGTTTTTAACCAACAAAGTGAGGTCACTTTAACGAAGTGAGGACATTTTGGCCGGTCCTCACTTTGTTTTCATTGAAATCACTTCCTTAGTTTGCTATAACATGCTATACTCAATTTGTAAAAAAAAAAAAAAAAAAATCTAATTTTGGACAACATAGTAAAGTATGAGTTTTTTGTCAAATTTTGGACCAAATTTTTTTTGTCAAAGATTTGTTCAAATTTTGGACCAAAAATTTTGGGTCAAATTTTGTTTTAAAATTTTGAACGACATACTATCGTATGATGGTTTTGTCAAATTTTGGACCAAGAAAAAACAAAAAAAATCAAAAAAAATTCCAGCCCCTTCTGCTCTGGGGCTCCACCTGCAAACATTTTATGGTACTGCAACCAGTAGTTCTTTGTAGATGTCGTTCATGAAGTAGATATTTGTAATTGTGTTGATTTATAAAGTGGAAATGCTGGTCCTCAGTATGCAGCAAGTACAATAGTGTGTGTGTGTGTGTGTGTGTGTGTGTGTGTTCGTGTGTGTGTGTGTGTGTGTGTAAATGTGTTTCTCAGCTAAAATGTAAATGTGCCTCAAAAGACACGATACAGTATATTGGATATTGTGTTATTTTTGCAGTATACTCATGAGTACTCTGCTGGGATTTTTACGAAGTTCACTTTAGTAAAAAACAAAACAAAAGATTATGGAAAGAAGCCTCAATCGTGAAAAATGCAAACGTAGACTTATTGTCCTGCTTATTCTCCGCAGGACGCACACCTGCAGTGAAGTTGTCGTTTTCCTAGATCATGAATCAATAAGAGTACAATTCTCTGTGTAATCATTAACATCAAGAAGCCCTTGGTTTTTTTTTTATTAATCAAATCAAAAGATCTCAGTCACATGGGGATTAACATAGAATTTAGTATGAATGAGATTATCTGACACTCGTGAACACGTAGCTAAACTGATCAAAGGCATGTTTTTAGAATCAGCAGTGGAACAAAACAGCAGATGCATGATTGCATTGAAAACACATTTTAAGTGCATTTTTATGGATTAAATGCCAAAAAGAAAGAAGAAGAAGAAGAAGCACTGCAGCTGTATTGATAAGATTGGATCATAAGATTTGAGCCTGCAGGTTCAAATCATAATTAAGATGCCGGTTTGTGGTGTAGGAAACTATTTTACCAAATAAAAAGTGAGGTCCATGAAAATTTAATGAAATGAAATCGGCAGAGGGAAATATTGCACCCTTTGGCCTCGAAGATATTGTTTTTCCTCACGTTGATCAATCATTTCATTGAAATGCTTCAAGTGTGCTCGGGTGTTTATAGCCCTTCTTCAGGAACGGAATTCTTATTATTCAGGCTCTGTGTGTGTGTGTGTGTGTGTATTTTCTTCAAGTTCTCCAGTTTGCAACAATCCAAAAATCCTGGACATTCTAAATTGTATATATATGTGATTTTTAGTTGTTTTTCCTTCTTTCTTGGTGATTACGCTGGCAACCTGTTGAAGTCTGACGGCCACCAATGTCAGTTGAAATTGGCTCCAGCTTCCCCTGAAGCTCTTAAAGGACCATCTCTGAATTAATTTATGAATTTATTGCCATATCAGATTATTTATTGGTTTGATTTATAGACAGACAACATAGGCTATATACTATAAGTATTTGAAGATCTGCAAATACACATTAGGTGTGAGTTTAATGTTTATAAAAAGTGTTACTGCTTCTTGAGAACATTTGGGCACCGCTATGTCCTTGAGATGTCACATAATGTGTGTGTGTGTGTGTGTGTAGGTTTTCATGAAGGCGTTGATTTTATTTACAGCTTGACTCTCGAGCGAATGCAAAGCACCCTTTTGACATCAAAACCATTTACGTAATCATAAATTAAATTCAGATTCCACCGAGTTACATTAGCGCGCAACTTTCAAGGCCCTTCTTCAATGTCAGCGTGTCTTCGTGGACAAGCAACTCATCAAAGTTCCATTAGTGCGCTGCTCTCTGTTCTCCGTCTCACGTCGAGACGAGCACAGACGCAAACCGAACACACCTGGCGACTAGAACACGAGACCGACTTGGATCCATGTGAGGTGCTGAGGCTCATTATAATCACAGGAGTGTGTAAAATATCTCCTGGCACACAAAGATGCTAATGAGTCAATAAGGGCTGGCAAGAATGAAATATATTCACCATAATAATTGAAACTCCACTCAGTAGTGAAATGTTTCGTCTGTGCATATTTGAATGGAATGGAAAGTCTGCCAATCTTACAATCATTATGTAACATTTTCCCCATAAAGAAGACATTAGTTTTTGGCTGAGCCCCTTAAAATCCCTTTTAATGATAATTATCCTTTATCCGTAATGTTGTTTTGCTGCATGTTCCAGGTCAAAATGGCAAATTAGCAGCATCGATGCAACGTCAAATGAAAATGTTTTAATGCTGGTTTTGTGGTTGTAGTGAATAACTGCAACTGTTTGATTTAAAGTAAATGTATAATTGGTGATGTCTTGCAGGCAAAATGTGTCTTAAAGGTCCCATATTATGCAAAATCAACTTTTTAATAATTTTAATACTGATATATTTGTGACTCTGGAGGTCCTACCAGTCACCAAAGTGTGAAAAAAAGACGACTCACTCATGTTTTTGTGGTCCTCCTCAGTCTAAGTACAGGAGATAAAACAAGCGATGTTGACTTCCGCGCTCATTGGGACGTCACAGTGCGCAAAATTCCTGGAATTGTTGTATCGCGGAGTTCCTCTTTGTCCATATAACACACAGGAGTGCTGGCGAGGGCAACCGTACCCGAAAAACAGAAGTCCGCGAAAAGTTCTATTCTTGGCTCCACAGTGCAGCACAGAGTCCTACACAAACTTCCAGCCTCAGAGGATTTATCTGTCCAGTGGATACATGTTATATATGATGGCAATGTGTCTGCTAGAGCCTGCAAATGATCACTTTTCCAAATGCTAACTGCTGTTAGCTCCCAGTAGTCTCTGTGGCTGATGTCATTTCCTGTCCCTTAAGTTTAATTTCACTTTTTTTTAAGGTGGATTTTTAAGGTGGACCTAAATAGATACTACAAAACAGAGCGTTCTGAACAGGGCTGTTTTGGCAGGGTGATTGAACTGCTGTGGTGCTTCATCCTTATGGTATTTTGACCAAAGCATGTCACAGACATGTTCATTAGGACACCAGGGAACTAGGTTAACTTGGAGAAATAGGGTATGATATGGGATCTTTAAGTTTTCAGTTGTTTCCCTTGGTCAAAATCATTTTGGATGTTGGAGATGGCTAAACTCTGTCGAGCTGAAGCTTAAACATAAGACTTATGAATGAGCGAACCAAATCATTGTCTGGTTTTTGTGGCTATAATATTCTGCTGTGGGGGTCATAATAATATATCTGCTGTCTGTTATTGTCTTTGCAGGATATCAGGAGGTGTTTAGAAACTTGTTGAAATATTGAAATAGACATTATACTTTTTCTCAAACCACAATAGTGCTATCTTCAGCAGGATTTCCTTTCAAAAGCCTATCCCTCTAGAGGAGGTGCTGTGCGCCGTCTGCTTTCATGGAATCTGTGGTAAATTATGCATATACCTGTGTACCCCCAGGAAAGATATCGTACTCCAGGTCATGTATTATAAATGAACATGAACAACTGTAGGATACACGAACACCTGGCGTCCTCGGGCAAGGTTAAACCCCAGAAGGATTGAAAGTTATGTTGCTTTTGTAATTCCGGGCTCCTGGGGGACAGAGGCAAGGACAAAACAGGTTCTTTTTGAAATCCTTCCCATATGGCAGACCAGTACACACCTCAGCCCACCTCACTGTCCATGACATTACACCAGTCTTGTGAGTTTTGAGAGAATCATCCTCACTCCTCGTGTGTCTGGACGTTGTTTTTGGCTTGTACCACTTTATGCTGTTCCATTACAAAAATCTGTTTTTGCTATTCTCTCTTCCTTCTCCCTCGAATGTTGCCAAAGCGAAGGCCAAGGCTGTTGTCTTAAGTCTCACCTTAAGGTCACGCTGAACAAATGGGACGTCTCTGTTGGCCGTGAGAAGGAGTGCGGTGGAAGTAAAGGTGGGAGTGTGTGTGTGTGCAGCTGCTGATTGGTGTGTGTAGTGCAGAACTGATTTAAGGCCCTAGGCCACAGGAAGAGGATTACTCTACACTCCAGGCACGTCCCTGAAACCAGCAGCAGAGGAGCACTGTTGCCATTCAGCAGCGTAGACTGCAGTTGCTTAAATGAGACTGTTCTGTCCTGCAACGCCTAACATGGCAGTCTGCCACTTCTCAATTTCTCTGGCTCCTAATATGCTCTCTGTTGCTACTTCTCTGTTCTCTTCCAGTTCATCCTTTTTTTTCCCCCCTCTCCACCTTCAATCTCACTCTTTCCTTTTTTACCCTCCACAGTCGTGCATATATATATATATATATATATATATATATATATATGCATTTCATCCTCCTGTGGCCTCATACACAATCTACCACATCCAGCTGCTCTGCTCTTATTGGAAGCTTTCCCTTTCATGACAAGGTCCACGTCAGCGATTGTCACGGTAAATGTTCTGTATTTACGCTTTTCTAGTAGCGATGGAGTGCTTTAACGCTACAGTTTTGTGATTCACGCACTCAGACGTACAGTGCATCTATTGTTTATGGTGCACTTTTTCCCTCTCATACCTATTCATACTCTGCAGAGACAGATTCTTGCTCCGTTCTGTACATCGTTCTGTGGACAATATGAACCAAGGATGTTTCATGTGACAGATTCAGCATCCTTGGTGAACATTTGTTCTCTCTGAATACTTTTGCTGTAGTTATAATAATTACAATGTCAAGTTCAAGCAGTCCATTAAAAAAATGTTCATCACCATGACTGCACGAGTTGTGACTGTGCATGACGCACCTTTAAATCTGAAAGTCCTCTGAGGTCAAACATTGAATCATGACTGATCCACACATGAGACCCGGAGCAACAATTCCCATATGTATTATTACTTACATGTGAAGGGTTAGGGTAACCCTGGATTTCCACTTGACGCGGAACGGCCGCGGAACGGCAGCGGCGCGGTTCTGCTTCGTCCTCTGCCCAGCGTCAATCCCCACCGGGCGCGTTACGGCAGCGGCGCGGAGCCTTGGGAGCCGGCGATAGACTGTGTGTATAAAGGAAACAACAACAACAACAGCTTCTTTTCATTCTCCGACGTGGAAGAACTGTTGATCTGGTGTCATAAATGATTTTATGTTTCTCCACTTCAACAATTAGTCTCTCGTCGTACATTATGACTCTCAGAGACGCTCTGATTAATTGACTGTTTACCTGGCAGCAGCGGTGATGACGTAATGTTGATGTGAAGTTGTGACAGGCTATTTGACCTGCGTATTGTGTTTTATTTTGAAAGTGGGGCGGAAATGTTTTACTTTGATTCTGTATCGCTTTTCCTGTCTGGTGCGATCTGCTTCGTTGAAATTTACGAGGTTCAGCAGCGGCAACGGAAAAAATAGAACTGATTCCTATCGATAGCGCTGCGGCGCGGCGAGCTGCTTCTGGGACGCTGCTGGGACGCTGCTGAGACGCTCCGCAGCGCGGCCGGTGGGAATGCTCTCATTGATTAGAATGGAAGCAATTTGCAACGATACAACAATAATTATTGAACAATAATTATTATCCATCACTGTAAACCACAAACTACAATTTATACTGAAATATTAGGGCCTGTATTCTGACCGGCCGACACTGGATACTTACACATAAAACGTCATAATATTGCTAAATATATTACCTAGCTATATTAGGTCAGAAAAAAGAAAAATTACACCTAATTTCTATCTTACTTAACATAGTTTATTTCATTATATTTAATGACCTTTCCACGGCCCACCTGCAGTACCGCCCCCACATGTTGGAAATCACTGCTGTAACTGGAATAAATTCAAGTGCACCTTATTGAAAATGAAGGTGAATCACCTTGAATGTACAATCATGTAAAGCACAAAATCGACTTCTTTATCCAATCCAGTTTCCTTCAGACCATTTCTAGTTCTTGTCACAATCTAACACAGCTTTACATAATCTTTTTTCTACTTTTCTGTCCTTTCTATATCTAAATGCCACCGTTTTGTCCATATATTTTTCTGTACGGTTTTTCGACACAAAACCAAACCAACATTTGTTCTGATGCAAGATTAATAGAACAATAGCTGGATTACATATTTGTTTTGATCACAGTATTTTGCCTGCCAGGATATACTATTTAAAAATCCTAACTACTGTGTGTGTGTGTGTGTTAGTGGAGGAAATGGTGAGGATTTGTTATTTCAATCCTTCAGATTTGTTGAATCAACGTACAAACCGTTTCATCTGATGTCCCTTTGCTACACGGGGGTCGATTGCAGGAGGCGAAGGCTGGGTTAGCATCAGGGACAGTGTGATTCTAAAAGTTTTATCTGTACCCTGCAGCCTGTCTGGCAGCTCCCTCAGACCCGTCATCTTTCCTGTGTGTTGCATTGATTATGGCTCTTCAATTGGGGGTCACAGCGCAGACTGACAGTTGCTATATTCCTTCATAACTTGGAAGCACAGCCACCAGAGTTTAGTGTTAAGAGCAGCAGCAGCAGATGAAGGATGGCTGCTCTGAGCACAAGCTAACTGACAGACGGAGATAACTCCAGATATAAACATCGGAAAAAACAGCAATCGCAGCAGTGAGGTGCACTTTTTGCCGCAGTATTTCTGAAGATGGCAGATGGCAGCCAACTTTACTTCACTTAAGAGATGAATGGAAAAAACAAAATCTGAACATTGTCTTGTTTTGTTCATGTTTGACAACAGTTAAAGGTCTCAATCCCAAGTTTCCTGAGGTCCATGTCCTAAAGGTCGCATTGCACATTGCATATCGCGGACCCTGGTATACTCCGCGCGTCGGAATGCTGTAGTATCTGACTTCACCATCGGATGTCGGTACAAGTCTGGATGCAGGGAATGGGATGCATTCGTACCAAAGAAGAAAACGATGCTACAGCTTCCTCGGACACGTCTGGTTCGAGCAGTCAGACATTTTGAAGGTCGCTAGCTTGGATGACTATTCTTGGTGACTATTTCCTCTGTTGTCTAAATGTTGTTTTCTGCTTGGTGAGCGGAGCTTAAAGGTCCCATATTACACCCTATTTTTCCCAGTTAACCTAGTTCCCTGGTGTCCTAATGAACATGTCTGTGAAATGCTTTGGTCAAAATACCATAAGGATGAAGCACCACAGCAGTTCAATCACCCTGACAAAACAGCCCTGTTTAGAATGCTCTGTTTAGTAGTATCTCTTATAAAAATAAAAAATAAAAAGAAAAAAGAAACTTAAAGGGACACTGTGTAGTATTTATGGGTTTATATAATCCAAAATCCACTTTTTTGTACATATTATGTGCTCCTGCATTGTCTAGTCACTGTATAATAGTTTTTGTTTCATTTTCGTAGTGTTTCAAAAAGTCATTTAAAATAACATGGTCGCGGGCCGCGGTTGCATAGCCACTGTTAGCAGCGAGACGCCATTTTCTGCCATTTCAGTTTCTACCGGAGCCTGTAAGGACAAACGCGAGAGAACAAAACAAGCGTCTCTTTACTTGTAGCAGAAGTCCCGCCTCCTCTCTCTCCGCTTCGTCTGCTACGGCCGCGGTAGCTCACCCTCTCCCTCACCTCACGAACCTCATCTGCTGACACGGAGAAAGACGACGAGGACGACATTTGACCAGCTGCGGATACCGTAGCGCTCAGGGAAGAGCAGAGCAGCAGTTCTTTATTGTCAATGTCAGCCTCTCCTCTAGATGGCACTATAAACTACTTACTTCACCTTTAAGGGGACAGGAAATGACATCAGCCACAGAGGCTACTGGGAGCTAATAGCAGTTAGCATTTGGAAAAGTGATCATTTGCAGGCTCTAGCAGACACATTGCTGTCATATATAACATGTATCCACTGGACAGATACATCCTCTGAGGCTGGAAGTTTGTGTAGAACTCTGTGCTGCACTGTGGAGCCAAGAATAGAACTTTTCGCAGACTTCCGGTTTTTGGATACCGTTGCCCTCGCCTGCACTCTCGTGTGTTTTAGGGACAAAGTGGAGCTCCATGAGACAACACTTCCAGGAATTTAGCGCATTGTGACATCCGAGTTTTATCTCCTGTACTTACACAGAGGAGGACCACAAAAACATGAGTGAGTCATCTTTTTCCACACTTTGCCCACTGATAGGCCCTCCAGAGTCCTAAATATAAGGATTTAAATGATGAAACGGTTGATTTTGCATAATATGGGACCTTTAAAACTCCACGTACTGGTCACCCTATGCGCTCTTTGCACACTCTTCCAAAATCTTGACTGCGCGTTGCATGCTGTGAAAATGCAATGACAAATCAGACAAATACTGACAGCTAAAAACACTTAAAATAAGGGAATGTTTGTTATAGTCGCTTAGAAAATGGCTTAAATGATTCGAAAAGTGTCATGTAATGGCAAACTCAGTCACTGTGGGTATAGAGGAATAAACAAAACACTAAACGGTAAAAAAATTAAAAATAAAAACAACTACTCATTATTTTTCCCCAAAAAAAAAGAGAAACAGAAACACTGGATAAACTTTTTTTTTTTTTTTTTTTTTACAAATTATTATTATTTTTTTAAAAACACATTCTCTGCTTTGAGTTGACATGATGTATTGGTTTATTTTATCATCTTAGTGCACCATCCAAAGAAATCAGCATTTCAATGCAGAGGGGAGTAATGTGGCTGTCACTGTGAAGACACGGTAATGATGATTTGTAGCTCCGAGGCTCAAATTTGTGAACATCTCAACTCTAATTTTGGAATCAGTCGTAATGTGTGTCTTCAAATGTTATATCTAGATCACGAGGGGGAGACGTTTAAAGCTTCTACCGCGTGACCCAGTCCTAAAAAAGCGAGATTGCTCACTTCTGATTCCAGTCATAGCCAACAAAACGTGTTGTTTTGTAATACTGCACTGGAAACGCCGTAAATAAATCACAACCTTTCCTTGCCGGTCACCTCTGCTGCAGCACCTCTTAGCAGCTGTCCTGCTTGTTCGTCACTTTGTTGCTTTTCCCCCAGATATTACCTATTTGGATTGATGGCCATGTCAAAGCAAAAACTGAAAAATCCATACTGCTTCTCCTGCCCTTTTCTATATTACATTGATTGTATGGTGAAATATCAATATGCATATGACATATATTGTTACAGAGCTTACAATAGTACAAGTCGTCTTTTGAAGTAGATCAACAGAACAGCTGCTCGACGACAACATTTTATCAAGTCGCCCTGTTTTTTTTCTTCTTTTATGTAAAGGCAATTAAAGAGCAAAGTCAAATGTAAAACCCATTCAATACAAACACTGATGGATTTTTATTCATGAAGTGAAGGCACAATTTATGAGTATACACTTAAGTTGGCGCGCTCATTATCTTGCACACATATAAAACCACAAATGTACAGTGCAATATACACACACACACACACGAAGGCTGTGTTGACAGCGGTGGGGAATAGCACACGCCAGAATGAGCTGTGTTTTTCGTGTTTGTAGCTGATAATTAGGAAATGTTTTTAAATTATCAGTGGAAACACATCGTGATAATAAGATATAGTCACATTTAGCCTCTTTCCAGGTGAGACTGAAAGCTGCCTGAGGTGCTGTGAGTACGCCGGAGGGCAGTACAAGTTCAACATATATACATATGTATATACATACGTTGTGTTGAATGTGACCTGTTTGTGTGCTTGTATTTGTTACCTCTTAAAAACCTTCGCTGGCTTTGTCAGGACCAGATGTCCTCATGGAAACCATCGTCCTAATGAAGCAGAAACTAAGCTTTGAATTGTGGTTGGGCTATGGTTAGGGTTTGGCATTAACTGGTTATGGATATAACACTTTGGTTAGGCTGTCCAAATGAATGGACGCCAATGGAGAGTCCAGGGATGTAACGGTATGAGAATATCATATTTTGTATACTTAAAGGTTCCATATTATGCAAAATCAACTTTTTAATCATTTTAATACTTATATTTGGGACTCTGGAGGTCCTATCAGTCGGCCAAGTGTGAAAAAAGATGACTCACTCATGTTTTTGTGGTCCTCCTCAGTCTAAGTACAGGAGATAAAACAAGCGATTCCTGGAATTGTTGTCTCGCAGAGCTCCACTTTTTCTGTAAAACACGCAAGAGTGTTAAGCGAAGGCAACAGCATCCAAAAACCGGAAGTGTGCGAAAAGTTCTCTTCTTGGCTCCACAGTGCAGCACAGAGTTCTACACAAACTTCCAGCCTCAGAGGATTTATCTGGCCAGTGGATACACGTTATACAGTATATCACAGCAATGTGTCTGCTAGAGCCTGCAAATGATCACTTTTCCAAATGCTAACTGCTGTTAGCTCCCAGTAGCCTCTGTGGCTGATGTCATTTCCTGTCCCTTAAGTTTCGTTTTACTTTTTTTAAGGTGGACCTAAAGAGATACTACTAAACCGAGCATTCTGAACAGAGCTGTTTTGGCAGGGTGATTGAACTGCTGTGGTGCTTCATCCTTATGGTATTTTGACCAAAGCATGTCACAGACATGGGAACTAGGTTAACTTGGAGAAATAGGATATAATATGGGATCTTTAAAACATGTTCCAAAAACACTGATACACCAATATAAATTTAAATATTTTCACCAAAATGTATATATGCATAGATTTATTATATATGAAAATGAATCATAATCCAAAACAATAACAAAACGCTCCAAAATGGACATTAAAGCCAGTTAAAAAGACAAAACTGTGCAGCTTTAATAAACAAGTAAAAGTCAGTAAGTTTACAAGAGTAAGTTGGACAGAAAAAACTCGACATATTTCACTCAAGCTTAAGGTTAACTTGCCTTGCGTTACCCTCGGTTGAGGATTTTGTCAGAGTTTGTTCGTTTTCCTTTTGCTGCAAGACGACACAGGTTTATGACCTGGTCGGAACAAGGGCCTTTCAGCACTCTCCCCCAGCCCAAAAACTGGGGATTATGCAAATCGGACACTCTAAATTGACCTTTATCGAGTGTGATCGTGGATGGTTGATTGTCTCCCCTGTGATGGACTGGCGACCTGTCCTGAATGGACCCCCCTCCTTTCACCCAATGCCAGCTGGGATTGGCACCAGCAACCCTCATGTGGAGGATAAAGCAGTAGAAGATTGATGGAATATAGGGAGATAATCATACATCATCGTTAAGTTGTTAGAATAGAGTTATCGTCACTCGGAAAAAAGCGGCGTCTGAATTATGGGCTCAAATCCTTTTCAAAGTCTGTAAATCCGCAGGGATAAAAGAAGTCTGTGTTGTTTGGCGACGTGGACGTGTTTTACGTTCCCTCCTCCAGACGACTTCTGTCGCTAAGAGTGCGACAAAAGTTGCCGTGACCCTGAAAATGAGAAACTGCATTTATTAGTTACATCAGTGCCTCACCCACTGTGGTCAGGTCAAGGTTTTCACACTTTAACATTTGCATATAAGTGGTTGTCCAGTGGTCAAATAATTAAAATGGTCCTGAAACATACACACATAATAATAATAATAATACACACTTTGTCTATGTTTATTTTGAATCTATGTTGAAAGGAGACTAATTAGCATATGTCTGGTATTTTCTGCTTCTATTTATTGCATTTCAACAACATCGCATTATTAAAGATGTGAAACGACGAAGGTGACGCTGACATTCCTGAGCAACAACGCTACATTTCGCGACTTCAGACGTGTCGTGCGATGTCCGCGCTCCAAAGGTAAAGGGCAGATTTCAGCAGTGTTTGGCAGGAAATAGAATCTGGACATTTGTTGGGCTGAAATTCAAGGAAGACGGAGAGGAAAGAAAGGATAAGGAGTGAAGTCAATGAGCAGGCGGAAATAATATTCAGCCTCTCTCTATACATCCTCTCTGCTGCACTGCCAAAGTTTTACATCATGTCTCCACATTCAAAACTTTTCCCTTCGCCATTTATTTCCCAACCCCTTCATTTCATCGAACTTTTTATTTCTACCCCCGCAAATTATCTCAAGCGAGCCTCCGTAAATTATTTAAAAACATATTTCGCAACTATTACAGACAAGTGGATTATCTGGCTGAATAAAATAAAAAGCTTTGAATTGATTAAGCTCTGTAAATGTGCTTGAGCCACTGGAGGACTCTCAGGCTCAATTTAAGATGGTGAAGTAGTAGCGAGCAGAATCTCCGTTTCCCTCTTACTGCCGCAAAGTATCATATTAATCTGTAAAGCAGTATGTGGAGAGAGAGGAGTCAGGCGAACATGATGAGATCGATACAGAAGAAAACAAACAAAACCTTCTAATATGGAGAATAAACGGCATGTGGTTTTCCTCGATGCTTAACGATCTTAAACAGTGATAGAATTGTTTGTCTGCTTTAAGAATCACTTTTTGATTGTTTTACATTCCTCACGTCCAAAACGTTTGTCCCCAAACGGGTTCTGATGTGATTTATGTGATTTTAACAGCTAACTGCTACTGCTTTTTTTCTAGTAGCACGTGTATTCTCATCGGGTTAGAGCTGCACAGCCAACGGTCCTGCTGCTCTTGGTGTATGCACCCCAACCATTAAGCGATTTAGCCGCCCCATTAGTTTCCATGCTTGGTTCGAAAATGCCAGCTCGTACTCAAGTATAAGTCAGGCTGAAACGAGGGTCACAGCAGAGAGTCAAATTAACAGTTTCTCTGAACAGTGAGGGGTGAAACATCGCCACCAGTGAGAGGGAGGAGGTGCTATTAGTCTTTTGGGGTTCAGATTAATCCTGAACAACACTCTTCATGTTGCACCTCATTGTTCCCCTGCAGAGTTTTGTAAACACACGTTTACTGGAATTTGACGGCATGATGTCGCTCATATGCATAAGACCCTTTTCCACTAGAATGCAATGATACGCCTCGCCTCGGTACGGTATGCTTATTTTCCATGAGCAATAGTACAATAGAACCTCTGGGGAGGTTCATAGCAAACTGAGGCGATACCATGCGTGATGTCGTCAGACTGCCGGCCACTGATTGGTCAGTCAAGTGACGTCTGACACAAGAATAAAGCCGAACAACGCCAAACTGTGGATCAGTTAAGAAGACTTAACAACCCTAAAAACGTGGGGTGAGAGAGCGGCTGCCCGTTTTATTCTACCATAGACGCCAGTAAAGCGGATAAGTCAATTTTCGGGGGGGTATTTCGAAAGGTTTCCTCGCGACATTGTTTTGAAATGTCTTCTCACTAACACGGAGGTCTTTGACAGCGGAGAGATTTCTGAAGGCAGTGATTTTGAGGAGTTCTCGTCTTCGACGACGTCATCGCTGATAACTTCGAACGGCGCTGAACAAATCGACCGCGATTTATGGTTAAAACATAATTATGTTTGAAGACGACGAGGTCGGCGATAATGACGATAAATGCCACCGTAATCGACGGAGTGTTTACAACCGCGCACCAGCGGTGAAAGTGGATTTACCTGCAGATGCCGCAGCGCTGTAAGCACTATCACCGTCACATGTGAAGCAGACTGTTTTTTTTCCAGGCGCTTCAGGCCTTAATGGGTTAACAGAGGAGTCTGGTGTATTTAGCTACAGCAGGTCATGGAGGAAGTACTTAACAAATCTTTTTAAGTAACTGATTCTAATGATTCGGTTCCACTGAAAACAGTCACTCGTTTGTCATTCGTCACATGTTTTGTTTGTTGTCGTGTGCAAACTAGAGCTGAAACGATTAATCGATGAATCGATTATTAATCGATTACTAAATAAATCGCCAACTATTTTGATAATCGATTAATCGGTTTGAAGCTTTTTTCATGATTAAAACAAGATTTCTGATTGTTTCAGCTTCTTAAATGTGAATATTTTCTTTGTTTCTTTGCTCCACATAACAAAGAAATCATTAAGACTGAATCATTTTGGTTTGTGGACAAAACAAGACGTTCGAGAACATCATCATTTCCAGCTCCAACGTTTTTTTTTTAGCATTTTCTGACATTTTATGGACCAAACGATTCATCGATTAATCGAGAAAAAAATCGTTAGTTGCAGCTCTAGTGCAAACCAAAGGCACGGCAGTTTCATGCAGCCGTGCTGTGATGACTCCGCCCCCGTTGAGGAAGAACTATATTGTAATGGAAACAACCAAACCATGTAGAGGCGATGTGGCGGATACACGGTGCTAGCCGACTTTTGCGGACATGCAGACACTGAAAGTATGACACCGGGCCTTAACCTTTCAAGATAAAAATTTTTGTTTGATTTTTACGAGAATTTGCTCATGAATGTAGAAATTAAGACTTAACAAGGTCACGCAAACATACAGTCGGATTATAGCTCATGTGTGACTTGACAGGTCCTGCATATGCTGTGACATAGTGGAGTGTTTTTTTTTTCCTTTTTCCACACTGGCAAGTGATCTCAGGGGAGAAGTTTAATTCTCCTCTGAGTAAGGGTGCCATTAAAATGCAATGACATTAGATTAATGTCTCATCTTGTAAGTGACATTCAGTCCTCATTGTATCGCAATATTGTACGGTTGCAAGTCGAAACACGGTAGGATGCAAAGTGTCGTGTAACGAGGAGGGTTATCTGGAAGAGTAAGGGACAACGGGAAAACCTGTGAAGCCGTGTTTTATTCAGCTAATTATAGAATGTTGGATACATGGCTGATCTCACCGAGAAATGAACAATGTGAATATTTGAATGGGTGAAAAGGTTTTAATCCGAAATGTCTCCTAGCATTGTGAACAATTCATAATTCACACATCCATCTGTAGTGCAATTAAACCAAATAAAGTAGACTAAAAGCCCTACTGGCTTTCCTGTTAATGACCTTTCCTGTGGCAGCCCATCATAGTCCAATACGTTGTCATTGTAAAGCGCTCTCTCTCTCTCTCCTTCTTAAAGTGAGTGTAAAGCAAATGCACTTTCTCCTCCTCACAAATTATATTCGGTAGAAAAGAACATGGAGTAAATAATTACGGAGTGAAGATTGATAACCGTTTCTCTTTCGATGGAGGTTTGAAGCCCGCGCTTACGTTAATGTTCTGTAGCGATGTTCACCTTTTTAAAGGTGAAGTAAGTAGTTTATAGTGCCATCCAGAGGAGAGGCTGAAATTTACAACAAAGAACTGCTCCTCTGCTCACCCCCTCCCTTCCCTGAGCGCTACGGTATCCTCAGCTGGTCAAATGTCGTCCTCGTCGTCTTTCTCCGTGTCAGCAGATGAGGTTCGTGAGGCGAGGGAGAGGGTGAGCTATCGCGGCCGTAGCAGACGAAGCGGAGAGAGAGGAGGCGGGACTTCCGCTACAAGTAAAGAGACGCTTGTTTTGTTCTCTCGCGTTTGTCCTTACAGGCTCCGGTAGAAACATGGCGTCACCGTGCTAACAGTGGCTATGCAACCGCAGTCCGCGGTCATGTTATTTAACATGACTTTTTGAAACACTACGAAAATGAAACAAAAACTATTATACAGCGACTAGACAATGCAGGAGCACATAATATGTATAAAAAAGTGGATTTTGGGTTATATAAACCCATAAATACTACACAGTGTCCCTTTAAGTCCACACTAAAGTGGCGACACCCCAAGAGCAAAATGTTGCAGAATTTTACAGAATTTGTTCGCACATTTTTCACTAAGCGACTTTTTAAGTTATTAAAATGTGATGAGTGGTGAGTCGGCGACATTTTTAATTGCTTTACAGGCAATTTAAGGTCTTTTTTTTTTTCAACACGTTATCTGGGCTTTACTTCTGTATATGGTCTCATGCCATGCTTCTCTGCACGCTCAAAAGTAATTTTCTCTAAACAGCACTTCGCTGTCTGTCTTAGTGTAGCTTTGACCTCAGTCATAAGATAGATAGCCACAACAACTCGGGCATCATCTCCGAGTCTCATGGTCAGCGAGTCTCTTTCTCAGTGGGAGACAGAAAAACTCGTATCCGCAACACAATCTGTGCCATGTGAGGACCATGTTGTGCTTTGAATGCGCATCACGAAGCACTGCTGTTTAAAATGGGTGGCCTGACACTAGGTCAACTCATCTTTCTTCTCCTCCATGCATTGCGCATTAATAAAGTGTTTTTGCCTGAGACTTCTGCGTCTCCCCTAAAACTCTGCGTAGCCGCTCTCCAGATTGCCAGACTACAATCGCTGATACCTGACCAGTGATGTGATTCATAATGCAACACCGCGGCTGTTCTGAAGTTGCTTTTAAAAAATGTATAGTTTAGTTTCAGGACAGTATTCAGGGCAAAACATGACTTTATACATTTTTTTTTTGTTACTGCCTCACATACACTCATAAATGTCTGATATTACTAAAACAATGTTCAGTGCAAAATTGATCGTGCTCTACGGTGATACTGTACGTCTGCGTCTGTGCCTCGTAAAATCCCACCTACTTGCCTTTTTCTGACTCTTTTTTTCTTTCTTTTCCTCTTGCAGCGTCTGTCAACGGAGCAGCGACGCAGTCTGCACAGCCTGGATTGTGTGTGTATTTGAGTGCGTACACACACACACACACACACACACACCTGTGTGAGAGCTGATGACACACTGTCTGTATGTGAGATGAGGAGAAGCTAAGTGGCTACGACGACCACCCCCCGATCAGACAGTTTCCTGTGATGTAAGATGGATTAGAGCCCCACACTACAGGAGATCAAAGGTAGGAGAAAGATATGGGGTAATAATCAGCCACCACTCGCCTGCTCCTGTTCAGCCATGACATGAGTGAAGCAGAGAGGGGGGGAAAGAATAGGATAGGATAAGGTCTTTGTGTCATTTGTGTGCTATAAACTTACCTTCCTTTGTGTGCCCGGTTATTATCCATGCTGGCATCGGCTTATCTGTTATATTGATATAGTTAAAACATTGAATTTAAAAGTTGTTAATGTCAAATTTTGGACAATTAAGATGCACGCCGCGTCGCTGAGCAGATCACTGACAAAGATATGAGACTGGATTCATTGTCAGCTCTCCTAGAGTTATCTTTTAAAGAGCGTGCATATCATAACTTACTTTTCTTTATTATTTATTTCTGTGGTAATTGAAATAGGTGTATTGTAGACCCATTTTCGCAACGGTTGTATTATGTTGACATAGGGAGAATCTATGTGTACAAGGATTTAATGAAAAAAAAAAAAAAAAAAATGCCAACAATCCAGCACATCACTGGTGGTGAAGATCAGGACAGGCCTCTGAATTGTTGCCCACGTCTCCAATTTTGTCAGCAGTTCTAAAAAGGTCTGGTGTTGCTCCTGTGAGCTGGAGAAACGACTGAGCCAGGGAAAACACACTCCTTCGATTGTGATTAGTATGCTGCATCGCCTGCTCCGTTTATAAATAAAACTGTCAGTGATGGCAACAAGTTCCGGGGGTGATTTCTCTGGAAGTTGTTTGGAAGTAATTCTTGAGAATGCAGGGAAATTGGTGAGTGAATCAGGAGCAGGTGATAAAGGTTAAAGGTCCCATATTATGCAAAATCAACTTTTTAATCATTTAAATCCTTATATGTGGGACTCTGGAGGTCCTATCAGTCGGTAAATTGTGAAAAAAAGATGACTTGCTCATGTTTTTGTGGTCCTCCTCGGTCTAAGTACAGGAGATAAAACATGCGATGTTGAATTCCGCACTCAGTGGGACGTCACAATGTGCTAAATTCCTGGAATTGTTGTCTCTGTAAAACACGCGAGAGTGCTGGCGAGGGCAACAATATCCGAAAAGTTCTATTCTTGGCTCCACAGTGCAGCACAGAGTTCTACACAAACTTCCAGCCTCAGAGGATTTATCTGTCCAGTGGATACATATTATATATGACGGCAATGTGTCTGCTAGAGCCTGCAAATGATCACTTTTCCAAATGCTAACTGCTGTTAGCTCCCAGTAGCCTCTGTGGCTGATGTCATTTCCTGTCCCTTAAGTTACGTTTTACTTTTTTTTAAGGTGGACCTAAAGAGATACTACTAAACAGAGCGTTCTGAACAGGGCTGTTTTGGCAGAGTGATTGAACTGCTGTGGTGCTTCATCCTTAAGGTATTTTGACCAAAGCATGTCACAGACATGTTCATTAGGACACCAGGGAACTAGTTTAACTTGGAGAAATAGGGTATAATATGAGTCATTTAATGAAAAATTAGGAAACAATTGATTGGTGAATGTTTGAAATAGCAAAACGACCCTGTCTGTTGATATATTCAACCCAACATTAAAATAGCCTTCATTGTGAAATTTTCTTGCGTTTTACTTCAATTGAATAATGTACTTGTTAATTAAAAAAACTAAGAAGATATTTTCTTTCAGACGAAATGAGTTATCTCTCAAAATATGAGACACAACCTTGAGAGCACAAAAGCTTCTTATTGGACTATGTTTCAGCAATGTTTGCCTGATAGGGAATTATTATTTTATTTCAATTCCTTTGATCGAGAGGTTTTTGTCTGGCCACGTGAAAAAGCGAGCCATTAAAAAAACCAAACATTTTTACCTTCGGAATGACAGACATACTGTATTTTTAGTCGCCATTAAGCTGTTTTTCCTCAGTGATGCACGCTATAAATCAGTAAAACTTTCATTATTTTTGTCACTTTATAGCAAAAAAAAAGAACTGTCCAGTTTTCGTTGCCAAGAAGGGCGAAACAAAGTCGACGAATATATTTACTGCTGTGACTGCACGAGCCCATTAGAATTGATGATGCGGTACTTTTAAAATATTGATAGAATTATGACGGTGACGATCAATCATGTGTGTTTGCATATCAAGGAGAAAATACACGTCGTTTTTAAAATCCCATTTCTTTTGTCAACTTATGTCCTGTCAGCATGTTGCTGGTTGCAGGCCTGACTCTAATCTGACTCAGATTAATGCCATCAAAATGAAGAAAGTTCCAGATAACGCATGAATGTCACCTTTTATCCTACAACATAAAACCAGGCCGTCATTTTCAGCATTTTATTTTAGGGCTGCAGAGATATATTGTATAGTTATAGCACATTTTGTTTAATATATTGAAGACTATGTTTTATAAAGACTTTTCTCCACCTGCCACCTGCTGTGCTCTATTTAGAGGGAAAATAGAAAGCTTCACAGAAGCCATTCAGGTAAATACTGGGATGATTCAAAACCTCAGAATGTTTTATTTTTAGAATCAACAGAACAGAATGTAATGCATAATTAATTTCTTATCCCCTTACCTTAACTTCAGCCTATCTTATTTAACAATTAGCATTGGACATTGGCTACTTTTTTTCCATCACTATGTTAAAACGTACAGTATATACAGACGCTGTAAGAATTTGCAATAAAGAGTGTCTTATATCCCTTTTTTTTTTTTTTCAACACAACCTATAGGCAAAAAAAGTAATTTTCACCAACTGTATAGCAAAAAGTACTTAAAGGGGACAAATTATACCCTATTTTCCAAGTTAAACTAGTTTCCTGGTGTCCTAATGAACATGTCTGTGACATGCTTTGGTCAAAATACCATAAGGATGAAGCACCACAGCAGTTCAATCACCCTGCCAAAACAGCCCTGTTCAGAACACTCTGTTTAGTAGTATCTCTTTAGGTCCACCTTAAAAAAAAGTAAAAAGGGACAGGAAATGACATCAGCCACAGAGGCTACTGGGAGCTAACAGCAGTTAGCATTTGGAAAAGTGATCATTTGCAGGCTCTAGCAGGCACATTGCCGTCATATATAACATGTATCCACTGGACAGATAAATCCTCTGAGGCTGGAAGTTTGTGTAGAACTCTGTGCTGCACTGTGGAGCCAAGAATAGAACTTATCACAGACTTTCGGTTTTCGGATACGGTTGCCCTCGCCAGCACTCTCGCGTGTTTTACGGACAAAGCGGAGCTCTGCAAGACAACAATTCCAGGAATTTAGCGCATTGTGACGTCCCAGTGAGCGCAGTTCAACATTGCGTGTTTTATCTCCTGTACTTAGACTGAGGAGGACCACAAAAACATGAGTGAATCATTTTTTTTTTTTTTGATAGGACTTCCAAAGTGCCAATCTAAGGATTTAAATTATGAAAACGTTGATTTTGCATTATATGTCCCCTTTAAAATGTTTAAAATCTGATTTAATTTGTGAAATCTGGAAATACGTCACAGTTCAAAGTTCACTTGGCTTCATTCATAATGTTGACTCAACAAGGAGGACGGAGGAAAAAAAACACATTTTAATTCCAGAATATCTGACCTATAAACATACACCCTCAGGATGTCAAATAAGGAGTTGTTTATTATTCCCAAAACACACTATTACCATAGGTGGGGGGTTAAGTTAAGGGGTTTAACCTCAGCAATGTAAAACCAGGCTGTTACCCACACACAACCCTTTAAAGACATGGCACAAGTGCATGGAGTGTACATGCACACACACACACACCCATATCAAATTCATGATGACATGTTTTGAATTTTTTTAAGCCTCTACAAGCAGCTCCATGATGCTGTGAATACCAATGCTGCCGTATGAAGACAATTGAATTTCTCTGTGGCATCAGTGCCCTATGACAACTCCCGCTGAGTGAATTTGAATTTTTACTGACTTTGGCTCAAGGACAGTGGAGATTTTGCGTGCAAGGTGCACATTGGTTATCACTCTGGTGCAGATGACGTGTGACTTCCCCCCCAGTATGTGTCAACAGCAGCGTTCAGCGTCGCCACTGGGTAAATCCTCTTGCACAGCCTGACTGGAGATGTCAAACTGATTCCGTTATGTCACACTCATCGGAAGATCATCACTGCACATCTTTGTTTATCCCATCATGGATTCTCCAGCCACTGTTTGGATTAAATTCTAATTTACCCCCCTTAGCAGTAACGATGCATATTCAGTAAAGTTTTTTTCCCCCCATCCTTTCCAGAGGAAGTTTTAAAAAACGTGGTGGGTGTTTAGTTTGGAGCTGTGTGTGTGTGTGTGTGTGTGTGTGTGTGTGTGTGTGTGTGTGTGTGTGTGTGTGTGTGTGTGTGTGTGTGTGTGTGTGTGTGTGTGTGTGTGTGTGTGTGTGTGTTCTTGTACTTGTGGCATACTGAGGACCAGTGAGGGTTTTTAACCAACAAAGTGAGGTCATTTTTACAGAGTGAGGACATTTTGGCTGGTCCTCACTTCCTTAGGTTGCTATAACATGCTATACTCAATTTGTAAAAAAAAAAAAAAAAATTCTAATTTTGGACGACATAGTATAGTATAACGTTTTTGTCAGATTTTGGACCAAAAATTTTGGCGGATTTTTTTTTCAAATCTTGGACGACAGTATAGCATGAGGTTTTTGTCAGATTTTGGACCAAAAATTTTTGGTCAAATTTTTTTTTTTTTTCTTGGTCCACATAGTATAGTATGACTTTTTTTTGTCAAATTTTGGACCAAAATTTTTTTTTACAAATTTTTTTTCAACTTTTGGATGACAGTATAGTATGACATTTTTGTCAAATTTTGGACCAAAACATTTTTGTCAAAGATTTTTTCAAATTTTGGACGACATAGTATAGTATGACGTTTTTGTCAAATTTTGGACCAAAAATTTGTGGTCAAATTTTTTTTTTTAATGTTGGTAGACATAGTATAGTATGACTTTTTTGTCAAATTTTGGACCAAAAATTTGTGGTCAAATTTTTTTTTTTAATGTTGGTAGACATAGTATAGTATGACTTTTTTGTCAAATTTTGGACCAACATTTTTGTCAAAGATTTTTGTAAATTTTGGACGACATAGTATAGTATGACGTTTTTTGTCAAATTTTGGACCAAAGATTACAAAAAAAAAAAAAATTATCGAAAAAGTTTTCCAGCCCTTTTTGCTCTGGGGCTCCACCTGCAGAAATGTTATGATTCTGCAACCAGTTCTTTATAGATGTCATTCATGAAGTAGATATTTGTAATTGTGTTGTGAAGTGGAAATGCTGGTCCTCACTTTGTCAGCAACCCAGTCCTCAGTATGCAGCAAGTACAAGAATGTGTGTGTGTGTGTGTGTGTGCACATACATTTGAAAAAGTGTTTATATTCATATGTAAGCTGAATTCATGAGTCTGCCTCAGTCTGCCCTCCTGTCATGTTGCCGCGGGGGCCACCTGCCTTTTTTTTCCCCCGCTTCCTTTCCGGCTGCTCCTGAGAAGCTGAGATAATGCCCCGCCGATGTTTGTCTGCTCCCTGGCAGATTAAATGACTTTGGCAGACAGCTACAGTAAAAACCGGGGGGCCAATGTAGAACTTGCTTTGGATAACTCTGGTGACCGCAATGGTGCCGCTGCACGGCTAATTGCTCTTCAGAGAGAGCTGAGTGGGCCATTCTGGGAGATGTCTGCTCATTTATTTGCGAGTAGAAACGTTAAATGATTCTGGAAAAAATCAAAGATAATTTCACTGATTTCCCTTTAGCTAATAATGACTGACAAGCAATCAGTAAACCCATGATTGCATAAATGATGGGTGCAATTAAAGTCTGTGGGTCACCACCACCAGAGACATACAAGTCATTTTGTCTGCTGCATGTGTTTCTCTCTGTATGGCATTTAAATATGCGTTTCTTTTTTGTTTTACATATTCAGTACCAAGTTCCATTTTAATACTTGCGATTTCAAGGTTTCCGTAATTGACAATTTCCAAAATGAAAGACAGTTTCGTGGTCGTCAGTGCTTCAACAGTTTGCTTTATTGCTCCGTCATATTGGTACAAATGGGGCTTATAGTTGTCATGTCTGTAACGTGAAAGTCCTTGAAGAAGCACATTTTTTTGCTAATGGAATCTTGATTGTTTATATATGACATCGTTCACTGCCTCTAATGAGTTATTTTTTTTTGTAATTCGGGCGTATTGTAATATGATCAAACGGCAGATGCTGTCTCAAAAGCGAGGACATCAAAAAACGTACATGTCGCTGTTAATGCCGTGTAAGTCGATGTGCTTTATTCTGCTGTGCTTACTCTCAGAGCCTCAGGCTGTGACTTTAGGGTTGTAAGATTACAGCGCACAGTAGAAGTGCTTAATTAGGCCTTTTCTTCTTCTGTGAAAAACGTTGCGGGGACCTCTGGGACAGAAAATAACTGTACTTCTTCCTCCGCTGTTAGGGTTTGCGGGGAGTGTGAGAAAGATTTAAAAAATAAAATAAAATGCAAAGAGGGTAAATGAATGAACAATTTTGAATAAATATCTGATTTGCGATTGTTTTGACAGGGATTGCGATGGTATGTGGAATGGTCATTTTTAACATCGTTATTCTCATTTCTACACAACATTTCTGTCTAATGTTTGTGCAGAAACACATTTTGGCTTAAAGGTGAAGTAAGTAGTTTATAGTGACATCTAGAGGAGAGGCTGAAATTTACAACAAAGAACTGCTCCTCTGCTCACCCCCTCCCTTCCCTGAGCGATACGGTGTCCTCAGCCGGTCAAATGTCGTCCTCGTCGTCTTTCTCCGTGTCAGCAGATGAGGTTCGTGAGGCGAGGGAGAGGGCGAGCTACCGCGGCCGTAGCAGACAAAGCGGAGAGAGTGGAGGCGGGACTTCCTGCTACAAGTAAAGAGACGCTTGATTTGTTCTCTCGCGTTTGTCCTTACAGGCTCCGGTAGAAACATGGCGTCTCGCTGCTAACAGTGGCTATGCGACCGCGGCCCGCGACCATGTTATTTAACATGACTTTTTGAAACACTACGAAAATGAAACAAAGAATATTATACAGCGACTAGACAATGCAGGAGCACATAATATGTATACAAAAGTGGATTTTGGGTCATATAAACCCATAAATACTACATATTGTCCCTTTAAACAAAATTGAAAATTGCAGTATAGGCTGTATTGTGATTTCCATAAAAAAAATTTCAGCCCTAATCTGCATCATTCCTTTGTCCCTCTGTGTCCGACATGACCTTTTTCCACTAAAAGGCTCAGATAAATAAGAGGTTATTGCAAAGTGTTAAGAGGTTAATGCGTTATAGCAAAAAGGTCACATAAAGGGGAGTTAATGGTGAGAAAAGAGGGAGGTCAAAGAAGGAGGGGAAAAAATGGATGATAAATGGATTTTTAGAACTTCTGTTCCCTTAGTATTATAAAAAAAAAACTGTTTCCACACTTAGTCCTGCATGAGACGTTATACACTAAAAGTCTCCCAATTCCTCGTTTTGTTCATTGTTATTTCAAACTGGAGTGTTGGCTCATCACTGCTGTTTTTCTCAGCTCTCTCATGTGGACAAAATTGTTTTGTTTTTCCTCTCTCTTTCTTTCAGTCTGATTGACTCGTGTTTGATCAGAGCTGTTTAAATAGTTGTCTCAATATTTACATTTATGCTGCGTGTTTGCGGCCCAACAAGCAGCAGAATATCGTTTTGTCCGTCGCGTTGTTGCTCCCCATCTCATGCGCCAGTATCGCCAGGACCTTGCTATTGTGTGTGTCCGACAACTCCGCTGGAAAACGAAACACGGTAAACCTTGGCTGTGAGTCGCATTAAATTGAATACACGCGTGCGAGGAAGCGTACGAGGGATCTAAGGGTTTTGAAAGCTTTAAGGGGTACAGCTTACGAGATGAGAGCTCAGGCGGAATTGAACGCTCAAATTGAAGCACAACTCCCTCTACTGTAGGTACAGCCTGAAAAAACCATCCTTCACACATACTGGACCATACACATGCTTTATGCTGTAATACCTGGTTTATTGAATTGTAGTCATTATAATTCTTAATTAATCAGTGTTGAATTGACTTGAATCATCTGTGGCAAATTCTTGCTTGCACGTAGTAGCAGCAACTGTCAGGTTAAGGGTGAATTCCAATTCCTTGCTTAACCCTCAATCTCAATGCACGCTCCCTCTAGTGCAAGTGCTGTCCCGATTCTCAGAAAAATTAAGTTGAGGGGCAAGTTTAAGGGCTGTATCGCCCCTCAATATTGAAATTTTCCGAGACCACCGCTGGGAGCAAGGGCTACCCAGAATGCATTGCGTGTTTTTTAACATAACAAAGATGGTGCCAAAAGCAGCGAAACGAGAACGCTTCAAATTTAGTATTTTCTTTGTTAATAGAGATATAAAATGATGAAAACCATTGTATTATCTTAGTTTAGGCCCATATTATGGATTACTGACGTCATTGTTGTGTAACATTTATTTTTATTTTACAATCTTTTGTCAATAGCCGGCCGGTGCGGACAAGCTGTCTTTTACTTTTCAATAAGCCGTGGTGTGTGGTAACTGTCAGCTGCATATGTCCGTGGTTGTGGTATTTGTATGAGTATCATCTTATAACTAACTGACAACCTAATAACTTGACTGACAAACGGATCGCAATAAATAATCGTGACGTAAATGTGTTTTTCTTTTTTTGCAGTTGACAGACTGGATGCAACTTTCGCGTTATTCTGCCCCCCACAGTCTGAAGACGAATCTGCATTTAAGGGGTGTCCCATTTCTAAGTGACAAAATAACCCTCAACACTTGGTTTTGAGGGCCAGTTAAGATTAAGGGTTTAGCTTGAGGGTTAAGATTGAGGGTTAAGATAGGAATTGGAATTGGCCCTAAAAGTCAGAAGCACTCGGGGGTTAAAGTATGCAAGCTGTGTTGTTTTTTTTTTAGCTCAGTATTTTCATAAATATGCTTTACTTTACTCAAGATGTGGTGGAGAAACAACAAACCCAGCAGGTTGAGCTTGTTAGACTGCGATGATCGAAGCTTTTGCATAAAACTCTCACTGACACGAACGTTATTGTTCGTTAAAAATGGGCCGAGCGGCGGTTCTTCTTCAACGCGTTAACTGTGGCTACTGCACTGCATGTCCCACTGTGCAGCCCTGCAAACACGGAGCAGTGATTTTTGTCAGCATTATTAACTGCTGTTGGCCTTTATCAAGGCACTGCAGTGCATAATTGGAAAATCCAAAACCATGAAACATAACCTCCATAAAGTCTTCTTTGCCACTTGCGTCAGAGTTATTTATGAACACGCACTGTAATTTCTGCTATCTAGTTTTGGAAGTGTATAATGGAGTCACTCTTACTCTCTGTGGCACAGATCTATCGTTGTAGCTCAGCGGTTTTCTTAGTTTTCTTTGAGTCGTATATATATATCTGTAAATGCAGCCAGTGCCCAGGTCTTGCGTTAGCTACCATATTGCCCTGTTGAATCGCAGCGACTGTCCTCTACAGGTCCTCCGTCTGGAATCACAAACAGAGAGAAGGTCAGCTCAGGGTGGAGTTGTTGCATGGAGAGGTGAAATTCGAGATAACAAAGAAAGGGATAATTGAGCTAAGGAGAAATGAATGACTTACGTATAAGGTGAACCAGAAGAGAACATGAGATAATTGGAAGATGAAGGGTTTTTGGCAAAAGTGAAAAAAGGAGAATGAGACCGTCAAAGACCTCAGATACTTGGAACGACTGAGCCCTTGAAGTCATGGATACCTTTTTTTTCCAGTCTTGTCTGCACAATGTGTCTCAAGAGCTAGAGCATTAAGAGTGTCTTCATTTTATTTGCGGAGTTGTCTTGCTGTGAGGAGCTCAAGAGATGAATTTATAGTATGTTGTGTGTAACTAAGATAAATTGCACTTTCTTTGGATTGTATGTGGAGTGACTAGTATTGCTGCCTTGCAGCAAGAAGGTTGTTGGTTTCTCCCACTGGCTCTCTCGACTATACAGAAGGTGTGAAAGTGAGAGTGGTGAATGGTTGTTTGTCTCTACATTTGTTGGCCCTGCAGTGGTATGACGACCTGTCCAGGACCTGTACCCCGCACTTTAGCCCTGTCCAGGCCGAGATTGGCTCCGACAGCGGACTCATTTGGTAGATAAATAAATTAAGAATAAATGAATGTGACTCTATTAGATGCACAGAAGGAAATAATTGAACGAGTGCAATCGTCAAAGTCACCTCAGCATCTCCAGACGAAATCAGTGTGAGAATGAAGGGCAGCAGCTGGTAGCCACGGCAGCTGGCTCCAGCGATGTGTGGTCAGGGGTGGTATTGTTTCAGGCATTTGCGGATGCTCTGAAATCCCATTTACAAATTGGAAGGGGACACGAGTCACACTCACTCACAAACTGCTGCTGTCACAGGCTAAGCTGGCTGATGGATGGGACCACTTGGCATGGAAGATCTAATGATAATGGGGCAGAGGAGGTCAGAGCTGGATTATGACTGTTTGGTGGCGTAAAGACAGTGATTGTGACGGTACTCCTTCAAGTTCATAGAAACCACTGAGTTCCATTTGATTATGCTAATAGGGCAGTTATGGTTGGTTATTAATGGATGCAAAAATTGGATGCACATCCTAATCCCAGACCTATTCTGAAATGTCAAAAGGGTCCAATGATTGCACTGTGTATGCAATGTCTATTTAACGGCAGGTTAAAGTTTCTCACCTTGTTAGAGATGATCATCTGTATTTGTCAGCTGAAACGCTAAAAGATCGTTAACTAATGACTTTCCCTTATAACGCTTTTTGAACGTATTACAGTTTAGTGTACAAAGAGCAGTGAGAGGATGTATGTTATGTCTTTGTTTCTTAGGACAACACAGATTGACAAAGATCTGCTCTAGCTTTGGTATTTCAGGTTATGCCAGAGACTCTTTGTGCCTTTCTGCATGTTCGCCCAGGTTTTCTCGGGGTTTCTCCTGTTTCCTCCCACAGTCAAAAAACATGCAGATTTGGGGATTAGGTAAATGGGACACTCTAAATTGACGAGTGGATGGTTTATTGCCTCTTTGTGGCCCTGTGATGGACTGGCAACCTGTCCAGGGTGCACCCTGTCGGCTGGGATTGGCACCAGTGCTCCCCTGTGGCCCTCATGTGGAGGATAAAGTGGTAGAACATGAGTGAATGATCAGCATAAATACATAAATTAATCCTTTATCAGTTCCTTCTCTGCATTTAACCCATCCTCTAGTATAAACCTCCTTTGACGAGGAGCAGTGGGCAGCCACTGAGCAGCACCTGTGGAGCAATGGGGGTTGTTTACCTTGCTCTCGGGGAACCCTATAGCCATGGTGGGTATTTGAACTGGCCAGGTTCCCTTTCCACTTGCCTATGGGTTGCCCTGGATTATAATGCAGCACAATCAGTTTTTTTCAGTACGTCCCAGAAAACACTTGTGTGATTTCTTTTGTTAACATTGGCCTAGTGGTTAGGGCTTCGAGCTTGCGACAGCAAGGTAGCCGGTTCGATCCCCGACCAGTCTGCTTACCAGTTTATCACGCGGCTGAAGTGCCCCTGAGCAAGGGGTTAGTTCCGGGTTAGTTTGTACTTCACCTCACTGTGTGCTGTGCTGTGTTCACTAATTCACGGTTGCAGTAATTGGAATTTCCCCATTGCGGGACTAATAAGGGAATCTTAATCTTAATTATAAAAAACAGTTGTTAACGTATCTGTCTCTCATTTTTTACAAATTATTCAAGGAAATGGAAGAAACAAAGCAATTCAGTTAACATCATAGCCTAATGGTATTCTATATTTACTTAATGCTATGCTAACTTTGCATTATAATTTCTCTTATCTGACAGAGTGTGGGGCGACTCTCATTCCATTATTTTCTGTCAGCTGCCTCTCATAAAGCTTAAGACCCATGACATTTCAAAACTAATTGAAGCCCAATGCTTGTCTTTGGAACTACAACTTAATATATTCTACCTCCAGAATTCTCCTGACTTTTGATAATCAAGGACTGTATTTGCATTCACTCCTGTACTGAAAATCCCGCGCTCTATATTTCCATTCTCATTTGGATTTTTAGTTTTCACTGAGCCGTGAACGGTTCTCCCATGACAGCGCAGGTAGAGAGCATCTGCGACTTGCGAAGAGACAATTTGCCGTTGAGTAACCCCAGTGTTTTGCATGTGAGTGACAGGTCCTTATCAGCGCTTCCGCTCGCTGATCAAAGTTGAAAGAGGGTCAGGCTGAATTAAAGACGAGCTAATTAAAATGTCCAGGGAACATGCCAGCCCTCATTTCATTTATCTCCCCTCATCACAGTCGGGTATAGAGGAAGAGGTGAGATGTTGGAGTGTGAAGTGTGTTATCCCATGAGTTGAACTGTATCTGTTACTGTAAGGAAGATTATTTAACAGTCTCTCTGGGTGCTTGGGAAAATCAGGAATGTGCTCTTGATAGACTTGTGTGTGCTGTGTGGTTTTCTCTCAGGATTTCCCATTCCCATGCATGCACACACAAATGTGTTATTGTTGGAATGAGACAAAGCATCATGTTAATATTACAATTTCCCTATTATTAGTAGTAATCATTTCCAAGTTGTATTGTTTGAGTTTTATACATTATCCACTTTCCCGTCGGTAAATCTTCAATGATAAAATTCACCGTAAAATGCTGCTCTCAGAATCAGCTTACCAGTTTATCACGGATGACGGATCGTCTTACTTGATTTTCGTTCTTCAACTTTTCTCTATGTGACTGCACATAATAAGCTTTTTTCATTGCAGTGAGCTTGACGACGATTGGACAAATGCGACAGAAATATCACTTCCACAGAAGCTCAGCTTCTCTCTGAATCCATAGAGTAGTGGGCTTCTGCTTGATGATTTCTGCCTTTTCTGTCCAAGGCCTGTGTGGATTTTGCAAGAGAAGTCTGTAGCATTCAGTTGAAATGCTGTAATAGTGTTTTTATTATACACTGTAAATAAAAACACTATAACAGCATTTCAGTTTTACATGATTATCGCGTTTCCTTGTAGAATTATGTCATGATAACTCATTTCATTTTTTAATTCCCATTTTGATTGTCTGCATGATGTAATGATGATTGATATAATGTCCATTACTTGTTTGCAACGTACCACAAAGGCCTTATTATTTTAATCATTTATTAACAATAGAAATGTATCAACTCTTGCCTTTGCAGCAAGATGACCTGGGTTTGCGACCCAAGAACAAGGGCCTTTCAGCATGGCGTTTGCATGTTCTCCCCGTGTGCGTGTGGGTTTTCGCAGTCCAAAAATGTGAAATATGGGGATTAGGTAAATTGGACACTCTAAATCACCCTATGTCACCCCCCCATCACCCTATGTCAGCTCAGATTGGCACAGCTCCCCCCCACGACCCTCACGATGAGGATAAAGCGGTAGAAGATGGATGAATGGATGAATGTAACAATAACCAGTCAATTGGAAACTGAGTCATGCAGCGCTGTGTTGCTCTGAAGGCCCAGCAATCTGCTTGTTAAGGCCATTAAATCTGCTCAGACCTCCAATAACGTCATCATACATGAAGGGAAACAATTTTGTAAAAAAATGCGACCTGCTTGGCATAATTAAATGTTTAAATCCAGGGTTTTCCACCACTGAATAAGATCACATGTCTGACACCTATAGCGCTAGTTACAGGCTAGTTTTATTGTGAGGATGTTTTGCTCCAAATGATGGATGGAAGTGTTGCTTGTGTTAACAGAGTTGCTTTACATCTGCGTCCTTATGATGCATGCATTACACACCTTTATACATAATATATATATATGTATTTTGAGTGTGGGGAATCAGGTTGTCTTTTAATCTCAATGTGTGTGCATATTTCTGTGTACTTTCACACCTTACTTTTCCTCGTGAAAGTGTCTGTGAAAGTGACTGACACTGAGAGCAAATCAGCCTAATGAGATGCTATGCTGCTCTGTGGAAATGATTACCTCTGGGGAAGAAGGCATTAGATTGATGAGGGCAATCTTTGCCTCGGTCCCTGAAATACACCAGCTCCTCCACCGACACCGTGCCATTTAGACAGAGACGAGTCGCTCCTTCTCAGCACAAATGACCCATAACACTTCCACACGGAGAGCTAAAGGGGGGGACCTTGAGTGAAAAAAAGAAAATCGAACAATTTAAGAATTGTGCTGCTTTTTACTGCAATTCTAAATCAACACAGCTTGCCTCTACACATGCTGATTACCATGGTAGCCTGGTGTTACCACAGACTACTAGGGTAATTGCTTAATTGATCTTTTACTGGTACCTTTCTAAAATGTATTGAAATGTATTTTTTGGTGTGTGTGTGCACTAAAGAAGCATGTTGTCCTCTCCTCATTTTAATGCAGATTAACTGATAACTGAGGGTTATTGACGCAGTAAAGGATGACTATTGAATGTTCCATTTGTTAGAGTTTTGGCCCCGGCCTTTTAAAGGTGATTGCCTCCATGAGGTTTAGAGACCCATTACTCAGGACCTGGTTGATCGCTTCTCAGGTCAGCAGTGATCTGAGGAGAGGGGAGGGGGGGTGGGGTGGGGGGGGGGGTCCTGGACTTGAATGCAGCAGCAGTTTAATAGCTCACCGTGGACAAACCATGGACCCAGCAGATTGCGACAGAAGTAATCGTAGTTGCCTACTTGTGTATTTGGGTCCAACCGCAGTCTGTGACATTTTTGATCTCGGTTTTATGTTTCAGCCCATGATTACTTTTTTAAACCCCCCCCACACTAAGCTCAGTGTTGTTATAGCAACTAGACTAGTTAATGGATATACACTAGGGATAACATTATGTAGAATTCATTGTCAGTTGTTTGTTACATTATATATTCCCAAAGCTTATCACTGTTCTGTCTCCAGTAGGGATAAGCCGATCGATCCGCGTATCATTAATACGTTCGTTTTTCACAATGAAACGAAAAACTGTTAATTTGATTTTCAAAATAAAATGAAAAAAGGGATAATGAAGTGGGTTTTTTCCAATTTCCAACATCGTGCTCAAATGAAAAATGAAAATAAAAAATAAAGGAGCGTTTCTTGTTCCACCCAGTTTTGATTTTTCCATCCAACGCAAGTGACAAGTGACCTGTGACGATAAAACAGTCTGCAAATCAACAAAAATGTACGTTTTTATGCTTTTCACTGAAATTGAGAGGGTGACTCTGAAGCCAGAAGACATGACATGTCTCTGTCTGTCATAAGTTAGAAAGATATTCACAGATTCGAACTTCCGCGATCAATAGCATCGAAAAGAAACATTGCTGAAACATGCTAGACATATTTTGAATCATAGCAACGTAGACAACAAACATACAGCCTCGTTTTCATCAAAAAAAAAAAGAGTCGTCTTTCGAGCTGGAGAAACTACATTGTGAGACCGGAGCGCAGGGACCGTCTACAAAGTGCAACACCTGATAAAAGATATAAAACATATTTAATAACTACACCATAATATAGTGTAGTGTAATCAAACTTTCAGAATTTTAACTGTGACATAAACTTTTCCTCATGCGGAATATTCAAGTCGACAACCCATCAACCTTGTACAGGTTAGGCTCTGGCTGGAACTGTCTGGATGCACTCAGTGACACGGAGTGACGCTGTATATGTTATAGACGCCTTTTATAGTTTAATATGATTGGACAATATTGGGAAGCAAGGATGTAGCGTATATAAATACTATATAAACGATAAAGGCCAATGGAGGTGGCTGAGATGAAGACGCGAATGAAGGTGCACAGGAGAGTGAATGAAGTCATTCTTGTGATTGAACTTCTGCAAAGCTCCATTTACCAACTGCTCACTGTGAGCCGAGCATAAACAAAGCCATAAACAGCTGCTGTTGAAGAGCAAAATGACCCTGTCACTGTAGGATTTATCAAGTGGTTTTTTATTTGAGGACAATCACATGTTGTCCTGCTGCGGAACTTTACAAGCAATTAATGTGGTTTATGCGTCAATGCAACATTGCAGCATAACAGGTTGAATTCATTCAACAGATGTTTAATTTGAGGAATGTGCATGACGTAAGTCGTTAAAGAGAATTGCTAATTGGTTCACTGCCTATAATTTAAACTCAATATTCCGATTGCGATATGATTTGCGATATCAGAGGGAATGGTAATTGTTACATCATTATTCTCATTTTCATTTGAAAAACATATTTAAAATGATTACTGTGTGATATTTGTGAGAAACAAAGATGTTCTCTTCAGTCTGTAGAATACGCTGTGTATAGATCAACGCAATAATTAATCTAAAATGATACTTCGACACACATTTTGGATCTAACAAATATTGTCTTTCCATTTCAATTCAATTTCCATTCAAACTTCTATTAATTCCTCAGCCCTAACCACACGGCAGGATCAGAGAAGACCTTTGTGTCAGTTTTTTGACCTTTAGTAGCCGAGTGTGAAGTTGAACCCTGCTGTTGTTGGCTTTTGCCAGAGCAGTGGATACTTAGGCTGCCCGTGTTGAAGTGGTTTCTTCTCCTGCAGTCCACGGGATCCCACTCAGCATGCTGATCCAGCTCTGGAGTGGATCCTTAGGGAGACCAGAAGCAGCGCTCTGAGGCAAAGGCTTAACTCTGTGATTTCGATGTTTAACCTTTTGTCAAGTGTGTCGGTCTCTCTATTGATAGTTTTGCACATTCAGAGTTTATTTCTATCAATAATCTTTATCAAAGAAACATGCAAATGCAATAATAATCTTCTTAGTAGCGGAATTGCTTCTTAGTATGTGCGTTATCCATCCAGATTCCCCAAAGATATGACGTTAAAAGGTTACATGGATGATATTAAATGTCTCTAGATGTTGCATGACCCGCATCTTAGACCAAGAACAAGTGCTTCATTAGCCTCACTTTCAGCCATCCCTTCTGGGTCAGTTTTACAAAGCTTTTCTAAATGCTTTCCTTCAGCTGTCTACCTGATTGCTATATCTTTATCTTAGGCTACTGTAAATAGTTGTGATTGGGATTAATTAGTTCTTAACTAATTAGATTTGTAGTGTTGAACTGTTTTATGTTCTACCTGGTGATAACTGCTCACATTGATGGTGCAGAACATGGATCACAAGATTTTGTTGGGCCAGTTCTAAGGGCCTACTAGTAATGATTGGGTGTGTTTTTCAAAAGTTGGATTCATGCATGTTCATTTGCATTCATAAGCCTTTACATGACAAAAGCTTTCTCTGCACGTGTAACATAAAAGACAGACTATATGTGACAAATAGGTATGCACTATATTCCAAGGTCCTTTGTGCGCAGTCTTGAAAAGAGCTGCTACTTTGCAACGTATAGCAAAATGCAGTCATTGTGTATAAAAGCTGCTGTTCTTTAAAAAAAACATATATGTATCATCCTGCCCATTTCTATGGCTTCCATCAGCAGTTGCTGTACATTTTGTTCATAATTGACAACTGGAGCCTTTTCACTCGTCCAGTTTAGGCGCTCTAAGAGGCTGGTGACAGCATCAGATTAGCTGCGCTGCACATTTTATGCTTCTGTTCAGACTTGAGTGTTTCAAGACACATGTCATTTCTTAAAAGTTAGCATTCTTCATTCCTCTCTGGGTTTTTTCTTGCCAAACAGCACACACACACATATACACCGTGTCCTTAACTCCAAGGTTTTAGATGAACAAAGATAAGTCACATCCCTCCGGTACATTAGCCTTTGTTAGCTTTCTTCCCTCTCGCTAACTCGTGTTGCCTTTCTCTGTTTTCAACGTGTTGTGTCTCTTTTATTCTCTCCTGCTCGCGCTCACCTTGGCAAACACACGCGCACAGTGATCCGTTCTCAACTCCCAGAACTTATTTCTGCTTTGTTATGCACTTTTTAAAGGTTTCACTGTCGACAACGCACGGTCTATCGAGCTAATAATCCGAGCTGCGTGGTCACAGTTGCTGAACAAGGTCATCTACAGTAAATCTGTTTATAAAAAAAAAATAATTTATCACATATGCAAATATATTGTGAAGTGCGTTTGAGCCCTATTTGCATTGCACTGTGTCTAAACTTTTAATCTGACATAATGTATTACAACAATTACCATTTGTTACACACCGTCTTTGGTGTAGTGGTTTAAAACATGAAGGCATTAGCGCTGCTCAACACAAAGTACATGAGCACAAAGACCTGCCATTAATTCAAAGTGCTGAGGGGGTATCTAATCCTTTATTGAGTGTCTCCATTCATTTACTATCACATTTAACTTATTTTTAGTATCACAGATTTATAACGTGTAGAAAGGAACATTGCTGAAAGCGACAGAAGTCAGAAATGTTCCCATGAGAACCGGCACCAGATGAATGTTGATGATTAAGTTTATGTGCACCTAATGAACATGGATGCAAATGTGTTTCAATGCATGCTGTGAAAACACTCCGCTGGCTTTATAAACTACATATGTGTGACTGTCTGTGTTGCCAACTGCAACGCAGATTCATCTTTTTAACCTTCCCTTTGACACTGAGCATTCATTTCATAGTTTTGGTGGCCATTTCTGCAAGTAAGAATAAAGTGATATCCCTCAAATATAAAATAACACAAAGCAGGATTTGCTCTCAGGGTCCCCCTACAGTTGGTGAACGCGATCGTTTGTTACAAATGTCGTAAAATATATCGCGTGGTAATGTGCATCATGGTGAACTCTGAATATATACAATCTTCTAAGGCCCACTTTACATTACGCTTTTCGCGACATCGGCAAATTTCCCACTGTCGGGACGCCGCTGTCGCAATGTCTTTAGACACACCGCCGGCCTCCCACATCCGCTGTTGCATTTTTACGTCGGCCATCTTGTTCCTGGATGACTCCCGCTTCTTCTGGATCTCGTCCTCCGACCAGATACTGATCAGGCACTTGGTTTCGGAGGTGCTCCACGTACAGCGTCCAGCGCCCTCCTTCACCCCTTCGCCATTTTTTTTGGAACAAAAGTCCCACGGTATATGCTAATTAGTGCGCGCTATATGCTAATCGCCTAAACCCTGACCTCCAGCTGTTGCGAGCCCGACGCGTTGTCTTTATACGCACTTTGAAGTTGTCGGGGGCTCCCACTGAGTTGTCGGGCGACCACTTCGCAGTTGTCGGGATAAAAATTATCTTCACACAGGGTTCCCGCTGTCACAAAAAGCGTAATGTAAAGTGGGCCTAATATACAAACCACCATGTCTTCAAACCAGGTTCAGTAGCCTGTGTTGTAGTATTTTATATAAATATGATTACACTGGATCTTACGGTTGGTGTAGTGGGTAGCACTCGTGGTCTTGGATTAGGTTGGACACTCTAAATTGACTGTATGTGACAGTGGACGGTTGTTTGTCTCTATATGTGACGGACTGGCGACCTGTCCAGGGTGTACCCCGCCTTTTCGCTCTATGTCGACCCTCATGTGGAGGATAAACGCTGAAGTGGAAGTTTGAAATTCTTAATTTCAACCTTTGCCCAAACGACATACAACATTTCAAAAGAAAGATACACTGGTGTAATTCTCTCAGTCGTGTTAGAGTTCTTTCCTTAATTTGTTCACAATATATTTGAAACATTTCGCTGACCCAATTTACTGTTGATACTTCTGTGTGTTTTGACACGTTGCACATTTCATCAAATATGAATCCACTTGCCTCTTTGTTTTTGAGAACACCAGTTCAATTCCACATCGAGATTTTATTTTTATTTTATTCATTTTAAAATAGGCCAAATCACAACATCTAAATGAATCGCATACAGGAAGTTGACATGTTCCACAAACATAGCATTTGGCTATTAACTTCAACTTCAAATAATTGGGTTTTGGCATGTCCAATCTAGACCCAATTTAAAAACTGACTGATATGTTATCTCTCCTCTGAGTGCATGTCAGGCTGCCGCTGACCTTCAGACGTGAAAAACTGTGCGAAAGTTTGGTCAGAACGGTTGCCATTTATAGACCGAAGAAATAACCTGAAAGGAAATTGGGTCATAACAGTAGAGTGTGGGAGGATACGGGACATGGCAAGAAGTCGTATTGTCCATGCGGCAAACAAACTCCACTATCTTTGTCCCTCCACCTCCGTGTAATTGCACCCCTGCCTTCTTTTTCCACACATGCTTGATTTATCCTCCCGGCTGTGAGTCTCACCAATGCAGCGCCATCTTCAGGTCCCAGCTGCTCCCCTGACAAGGCTACTTCTCCGATCAATGTGACAGCGGCAGTTCCAAGGGGAACTAACGCTGGAGCTACTATCTTACTCCCTACACGCGCACTTAGAATTAAATGTTATCACAAGCACACACAGAAAAGTATATCTCTTTGCTGTATCTCTGCTGGCAACTGCAGTAACCGTAGTAGTTGCTTAGTTGTGTCAATAGTGCCATGAATAAAATAAAAAAAATAGAGGCAAGTCAGAGATGTGGAGACTTTTTAGGATGGGGCAGGGTAGCAGGAAATAAAAGCATCAACCTAATACTGAAGGTGGGGAGATGGAGGTATGCTAAGGACCGGATATTACTAGCAGAATTGGAGTGGCTGTCTCACCGGGGTTTTAAACTGGAGCTTGAGTGAGGCTGATTGAATAGGCATGTGCCTCGTTGCAAACAGGCTCCCTGAGAGTTAGAGAAGGTTGCGGTCGCAGTTGGACGACTTGGGTTTGAGGAGTGTGCTGGGACCGTGGCTATGGTGAGATAGAATGTAATAAATGTACAACCCTGGCATTGCTGCATGGAGTTTGCATGTTCTCCACCATGTGCGCGTGGGTTCGGTTTCCTCTCACAGTCCAAAAACATGCAGTTTTGGGGATTAGGTAAATTGTACACTCTGAGTGTTGAACGTATGAGGGGATGGCTGTTTGTGTCAGTGTGGCCCCGTGATGAACTGGTGACCTGTCCAGGATGTTACCCCGCAGACCCTATTGTTATAGAATAGAATAGAAGAGAATAGAAATACTTTATACATTCCCCACACTTGAAACTTTTCACGGAGGATCAGGTCGGGCGAAAATGCGATATTGGCATACTTTTCTGACCCGTGCGTTGATCAATTGCTCTATAACGCCCAGAGGCAAAATTGAGTTGCGTTACACCGAATTTCCGGAAACTTGGTGGGATGATGTAGTAGACCAAGACGAGCAAAAAAGTCAACCGTAACCACGGCCTCAACTCAACAGGAACACAGCCGTTCAAAGGCGAAAAGGTCGGGCGGATTCAAAAAGGCGTGGCCTTGTTGTATATGTTTTCACCTAACCTGTAGAAGTGTTTACCATAATATTAATCTTAAATGACATTTGGAAAAAAAAAATATTGAAACAAAACAAAGAAAGAACACTTAAAATGTATACTGCAACAGTAGCCTTCGTTTTTCCCTAGAAACCTCAACAACTGAACTTAGGTGTAGTTCACCACAGTATGTGATTATTGTATCTGTTCCCACATCACTTCAATTGCCAGTTCTGCAGTAAATCTTTCATTCTTTTAGAACTAGCCTGGCGCCCATGCACCAAATTTACATAGTCGGAGTTTCTACCATTTTATTTTTTAAACAGATTCTCATGAAGAATTCTGTGCCAAAGAGACGGCGAGACCGAGTCAGGGTTGAGAAAATGAGCGTTCCATTATTTATGCTCCCCTCACTAACTTTATGATGCTGTTAGGTGATCACGCTGTTGTCCTCTGTCTCCTTTTATTAGCTGCGGTGCACGGCTGCATTTTAATGGAAACGTCAAAGAATGAAGTTTTCCTTTTGGCAATGTAGCAAAGTTTCAGCGCTTCACTCGAACAAAAGGCTGGGTGATGCACATTATAAAGATGATAGCACAGTTTTAATTAGTTAGTTTGTCTGCCTGCCAGATTTCAACACTGAACATGAAACATTCCACCAGCCAAAAGTGTTAGTCTAACGGCTATAATGGCTGGGAAATCACGTCATTTTGCAATAGCCGCCGTCGTTTCTTTCATTTCCAATATGCAATTTCCCCAGATTCTTTATGAGGTTTATTTGTGTACTTTTTAAAGTTTTAATGTTTCCCCACATATAACTTTGTAGCTTTCAAATACAGTAAGCACAGCATTTTTATACGTATCCTTAGTGAACACTTTACTTCTCTGTTTTGCTCACCTTGTTTACTCTTGGGGCTTCACCTGAGGGCAGGAGAGTCACTGCACACATGGGACCAGGGCCTTCTATTTTAGGCCAGACATTTATTGATGTTGTGGCTTGTGTCCATTTATCCTTTATTTATCCACTTGCTTTTCAACACAAGGGTAACAATACATTTCCTACAACATACAGTATGTTACTTTCAACTTCCTGTACTTGAACCATCCTGACATTTGAACTAATCCACTAAATACCTTTTTGATGAACAAAGGATGGCTGTCTACACAGATCAAATGCATAATATTTTTCATAACTGTATCCGCCACTACTAGTTTTTTAAAATTTTATTTAAAAAAATTGAATATTCATGTCATCGTGTAAGTAGCATCAACTACAGATCAATTAATCAAACTACAGAAAAATAAAAACATATATAGTAATACTCACTACTTATCCTCATATTTAAGATTGGTCGTGTAGATTGCAGTTTCTGTAGCTATGCTAGTCTTTTAGTTTATCATACATTTTTTCAATACTAGTGCAGTGCCCGTAGGAAGTATGTATTCCTTTAGTGGGAGCTGGAGAAGATTTTTCAGGTATGGTAATGCATGATAAGGAACGTAAAGGCTGACATAATACAAACACTGTGCATCCTCACTAGGCACAATGCAAATCAAATACGCCTCGTTAAGAGATTCCAGTCTGTCACAAAACAGCTAGCTACGCTAATGCTCATCGTAGCCTCGCTAGCTTACCTTTTGAAACGGGTTCGCCAAGTTGACTGCAAAATAGTAGCATGCTAATTCTAAATAAATATGTGCTCGCGTACCTTTTGGTGAATGGACACCAACTTCGTCGTGTGAAAATGTCTCACCCACCGTGAGGACAACCTTTTCACTCCCACCTCCCTGCGCCAGACAGCGCAGCTGCTGCTGATGAGCCGCTGCCTGCCTGGTGTAGCGTGATAAATCCGTGAAAATTTAAATTGCTCCAAATAATATGAAAATCAAGGATTCACACCATCGGGCCATGCTCAACCCATATCCAAAGTCTTAGGGCGATCTGACTAACGGTCAATGAGATATGCCTGTCACAGACACACAGACACAACTTGCTTTATAGATAGATGGTAATCGCAGATGTTCATTTTGTTGCAAGCCACTGGCAGTTTAACTAACAGCTCAAAGCAAGAGTGGCATTATTTATCACCGCTTGTGGCAAAACTAATTACTGCAAATAACTTTGTTTAAACTGTGCTTCAGCTCCATGTCACATCGCATGTATGAACATGCGACACCCCACCGTAAACACTCTATATTCAAAGCTAACAAGCAGGCTCTTTGCATTACAATGGTGTCATAGCATGAACCTTTCCATTTGTCCCTCGTCAAAGTGCGAAAGAGCAGTGACCTTTTCGAACGTGTCTGCTGTCGAAAGCTTGCCCATCGCTCTATGTCATGTTGATTAAAATTTTGAATTGGGACCATTGTTCATTTAAAATATCAGCTCAGAAAAGCTGACGAAAAAACAATAAGCTCCTCATGCGTGGTAATAACGATGCTGAATGATGAAAAGCATGTCTTAATACCACGCTCGGGCAGTGTTGACTTGCCACGGTTGCCATGGTTCTCTAATGACATATTTATTTCATAATCCTGTGTTTCTGTTGTGACACCAGCAAATGCCAAAAGGGAGTAGAAGACAAAAGGACAATAACAAAAAAAAGTGCATGATTATACTGGCTATTTTCTGCCGGTTTATACTGTTCAAATAAAGGAGCAGCTGTGAGATTCTGCTGGTTTTCATACCATCATCTGATCTGAGAGGAGACAGGTATTCACACTTTAAAAAAAAAAAGAGATTGGTTTCTATTCAGGGTTTGGGTTCAGACTGATAGATCTCAAAAACTACATGATGGATTACTCAGAGGCCAGATTTTTTTTCCCACTGAATGCGTCTTACTGTGACGCTCGCCTGACTTATCGTCCTGTATCTCTTACTTGTGTCTGGGTTGCTTGGCAAAGTCATTCATCATTTGCAGATGATGAATCCTAATGACTGTGGTGATTGACAGATTTTACGTCGAGCACCACCATGAAGTTCAGTACAACAGAGTATTAGGGAAAAATCGAATCTTTCGAGATTACGATAAAAGTTGTAATATTATATTATATTATATATATTATATAATATTGAGAATAATTAATATTTTACTATTGCCACTTTATTCTCATAATATTTTGACTTTAGTCTCAAGATATTCCAACTTTATTCTCATAATATTACAGCTTTTTTATATTATTACGACTTTATTCTTAAAAATATTACAACATTATTCTCATGGAATTATGACTGTATTCTCATAATATAACGACTTCTTCTTCTCATAATATTACCAATTTATCTTCTTACTATTACAACTTTTTTAATGTTACGACTTTTTAATAATATACGTTTTTCTAATAGTATTATGACTTTATACGGAGCCCCCGAAGTGACATGAGAAAAGAAAATGACAAAAAAAAACAGATGAAAAAAAACTTGAAATCTCGAGTTTCCCAAAAATTATGAGAAAAAAAAAATTATATATATATATATATATATATTTTTTGTCACTTTTTATGTCACTTCAGGGGCTTCGTAACTTTATTCGTGAAAGATTAAATATTTTTTTCTTTTCAGTTTGGCCCTAATTCTCCGTCGTAGTTCAGTCTTATAAGAAACTGCTTCTTCTTATAAGGGATTTTCTTCTCAAATGTGTCTGTTTATAGATTCTTTATCTCCTCTGTAATTCAACCACATTTTTTTTGTTCCTTTTGTGTTACTTTAGATCGACTGGGGAAGGCGATGTAGCAAAAATAAATAGCCCTACATGCAGAAAGCTATATGTGCAAACTCCCACATTCTGTGGTAACATAGTGCTTGAAGTGGGACTTGAGTTGGACACCTCTGAACAGTGTGTGAGCTGCTATCCCACTCAGCACATCGCTGCTTCCCTCAGATCCACATTTCAGCCTTTTCCCCTGTGGCCGAAGCTTAGAGGGAATGCAGAACAGTTATGTTTTGATGTAGAAATGTCAAAGCTTACAGTTTTGGTTTACATTTACATTTAGGGCATTTGGCATACGCTTCTGTCCAAAGTGACTTACAATAAGTACATTTGTCACAAGAAAGGAACTTTCCATAAGTGCTATGATACAAGTGCTGAAGGTAGGAACCTATTAGTACTTTAGGTTAGTGCTATGTAGGGTCGAGGTGAAGTCTGAACAAGTGAGTCTTGAGTCTTTTGCGAAAGATGGCGAGCGAATCTGCTGTCCTGACGTTGGTCGGAAGTTCGTTCCACCACTGATGCCCGAGCAGAAAAGAGTCGGGACTTCGTTGAACGGCCTTTGTTTGCTCTTAGGGATGGCGGTACCAGACGGCCGGCTGAGGTAGTAGAGCGAAGTGCTCGAGCTGGGGTGTGTGGTCTGATCAGGTAGACGGGTGCAGTTCGGTTGATGGCTTTGAAGGCCAGCACCATGGTCTTAAATCTAATGCGGGCCGCAACAGGAAGCCCGTGGAGGTCACGGAGGAGGGGGGTCACGTGGGAGAATTTGGGTAGATTGAAAAAGAGGCGCACTGCAGCGTTCTGGATACGTTGCAACGGTTTAGTCGCAGAGGCAGGGAGTCCAGACAATAGCGAGTTGCAGTAGTCGAGGCGGGAGATGACCAGGGATTGAACCAGGAGTTGCGTTGCTTCCTTTGTGAGGAGGGGCCGGATCCTTCGGATGTTGTAGAGGGCAAATCTACAGGATAGGGCTACCGCGATGATGTTGGGGGTGCAGGAAAGTCCGTCGTCGAGGATTACACCCAGATTCTTTGCAGTTGATGATGGCGATACAGTGACGTCTTCAACAGTGACCAACAGGTCCATGTGAAGGCAGTTTTTTCCCGGGATGAAGAGAAGTTCAGTTTTACTAAGGTTGAGCTTGAGATGATGAGCAGTTGTCCAAGTGGAAATGTCTGCCAGACATTCCGAGATGCGCGTGGCAACATGGGTGTTGGAGGATGGGGGGAAGGAGAGGAACAGCTGGGTGTCATCAGCATAACAGTGGTAAGAGAAACCATGTAATGTGATTGCAGAGCCTAGTGATCTGGTGTATCGTGAAAACAGAAGCGGTCCTAGTACTGAGCCTTGAGGGACACCAGTATCCAGGGAGCAGGGTTTGGACAAGGAGCCATTCCACGTGACCTGACAGACAAAGAGCGACTTGTTTAGCGATATACGTCTTCCAACGATTATCTGTTGCATTTCTTATCCAAACTACATTAAAGTCAGCACGGCACACACCGGTGCCCTGAGTAACTCACCTGTCAAATTAGAAGCTTCTCAGGCAACCTATTGGACAGTTTTGTGATGAACAGTCAGACAGATGTCCCTAGATATTGTTATCGATTGTTCTCATTGAACCCCCCCCCCCCCCCCTTTATTTTCAAGTCTAACTCCCATACACCTCAAACACTAAACATCACGGTGCTCCAAAGGGAGTCCTCTTTCAAAATGAATTTGAACTGCTGAAAATGCAAGTTCAGCAGTTCAGTGTCTTTCTTCTTTTTTTCAATTTCCTCACATCTATAACAAATTAATAATTGTCGTCATTAGACTCAGTGCAAGAATCATTTAAATTCATTCTACATTGTGTTGTCGGTGGCGGTGGATTGCAGTTAAATTATAGATCCAATATTTATAGCCCCCTTACAAAGTTTTTCTAGTGCTCTATAACTTCACAGGACATGATTTAGGCTGCGTGCGAGACTTCGATTTAATTAAAGTACATGCAGCAAATTGAAATACCATTTAAATGGGCTCATATTTCAAACGGTCTTGCTCTGTAGTGACTCTATTATACACATAATGGCCCAGAGGTTTTCATGTATGTAAAGTTTGGACACACTTGTGACAAAGATGTTTATTAATGGACACATGAACCAACACTTGGCTCGATTAGAAGCCAAGATGTATTAACAAACCTTTAATGAGTTTAAGTCATACAGCATTGTGTATGCAATGCTCAAACATCCCTTGAATAAGCCTGGTGTGATGGAGCTTTTTCACAGCAGATATTTCTCAACATGATTTAGTCGGACAGGAACATCAATTAGGATTCCACTCCAATTTGAACCAATTTTAACCATTAAACACCTCAACCTGAAAACATGTCTGTCCTTTGTTTGCTTATTATGCCCATAAAAGTGTCCTTTGATTAAGTGATTTTGCCCATTTTTCTAGAGTTTGAAGTCAAGAAAAACAACAAATGGAAAAAATACTGCAGTTGTACATGAATAAGGGCATTTTCATTTTGAAATTTGAACAGTATAAAAAACATATTTTCAATATCATTTCGCAAGTATTTGTCTCAAAGTTTGATATTGATATGATGATAAAGTTTTCTATGCTCTCTATGTCAGTGAAATTACCGTAATAACCACATGGTTGGCTTTAAAGGGCAAGCGCTTATCTTTCAGAGACTGTTGGAATTTTTCCAATAGCACAGACCGTTGCATAATCACAGTAATGCAAAAAGTGATTTGCCTAAATGTGTCGCCGGCGATACAGGTTAAGAGAGTCAGTGCCGGGGGTATTTGTGTCAGGGTATTTCACACTAAATACTTGACATTTAAACTTGTAAAACTGTTTTTCCCATATTTTATAGATGTGGATCCAATAAAGTGACTGAGAAATAATAACTTGGTCAAATAATTTCATGGTAACAACAACTCTGATGGTGTATATAAATATAACTTTATATTTAACTTCTCTTCATCAGCTTACTTATTAATCAAGTAGACTTTTTTTATTATTAATAGCTAAATGTATTACTAAGGTGATGACCTGATATTAGAGTTTAATAAGGGAAATGAACAGTTGACACCAAATTCTATTTAAAAACAATGTCTGACATTAAAATAATCATAAATACTGTATGTGTGTGCTGTCACTGTTGGTCCTCATAAAGACATAACGTACAAGTATGTGTTTTAAATGTGTGTGTCTCTGCACACAGGTCTGTCTGTGTGTATGTATGTATGTATGTATGTATGTATGTATGTGAGCAGGCATATTGCATAAATGTATGCTTGTGTGGGTGAGATTGAAAGAAGGAGGCAGGGAGTGATGCGGGTCATTGAAATGTAGACAAGCGTTCAGCGAGATGCTGCAGAAATCAATCTGCAGCAGATGGAGAGATCACCGCTCGCATGGCATTCTCACCTTCTTATTGCTGCACTAGCCCATGGGATATTCACGATGCCTCTCAGCAATAATGAGTGAAATATACATCCGCATAGATGGGTTTTTGCAGAAAACTAAGAAATTAGTTTTTTTGGGGGTTTTATTAGAAACATTTTTTTTAGGGACATTTAGTGTAAAGTTTGGCCACAATAAACTAAAAATCTACTCCAGAGAAATGTTGCATTGCCATGTTTGATTTTCCAAAGCCCCATTATAAGACATGAATAGCACTAACTAATATTGTCTTTGGCCATTGTTCTTGATTTTGAAATGAAGGGATAATGGACGTCCTTGAGATGAGCACATGATTTCTAATCATAGCCATTCACAAAATGATCATGGCTCTTATTCTGGCACGTCAACCCTGGCCTTATTAGGACAGTTAAGTGGCTTTTGACATCACCAGTTACATAATTGGTGAACATGCATTATGAATATGTAGATTCCTTTTGAAAGCGGGCTTGATATATTGATACACAGTCTTTCCCAACAGCACGCAAATTTACATTTTTGACTTACCATGAGTCAAAGTCGGGCTTGGTTACCTTTTTGCTTTAAGTGATATTTTCACTTTTATTTCACAGATGTATTTTCAGAACCAACTCTCTCTCACTCAATCACTCACTCAGTCACACACACACACACACACACACACACACACACACACACACACACACACACTTTCCAGTGGTTATTTTAGAACCTGAGTGACAGTCCGAGCTGTCGGTCAGTTTTTCCAGACACTAATGTCTCATTATCTGTCCTCCTGTTGGCACCGCTCTTGATTTTGTCAAAATAGCTGATAAATGTTACAAACAGGCAATTTTTTTTAAAATTTTGAATGAGCTTTCCCACTCATCATGATGATGAATTGGATTTTAATTGCCAACCTGTTTTGTTAATGTCAATACGATATATTAAAAGGGCCCCAGCCCACTCACACACTGGCATATTTTTCATTTTCTTTTTCTGCAGATGCTGGTGCAATATCACTGTATTTGATTTGAACTCCTTTTCTCCTTCCCTTATATGTTCTGCCTATATGTGACACCATATCGCAAGTCCCAGAGAGAATACAATGCCATCCACGCGATGGCTTTCTTCTGTGAACAAATGAAAATTGTCTTGTAGGGAACTGTAATGTCATGTTACTCCTCTTTTTCCTCCTCTAAAGTGATACCTAATAAAGAGGCTGCTGCGGCTGTGCAATACCCCTGTTGCAACGTGATTGTACAGAGCCTCTGCGGGGGAAAAAAAGCCTCTGATAGACGAAGCGTGTTCACCCCTGGAGAGTTTGGGTCCAAAAAAAAGTCAGATATATTATGTGCAGGCATCCACACTGACGTACACACATGCACAAATCCTGTCTTAGCAAACCCCCCACAAAAAAAAAACATTTTATTATTGAAATGGTAAAGGCATTAAAAAAAAAGTTTGCACACTTGGCTACAGCTATTGCAGAACGATTAAGTCAGCAGCTTAACTTTTGCTCAATTAAAATGTAGAGCACAGCATACTTCAACCGTTAGTATGTTCTCTGCCTTTTATCATGCGTGTGATCATTACAGACAACAGGCTGCTTAAAGCGGTTCATCGAGCACTAATTGGCAATAGTTTTCGACGATGTTGTGGCAGCGAAAAAAAAAGCTTTGAAATAACATGGTATCGCGGCTGATGTGTATGTTTGCAATTTTTGTGTGTATATAAAAAAAACTGACAAAAATTTGTGAAAATTTGCTTAGTTTTCCATCCATTATCTACTGCTTTGTCCTCCACCAGAGGGTCCTGTGCTGACTCCGCTGACATAGGGAGATAGGCGGCGTACACCCTGGACAGTTCGCCAATCCATCACAGGGCCCCATATAGAGACAAACAACCATTTACTCACACTCTTACACCTACGGTCAATTTAGAGTGACCAATTCACCAAATCTGCATGTTTTTGGACTGTAGAAGGACACTCACGGGGAGAACATGGGAGAATTCCTTTCAGAAAGGCCCTTGTTCCAACCGGGTCTCAAACCCAGGGAACCCGGGTCTTCTTGCTGCAAAGACGAGAGCACTAACCACGACACCGACCGTGGGCTCTGTGCTTAGTTTTCACCTTTGTAAATGAAATTGTTAATTTCATACATAATCCTTTTGGGTTTATGTTGAAGTGTATTTATTTTTTTCTCTGGAGGCAATTTTGAAAGGTTGGATTTGCTAAAAATATAAACCAATACAAACTGGAAAACACACACTAAAAATGAATTAAAACTCACTCATTTTAAAAATAAAAAGTCAAAAAACCGAAATAAAAGCTAAAACTAATTTTCAGCAGGAAGACCAGGGTTTGAGACCCGGTTGGAACAAGGGCCTTTGTGCATGGGTTTTCTCCAGGTTCTCCGTCTTCCTCCCACAGTCCAAAAACATGCAATATCAGGGGATTCGGTAAATTGATCACTCTCAATTGATCGTATGAATGTATATGTGAAAGTGAATCTGTGGTGAACTGTCCAGGGTGTGACTCCGCCTATCGCTCCTTTGTCAGCTGAGATTGGCACAGCACCCCCCTGTGGAGGATAAAGCGGTAGAAAATGGATGGATTATAACCTTGTTTACAATGTGTGAATGATATTGGCTATTACTCCATTAATAAGCAAAGTTAACTGGAGGCTGTCGGAGCTTTCAGTTACAAGCAAACAGGTATTTGAGCGGCTACGGCGAAGGACAAACGCGAGGAATCGCACCTCCCAAAATGTATTCATCCACCAGCCTGCAGATTCAATTACCATCTCATTTCACCTAATGATTTCTGAGTGTTGACGGTCATAAAAAAAGGGGAGAACTCATTAGATACAATTTATCATGTGTTGCCAAACACTGAATGTGGTCACAGAATAAATTCAAGGCTATGGAGTCCACACCATAATTGTCTATTACACAGTGGCTCGCTAATGCCAGCCTGCAGCCTCAGGAAAATAATCCACACCGCCATCTGCTTTAGGGTCTCACGAGACCTTCATGTGAATGTGACAAGGATCGGGGGGTTTTGATCTGCAGCGTAAGTCATACCAGAAACAAACAACAACCTTTGTCTAGCAGTTATTTTAACCAACTGCTGAATTCCCAGCCATTCAGAGAAGATAACCATGAATAGAGTCAAGGTTTCATAAAAAAAAAAATGTCTGTGAAAACAAATAGATTTAAAATCCGAAGGCTCTTCGCTGTCCAAGGACCCTCGTTCAGGATCAAACAAAAAGGTTCTACATTAAAATCCTCCCTCTCGAAAAACAAAGACCAAATAGTGGAGCCTGGCAGAAGGCAGAAATAGTGACTGTGAGGAGGTGTGGAAGGGAGGCAGAAAGAAGTAGAGATGGAGCGCTGCAGTGAGTATGTGGCACCCACACACAACTCGGATTGGCTTAGCCTACAATGCATTAGCTCGAAGGCCTTTTTGTGTGAAATCTCGTAGGAAGGGACAGATCAAAGTAGGGCAAAGGGGGCCACAACACAGCGTGTACACGTTCTGAAGCGGCACCACACATTTTATGCGTGAAACAAAAAAGAGACGTGCACTCTTGCTCCTTTGGCTCCGATATTGATTGCTTTCAATTTCTTTGCTCATGTCCTCCGGATTCAGCGTCCCCACAGTAAAGGCCCGTCTTCACCGGCGAAACCATTTAGCATTTGAAAAAAAGTCTCATCTCCAGCCCCGCGGCCAAATTATGTGCACAATAAGCGAGAAGACACGACACACATGCTTTTATAACATGATTTCTTTGAATATTGTGTTTTTGGGGCTGCAAAACTGCAAAAAGGTCTGTCTGTATATGTATGTATGTACAGACCTTATTCTCGTGGAGAATAAAGACGACCACAGCACAAGATTTCACAGATAATTTATAGCCGTTTAATTTTCCTGTTACGATATTGTGGAAAGGTAATGATGATTATAGTCACTGACTTTGCTCCTCAATCTGGAGCAATTTGGTACTTATGCTTACTTTACCATCTGGGAACTCTGGCAAAATGTGCTCCACAATCTGACAGTGGTTCCTCCATTCTCCATATGCCTGCTTTACCAAGCTGTGTGTGTGTCTTTTTGTGTGTGTCTCTCCCTCTCTCTGAGTGTGTGTGTGTAGTGTACAGTACGCTTGTTCCATAAGCCACACACTGGCCCTGTTCCTCCACTGTCTGTTTTTGATACACCCCTTAAGCATGTAATTCACTTGGAAATGCACACACGCACACACACACACTATGAGACTTTTCATGTTGCCCGAATATCAGTTCAAAATTCCAGTGTTTTGCAGCGACAAACGTATAACTGTAGGATTTGTTGGTTAGGTTATGTTATGATCATGTCAGAACTTGACATGTTTTCATGGAGCACAGAACAACTCTTTTTTAAAGGGACACTGTGTAGTATTTATGGGTTTATATAACCCAAAATCCACTTTTTTTATACATATTATGTGCTCCTGCATTGTCTAGTCGCTGTATAATAGTTTTTGTTTCATTTTCGTAGTGTTTCAAAAAGTCATGTAAAATAACATGGTCAGGGGCCGCTGTTGCATAGCCACTGTTAGCAGCGAGACGACATGTTTCTACCGGAGCCTGTAAGGACAAACGCGACAGAACAAATCAAGCGTCGCTTTCCACTCTCTCCGCTTCGTCTGCTTCGTCTGCTACGGCTTCTGACAGCTCTACCGCGGCCACGAAGAGATGTCCCTCATCCTCCCCCTCGCCCTCTCCCCCTCCCTCTCGTTGTCTGAATAAATACTAGGACCTCATCTGCTGACACGGAGAAAGACGACGAGGGCGACATTTGACCGGCTGAGGATACCGTACCTCTCAGGGAAGGGAGGGGAGGGGGTGAGCAGAGGAGCAGTTCCTTGTTGTAAATTTCAGCCTCTCCTCTAGATGTCACTATAAACTACTTACTTCACCTTTAAGAAGTAAATTGAAATATCGATTTAATCGTTCAAAAATATATTTATTTTTTATCGTTTGTGTTGTATCTTCCAATAAGAAATCACATCCAAGCCGCGTCAATGCATTTGTAAGAGCGTTTACTGAGCAGGATGATCATACATGCAGATAGGTACATTCTCAGCCATCAAGCTAGCTTAACCCCAGTCTTCTTCTAACACTAGCTTATCACACCACTATTCACAAGGGCGATCAGAGCGCCATCTAGTGATCACACGTGAACACCATTCTCTAAGTACTGCTCCACCATAACTTACCAGGCAGTACAATAATTAAGCTATCACAGTTTGAAAATACATTTGTTTATTTCGCTTTCACATTTGTTCCTTTGCGATGTGGTTTTTTGATTGCGTGCGGGCCTTAAGAAGCTGCGTGCTGATTGGCTACTGAATTTTCTGACAAAATAGCTGCAAGTATCTAACGTTTATAATCTGACAAACGTTAGATATTTACAATTATTTTGTGTCGGATTTCGACGGTGAAAACTTGGGGAAGGAAAAGTGTTTTTTGAAAATATTGACACAAATCTAATTCCATATGCAACTGGTATCCCCTCTCTGTCCTTCACTATGGAAGTGCATATTGCATCAGTTACTTCAACATTTGGTCCCTGGTGTGTTTAAGTAATATTTGATTTCTCTCTTTTTTTTCATACGTTTTATGAAAAACACTTTTATTTTAAAAAATCTGCAAAAAATCTATCTTATATATATAATTACAGCGTACAAAATGGCAGACTTTGACAGCTGGGTTTTTAGGGTCAAGGACTTTTGTAGTATTGAGTGTAGACAATAGTGATCCAAGAGACACACACAGTGCAATTTGTACAAGCTTTTGTCTCAGGGGAATTAATTTGTACACACATATATAGTCTCTGCTGTAGATGGTTGATGTTGTGTATCGTAGCCTCCACCTTCATCTCATCTAGACCCTGATGTGGGAAAACATGTCATATCGAATGATTAATGCCGTTTTGTCTTTCTCATCTTTCTCACTTTGTCAATCTTGCCATCAATCTGTCTCTGTCTTGTGCGTGTGTGTGTGTGTGTGTGTGTTATGGGGACCTAAATCTGTTCACACAGTCACATTATGGGGACGTGTTCCATTTTAAGGTGAAGACGTATGTATGGTTAGAATGAAGTTAGTTTTAGGCCAGTAGTAGTAATGGGGAAGTTTAGAGTAAAATATCCATGAAATTAATGTAAGTTGATATAAAGCCATTTGAAGTCATGGAAACCAGACTCTGTGTGTGTGTACTGGTCATTGCTCATGTGCAGCATGTGTGTGGGTTTGAGTCCTGTCACTTAACTACTCTACAGGGGTCTTCAATATGCCCAGCGGTCAGAATGATTGGTGGGGGCACATAAAGCATATTGACCTAGACAGGGATCAGTTTGCCTTTAGAAAACTGGTCCACGGACCCATCATTCAAACGTTGTTCTTCTGTATTTAGCGACGGATACGCTGACATTTAAATGTACAGAATGGAAAATAACCACTCGTTACTATCATCGCTATCGTATTCAGTTTTTCATCATCGTCTTTTTGTTCGAAAGGTGCAATAGCATGGCTTTATATTGATGGAACAAAAGAGAATTTAAAATTAATCAATGATGTAGCATTCGCAGTTGCCTAGCAACTACTTTCCAGTGTTTTTCCTGAGAAAATATTGTAACCTCCAGTTACTTTAATGCTCAATGTATAACTGTGGCAGCATCTCTGCAGCAGTGCAGGCTATGTATCCTTTTTACGGTGGACATTATGGCAAACATATGCAAGGGAAAATGCTAATTTGTGGGCTTTTTCTTACGCCCTGACGTTAACGGCTCGAGAACAAATGGAGAAGCAGAGGTGGAATTGCTTTTGCTACAACACACAAAGAAGAAAGAAAGACTATGACTTTCTCTCCGCATTGAGACAAGGCAGTTGTCTCCATAAAGACACGGTAAAGAACAATGTAAAGATGATTGTCTCGCTGGTGCCACTAACTTGCAAATGTTATACAGTGCCTGGTGTTGAGAAATGCAGGGACGTCTAAAAATGCGAAACTCAAACGGGACATATCATATCCTATTTCTCCAAGTTAAACTAGTTCCCTGGTGTCCTAATGAACATGTCTGTGACATGCTTTGATCAAAATAACATAAGGATGAAGCACCACAGCAGTTCAATCACTCTGCCAAAACAGCCCTGTTCAGAACGCTCAGTTTAGTAGCATCTCTTTAGGTCCACCTTAAAAAAATAGGTCAAACAAAACTTTAAGGTACAGGAAATGACATCAGCCACAGAGGCTACTGAGAGCTAACAGCAGTAAGCATTTGGAAAAGTGATCATTTGCAGGCTCTAGCAGGCACATTGCTGTCATATATAACATGTATCCACTGGACAGATAAATCCTCTGAGGCTGGAAGTTTGCGTAGAACTCTGTGCTGCACTGTGGAGCCAAGAATAGAACGTTTCACGGACTTCTGGTTTTTGGATACCGTTGCCCTCGCCAGCACTCTCACGTGTTTTACGGACAAAGCGGAGCTCCGCGAGACAACAATTCCAGGAATTGAACGTCTTGTGACGTCCCAGTGAGTGTGGAAGTCAAGTCGTGTTTTATCTCCCGTAATTAGAATGAGGAGGACCACATAAACATGAGTCATCTTTTTTCACACTTTTTGCCCACTGATAGGACCCCCAGAGGCCCAAATATAAGGATTTAAATGATTAAAAAGATGAGTTCGCATGATATGTCCTCTTTAAACTTAAACTTAATATCCGGACCCTTGTTGTCAAGGGTTGGCAGACTCTACATGTAAGTGTGTGTTGTGAGCAGTTATTCTGAGTTTGTTAGATGTTAGAAGGTGGGCAGCAGCGCTCAGACCGGTCATTGTTTTTGTCTGACTCAGACAAAGGTTTTGGTAACAGTTATATTTAAACAGAAATGGAAAAACACAGGTTTGGATAGAGGTGACGCCATTCAGTCCAGTCACACCAGTCAGCCAAACATTGCCTTTTTTTTTTTTAAATCTGTAAAAGCCCAATTTCAGATTACACATGCACTTAGCATGAAGGTTGTTGAACAGAACCAGCAAATATCAGTTAACAACTGTGGAGAGAGTGTTATTCTCAGTAGATAAATGTTGTGGGCTGGGTGTTCTGAGCTCCAATGTCTGAATTTACTTTACAGAGGATCAGTAAACGTACATCTTATCTCACTGATCTCCCAGTTCATTACCGATTGGTCTCTGTTGTCAGTCGGTTTTTTGTGTGCATGAACCGTCAAATCAGATTTATGTCGGAGTTAAATAAGGTAGCTGGTAAAAAATGAAGCCAAAATCAGGCACCGTCTCTCATGTTCACTGTTGTAAATAACAAATGATGACCATGGCAACTGGATTTTTATTCCTCAGTAATATTATTTATAATCGGATCAAGATGTCAGCAAACAGTAAAATTCGCAGCTCACAATTTTTAAGAGTTTAATCAACTGTGTTAGGCTCCGTCTCTCAGACTGTTTTATACCAGGTGCTTTATACCCCATTGAAAGCTGTTGGCCCGTGATGTTCTGTCAAGAATGTTGTAGTTTCCTCTCTGGGCTGTTGTCATTCTGCTAGGCCAGGCAGTGTGTCTTACATGACACCGCTATGCTGGGTGAGGGATGTTGGAAAAAAAAAAAAAGGAGGAACGAAAAGAGGGAGAGATTTAGGGGAATAAAAGACCTGAAAGAAGGGAGTGAGGTCAAACGCTGGGTAGGTTTGTGTGCAGGGAAAAGACGAGGCGAGAGGCAAGAAGGTGGAGGGAGACAAATAATTGAGGATGTGTGTGTCATGCCTCAATGTTCTCCTGGTGCCTGTTGTTAAGTGTTTATCTGTGCACCAGCTTCTACAGCTGCATGGGGGCATGAAACCACAGCTGTAGTAAATTAAATTTAATCAAAAGAAAATTCAAAAAAGGACAAGCTGTGAAACATCATAAGTGTGTGTTTGCCTATACATATATGCATGAATGCATGTGTATAGGCAAACACACACACACACACACACTCAATCTGGTTTCCATGACTTCAGAGGGTATTGAATTACATTAGTTCTTCAGGGACTTAGGTCGTTTCACACCTAATAGTCTCCGCTAGACTCGGTGCGATTGGGGACTCGGTTCAATTTTGGGGTTGCACCATTCATTCATGCTTTCACACTTTCGCACTTTAGTGAAACGAACCGAACCTTTTGAATAACGTGTTCCCCTCCTCACCTGAGGTAGCGCTGCATCAAGAATTAACCGAAGGAGAAGACGAGACGACAGTGAACAAGAAAACTTGCTCATCTGTTGTTGGTTAATGCAGGACAACTCCTGGTTCCTCCACATCAGAGCAAAACACAGAGCTGCATCAAAATCTTCTTGTTTTATGTGAACATACGACACATACACGCAGCAACAATGGGCTCAGCCATTTCTCCCGGCTATCGTTTTTACATGTTTTGGTTTTGTTTACCCACAATGCCCTGCATTAAGTTCACTTGAAGCGAAACGAGGCAATACTGTTTTTAGGCAGACCAGAGTTTGCTTCTTTGGTGCGGATCAGAGTTTGGTTGCGCATTCACACCTCCCCCAAATGAACTGCACTTTCAAAACCCAAACCTGATCCTAACTTGATCTTAACCATATGGTGTAAAATGTAGTTATATATATAAGACAAGACAAGTCCCCACAGTGTGACTGAATAAAGAGATTTTGGTCACCGCAACATGAGTAATACCTGGAACACGCACACAGACATATATTATGTTAATGCATGTTTTTTTGTTTGTGTATTTAAGCAGTTGCACACGTGTCTGCATGCTCGTTGATGATCTCAAGTTAATAATACTAACATGCAAAGCGGCTGTGGTTTGTGGTGCTTTGCAGTCACTTATTTTCTCTGCATAACATTATTAAATGGTGCAAATTTCCCTTTCGAGCTGTGCATTTGACTTCACTTTTGTGAGAATTTATGAGTATTTGACACACACTTTAAAAAAAAAAAAAAAAAGGTTAAAAGCCTATTGATTAGATAATAGATAATAATGTCTAATATTTACATTAACCTGCCTTATTTAACCCTTAGAAACCCTGTATATTTCCTCATTAGCACTATTATATTCATACATATATTTATCATGTTCACGGCTGATATATCTGGTTGTTTATTGATTCCCTATAGTATGTAGTACTCATATCGCTTCACATACATTTATAGTCTCAATCCAATTAGTTGCACAAACTTCATCAGAAGCTGGTGAACTGCTGAGATGGATAAATAATTAAAATATGCACTTGTCTACAACATCTCTCTCTCTCTCTCTCTCTCTCTCTGCTTAAATAGATGAAGAGCAGATGAATCTGCAGTCATTCTCGGCAGGATTCCTCCCACCTTTCAGGATTAAAGTTCCCAATCTCTCCTTCATTATCAGTGACCCTTTATCAATGTGCGGGTGACTGTGTGTGTGTTTGATAAGCTCGAGTTAAAGCGTAAACTACGTTTGTCTTATCGGCCTGTTACCCTGCCCCAATTTAGTGCAAGACATTAACTCCTTCATGCGCCGCAATTAACAGACTATAATTTAATCCTCTGATAGCAAAACATCTTCAATGATAAAATGCATATTCATCCAAATGTAATTTGAGGAATAAACACAGATATAATGATCTCGTCTCTGGTATCTCAGGTTTATTTTTTATCAAATAAGAGTGTTATGATTATGACCTTTGGACAGTGACCAGAATGTTATGCAAATTGACTATTTTTGCATGGGTTATTTCGCAGCCATGTTCAAGTAAACATGTGAATCAGTATAAATAAACCCTCGTTAACTTTTAACACCTAAGCCTCAGAATGTCCGCCGGGACTTTTTTTTTGCTTGGACTGTAAATGAAATCTCTTTAAACCTGTTCCAAAGATGAAAACACTTAAATGACTTTCTGTTTCCCAAATAATTATGCCTTTGTGGTAATTGTACCATGAAATCAGAAGGTAAACCAAAGAACTTCTCCCGGGTACATGAACCGCTCTCTTCGTGTGTCTATCAAAGCACCATCTACCTTCTTTCTAAGTGACACATCTTTCTCAGGGGAGCCGTCTTGAAGAGACAAATGTTTGCTTGGGTACCTTTGTCAATGGCACACGAATTAACTTGGGAACGGGGGATTTGATATCCATGGCAGCTAAATCAATTAGCTTCCTCTATGAGTTAGACTGGCCTTGATTTGCAGATACTTACTGGGATTAAAGAGAATGTGACGTAACATAGTTACCTGCCAAAATGAGAATCATAGCACATTTGCATATGTTGTAAAATGGGCATCATCATCATCATCATTTTTTTGGGAAAGGGTCAGGATTATTATTCCATGTAAATGATCCTGCTCTTCTCAAATGCAAGTCGCTGTGACACACGCATATGTTTACTGCAACATTCTGTCTGTTCCCAGCCTATGAACACTCGGATAAATATTAGATGAGTGCAACTGAACTTTCTGTGCATTATGGATATATATAATGAGTATCTCATTATACATTTAATATAATATAATATAATAAACAACCATTAAGACACTGTAGATTGTGACTTTGCTGAGCTCTGGCTGCATTCACTACCTTCAACCCACCAGTGAGGTCCATGTGTCAGGTTACAGTGACTCATGCCTTGAAATCCAAGAAAGCCGTCTTGATTCACCACCATAATTGCTCAAGTAGAGGGCTTAATTCCAAGCACATAATATAAGATAAGAGACGAGGTAGCTCCTTCCATGCTCCTCCACGATCGATTCATGTGGCTGGTTGCCATGACCACACTGAGGTGTTGATTGGGGACTCGCAAGCAAGGGTTATATGGCGAGTCAAAATCGGTATTGAGAAAAGATAAGAGGAGGGTGACATTAAAAAGTGTTATATCAGGAACATAAAGATAGATGCAGAGATGTCGTTGATAAGATCATAAAACAGGGTTATATATATATATATATATATATATGGGCACTTATGCACGGTACTTCATGCTTTCTGTAAGGTGCAAAGTGTTGAGAAACCAGGGGGAACCTGATGAGATGTGGACCCACTGGAACACAGCAGAGCTGTGTATCCCAGTGCGTAGGGATGTAGGATGTAGGACGCTTCGATAAAGAAGCAACTGCTAGTTCATTGTTCTAACTGCCAGAAGAGGCACTGTACCTCAACAACGGTACAAAGATGTTAGGACGACAGGTCGGGGGGGGGATTTCATCATCAGCTCTATGCTCTATATATAATTCAGTCGATTGCAGTGAGCTGTCTGACCATGTCCTGCATGAACCAACTGCCAAACATTTTGTGATCAACAAGGATGGGCAGACTTGACGAGTAAGGTCAGACTCAGACTCTTATTCTCCCTTTTCCCCTCAACACCCACTTCACTTTGATTATCACCTCTCCTCTTCTTGCCTGTCCTCGGTCCTCACCATCATACCACCCGTCCTTCCCATTTTGTCTTGCTACCTTCACACAGGGCTTTAGACTCATTTGATCTTCTCTCATTTACACACTCCACACTTTCTTCACTTTTTGGTCATTCCCTTCCCTTTCTCAACTTTTCAACTTTCCTTACCCTGCTAAGCCTTGCAGTCTTTCACCACATATACACCGTAACACCCTTAGTGCTGTTTCAAAGAGGTGCCTCCACCCTGCTGTCATGTACCCTTCTGCAGCTACACTATATATGAAAGAAGACACGACCTCGAGGAGTAATTGTGGTACAGGCATGTAGATGTCAATCTGAATTATGTCAGATATTGAACTAAGGCATGTTGGTGTCAGAGGCAACCTGGTAAATGTGCCCTCTATCTAATGCATAAGTATATACGTGTTTAAGAATTGTTCAAGGTATAATAAGAGGCAAACAGGGAAATGCTAATGTAGCTGTTTTCTTTTTTTTTTTACCATAACAGCATAAAAGTGTCCCAGTTAAATGACAAAACACTAACGATATCTCATTATGTTTGCCTAGATTCAGGTTCAACACTTCTCATTGAATCTTTGTTTGTGTACACGTGGGTTGGAAAATCGTCCATATTTGTTTGAATGCAGGCAGCTTGAGTATACAGCCCACGCTCAAAGGACGATTCCCTTCTGTTTCTATTTGGTAGCGTAAGCAGCAGAGGCTGACAAAAAAGCCCGAAAGACCCCCTACCGGTTCTATTGTTTGTCAGTTATTCATGGGGCTGGATTGAGGTGTGCCATAGAATTGTGTATAAACATGTATATCGCAGAATAATTAATTTTTTTTTTAGACATTTTGATAACCTTGAGAAACTGTGGCTGTATTCCAAGGTCAGAGCATGCCACGGTTGAATAGTCATAAAGATGAAACGGAAGCTAGTCCTGATTATTGTTATCTGGAGTCCTTCAGTATGCCCTCCCTTGAGACAACAAGGCTTTCAATGTGTTTTTGTCATCTCCAATGGTGCTGTATCTCTTCTCTTTTCTTTCATAGATCACATATTATGCTGAAGAAAAATGAATCACTGTGAGATCAGTGTCGTCTTACCATAGGAACCATAATACTCTTGAACCTAATCTTAACCACACAGACTTGTGCAGATCCCCACCTCCAGCGTAGATGCTATGCAATATGTAGGCTCGGGGCAGATTGCAGAGGGGACACAATCGCTGCCCTGGTTCCACACTGCCTTCCTCGCTACACAATGTAATATACAGTTATTGTCCCTCCTGTAACATAAAATATAATGTACACAAAGTTATTCTGTGATACGAGAGTTCTTTCTTACTGTCCCTCAGAAAAGCTGCTGCCTCCTTGGTTTATTTAATGTTCTGACTGATCCCTAGTCTTTATTTCTTGCAGCCATTTTTTTTTTTTACCCCGATAACTTTTTTTTTTATGTTGTATGTGACGTCCGCAGCTCCTTCACACAACAAAAAGCCTTTAGAAAGAAGTATTGTAGTATGTTGTTAGTCATTTTTTTTATCGTACAAATGCAAATATCGGTGTTACACTGGAGACCATGGCAAACGAGAACATCTTGCATGAATGCTTTATCATTTTGCTTCTCTTTGCTATTACATATTGCCTGATTAATAAGCGTAGGTGCAGCATGAAAGCAAGAAGCGAAATACCACTGAAATTTACTTACTGACATTTGTTTTTATAAAGCTCTTGACTGCCTTTTTTACTGTCTCCTTTTGTCACTAACATGTATATCTCATGTTGTCTCACTGACGCCAATAAAGCCTCCTTTATTTTATATTTATATATATTCTTATAGTAGATTACATAACAAAGAGATAACCAGGGTTGTTTTGAAAGATTAATTAGCCTTCAGGTTTTGATCTTTTGGCATCGTTGTCTATCACTGAGAATTATATTAGTGTAAGGTTTGAAGGGTTGAGTGTAGCTGCCGAGCTACCAATGGAGACTGCTGTTCTAATAGAATTACACATCACGTTTGGACTAAAGAGAAACTTTTTTTTTTTTTAAACTTTTGACAATTGTGTATTGTATACTTTAGATTTCTTGTATTTGTATGTCTGTTGTATCGTCGTTCATTTGATTAATGAGAGCTTTACCTTCAGGTCACACTGGTGTGTATTTTAGCCTTATTTACATACAAACACAAGCTGCTGTTGTTATTCAAGTCATGGCTGACCAAGGTCTTGGCTGAATTTAGGGGGCAACTCGAATAAGAGGATTCCCAGATTAATTCAAAAATAGTTATTCATGTAATGCTCTTATTTCTCCAAATCTAGTTAGTTGCAGTCTTTGATCGGGAAATGCATTAATTGGGAGAATTTAAACTGGTGTTTATAATTATCTCAACTTCTTCTTAATTTCATATCTGGATATTCCATTTCAAAACACGTTATTTTTTCTTTCTCCCTCAAAGTTAAACAAACAGTGCCCCTATTACTGACTAACCACCTCCAGGCATTAAAAGTGCTTGCATAATAGCCTATACTGAGGAAAGGAAGATTATACCATTCGTGTTTCTACTTGTGCCACCAGAAAACCTGGTCATTCTAGAATTTAAATGCATTTATTTCATGTATGTGATTTTCACGGCAGGGTTGCTTATTATGGGTTAACACAAGCTGCCTGCATTCTTGCCAGGTTCTTTCTTGCTACTGCTGGAACCACCTAGATTGACTTGGATATAAAAGTTTGTTAAGTGGCAAAAGGTTGATGATGTGACTGCAGGAGAGAATTATAGATAACTATTTTCATTATTTTTTCAATTTACCCAAGAATCATGACTTTGTATGACATGTTGATAATGGAGAACATTGATTTCTATATGAATTTAAACCACCCCTTAAAGCCACGTTGACTGTTTTAGGGTCAACACTTTGTGATCACATAACCTTTATTGAGGTATACAGGGTTCTTTAAAAATGTCAGAGGTGGATGAGTTTGGAACAGACACTGAGCTGTTGCTGAAGCGCTATTAACTGTCACTGATGCTCCCCTTCCATTATCCACTACCCTGCAGGTACAAGCCATTTCTCTTACGGGCTGTGCTCCGCCGTATAGCGGCAGGTTTAATCTGTGATTGTTTTCTTGCCAGGCTAGCATGATGGATGACTAGTACGGCTGGTTAATATGATGACTGCACGCCATAGATGCCCCTCTAAGAACAGCGGATGCACTGTACTTGCTGCTTGGGCTGGTTTCCATCTTTCATTCCAGTCAGTGATGGGTGGCGTACAGTGTGGATTCAATTTCATGGTGGGCATTAAGTTGACTGATATTGCGAGAGACATGCAACCCATGGTATATAGTCACAAAACATGTCTACATCTGGAGTGTGTCAGGTAATGGATGCAGACGCACATCCAGGAGTACTGGCTGCAGCAGCTTCTGCTGATAGCTCATAATCCTTCAGGGTATTATTCTGCTCCGCCAGCTGACACTAGTTAGAGCACACTTCATTGCCAAGCTCTACTCCAAACTGATTCATTATGTTTGTAAAAAAAATTACTGACATTATTTTCATGTGGCAGAAACTGAAGATTCAATAATCATTTTGAGACAAGTATTTGATTTCATGAATTGTCAGTGGGAAGCAGTTGGGAATGACTATCAGCAACAAATCTGAGACCATGGATCTTAACGGAAAAAGGGTGGATTGTCCACTGTGGGTCAGGGGAAAAGATCCTGCCTTTAAGTATCTCATGGTCTCATTCACAAGTGAGGGAAGGATGAAGCGGGAGATCGACAGGCAGATCGGAGCTGTCAAAACTGTCTATTGAGAGGGAAAAGGAGCTAAGCCAGAATGTGAGGCTCTCGATTTAGTAGTCGATCTACGTCGGACATCTCAGAGGGGCTCGGATCAGAACTGCTGCTCCTCCACGTTGAGAGGAGTCAGCCGACGGGGTTTGGGCATCTGCTTAGGATACCTCTTGGACGCCTGTTTTGGTCTTGTCCTTCCCGGAGGAGACCTCGGGTCTGAACTAGGACATGCTGGAGGGATTATATCTCTTGGTTGGCCTGGGAATGCCTTTGGATCCCCCCGGAGGAGATGGCGGATCCACCACTGAATGAGCCTTTTATATCCATATTGGGTCCAAGGGTCACCTCTACAGAGGCGGGCCATTTTGGACCAGCATGTTTTTGCAATAGCCCACAATATGGTCAAACTAAACATCTTTTGAGGTTTGACGCTAACTGAAGGCTGCATACTGTAGGTTCTTCATCACACTTGGGAGGGCTGGGTGAGGTGAATGATGCTATGGTAAAAATTGTATATTCTGTACCTTCATGTTAATTAAGCCATAATGTGAGACCCTTTACATAGATGAGTCTCTTTCTTTTGTTTGGAATAAAATGAAAAAAAACAAATGTAAAAACTAAAACGTCCACTTTTCCCCCTGTTTCAACACATTATACATGATATGAATTTACTGACTGCATTTTCAGTATCTTATAAGAAGGCTCAGGCATTCTGCCACTGACTCATTATAGTTCCAGCTGCAGCTACAGAGTAATTAGTTGTGGGTCCAAGTGCCAAGACAAACAGACTTTAGTTAATTACATTAGATACTTGACCCACATCGGCATCATTGTTTAAACCTACTGAATTACTTAATGCACAACATAATCTACATTCAAAATATTATTGATCCCGTAAGCAAGCTAAGTGCAGTTGTGACCACCATCCTTGCCTTAGCAAATGGATTTCGCGCATCTCTGTTCAACAGTGAATGCCATGGAATTACTACAAGTAATTAATACACTACTGAACTAGAGGGCGTCTTCCCTACATATTGCTCTATATCTTGTAAGATATTCAACACTATTTATAAGTTTGATGGTATTGGGATAGATATGAATATTATGATAATTTTGTACCAATGTTTTAAAACAATAATGGAGCCCATTCATTACCAGGCAGTGATTAAGTGTTAGCATTGTGGCCCAGCGGGGTTTTTAATCTTGATATGCACTGTGGGTCATGGAAAGTGCCAGGAAAAGAGCAGTGCAAAGAAAAACAACCCAAAAAAACCCCATAGAAATTACCTATAATTGTAGCATTAGCAGGAGCTCTGGCTTGTGCCTCGTTGGAAGGAGAGCTGCACAGAGACGTTTGAGGCCTTTCAGGAAAGACAAGGGGAGACGGATTGAGAGGGAGAGAAAGAAAGAGACTCGTCATCCTGAGGATGAAAGTGCACTGCAGCTTTTTGCCTCCATATATAACGCAGACGCTAACAGGTCAGTGCACAGACGTGGAATACAAAGACACACGTATAGTATGTGTGGTAGAGATACATGTCTGTCCTTTTTGTGTGCACACTGGGATTTTATTGATGGTCAGTTCCCTTTTAATGAGCCTGCTGTTTTATTTGCATATCGACTGTATATCTGTGCCTCATTTCTTGCTAATTACATTGGAAGTTAATCGTACATTTTTATGCATCCCAATTTAAGCATTGTGACCATATGATGGACATGAACAAATCTTGCCATTGCCTCTGGTTTTTATTTGCTCTTAAGGCCTGTTCACCACTTCAAAAAAGGGATGTGGGTTTTTGATCATCACTATTATGACAACAACATCTCGTACAACAGGTGCCTTTGCCACTTATGTCTCTTTTTATACAGTACCATATCTAACCATATTCATTATCTGGAATTGACAAGTTAGATCCTGTTAACTACGTATAATTGCACAGCTCATGTTGTGTTTGACTTTCAGTGTCTGGTGAGGAATTGTCTGCTTCATTCTTAAATCATATATGGGTAGCCCTTACAATGAGATAACACTATTCCCTTTTCCCTAATGCTACATCTTTTCTAGATAAGAAGCAATTTAAGAACCTTAGTACCCTTTCGCTACGCCTCCCTTCCAATTGCAAGAAACCATTACCTCACTTTTGACAGGAGAAAGAGAAAACTATCGGAGCTCTTTTTACATCCTTGTGTCTCTGTGGGTTGGATGTTTAGCGCCATATGTCTCTTTCATTTCCACCAAAGGATGTGTCCTTGAGCAAAGTATTTAACTTCTGGACTGCTCAAAAAGAACTACTCAGACATCATATGTTCAAATCTGAGTGTACGTGGCAGTTTTTTGTGTTTTTCTGTGAGTTTGGAAAATAAAAGACCCATGCTTAGCAATAGATAACGTCAATAAAGGGCAAACACAATGGCTGTTCATAGCTGTCAAGATATAAATGCCTGCCATGTGTTACTAAAATGTATTTTCTATTTCATGCCTGGGTCACTATAGTGTTTCCATTGGAGTGGAACTTATTGAAATGATTCAGAGACTTTGCCACCGATTGAGGGTTGCAGGTCAACATTCTGTGAATGACTCTTTTTCTGCAGCCTGCCTGTGCACCTTTCAAAGTCCTGATGAAGATAATCAACTACATAGTTGCTGAAGTGAACACAAATATTAAACAATGGTGATGTTGAAAAAACGTATGCAGTAATAAACTATGACCTTGCTCCATCTGTACACCTTAAAGGATTTTGTGTGCAATAAATAAAGACATAAAACACCTGTGCAACAAACATAAGTTGCAGTTTTGCATTTTACACTTGTTTAACTCTGGTGACAAGCTGTTACAATTTAGAGGGACATTGATTTTGGAATCAAGTTTGTTCTTCTCCAGTGAGTTTTACCAACTGGGACCTGTGGCAAACCCAACTCTGCCAAGGTACCGATTCCTAGGCTGCACTGCTTGTCATTTTATGACTAGTGTTCCTGTTGCTCTCCCTTTGTGATGCAGGTTTGTGTGTTGTAGGATTCATGTTCTCCTGGAGCACTGCGTAGGTAATTAATTCATACAGAGTATGAGAGTATGTGTAATAAACATCACAGGCACACGTTTGGTTCAACCACAGCAGTTTGACCTGATATAAACTAACCCTTTTCAACTGCTCATCAAGGCAAATCTATAATTAGCCAGGTACATGTCATCAGCGAAATGATTTTAGGCATGTAGCCATGGTGAAGAGAGCCCGCTGAAGGTTAAACTGCAGCAATAGAATGGAGAATGGTGATTATGGTATGGTTGTTTGTGCCAAATGGGCTAGTTTGAGTATTTCAGAAACTCCTAATCTAATTTTAGGGATAAGCAGGGATTGCGCCTTAACTGGTGTGCTACTAGCTTACTGTTCTTCTCTCTATATTCATATACCCAAGCATGCAAGAGTTCTGGTGTGGGGTTAGAAACATCTAATTCATAATTTTGAATTAATTCAGCTAAATGCTGTAGTTGTTTTATTTGACTATGGCACGAATTAAATTATTTCCCCTCGCAAATATGCTTGATTCCCAAAGTTGGGAATAAGAAACTTGCTTGGATGTATTAATCTCAATGAAACTATCAATGGATTGTGACATTTTATTACAAAAGTCTTTATCAGAGAGTAACAGGGAGTTCAGACTCCATGGTTGCTGGGCCGTCTGATTTAAGGCAAAGGTATTATACAGATTTTAATGGATGGTAAATCTGTCAGGGGAAATAGGTTTTAATAGGGAATAGCTTTAGCGTTTTAGCAGTCCAGACTATGGATCCATGAGACAATTCAAATCCACACCAATATCAGTTGATGGAATAAAGAACCTGCCACAATCACATATCTTTCCACACAGGTCAGATTCATTGATTGATGCAACGGTGTATAATCAGTAATGCAACTCCCCGTGTTCTGATGTTGAAATTGAAAATTAGTAATTCAAGCTTTGCGGGGGTCTAATTTGGTTCGACATTTTCAAATGGGTCTTCTTAGGAAAAATCACATTGGGTTGTAGATTTTTGAGATGAGAGAATACTCTTGAGTGTTTTAGAATATAATATAATAGAGTATAAAACACAATACTAAGATAAAGTGAGACATGCAAACAGTTGCCTGAGAAGCTACATTTGTGCACATACTGGTGCTGGTTTGATAACTCGGTTAATCTGTGATGTGAAGTGAGCTGTAGAACGAGCTACTTCTTCCCCTCTTTGATGTCCTGTCTGAGAGAGGCTGGAAAGAGACTGCTGTGGAGGCGAGCCCTGTGAGCGCTGATGCTTACTGGCCTGCGGTGTCTCAGGTTGTAACCTGGATCCACCCACCTGAACAGAGCATGAGCTGGATGGTGTTTGTCCCCCGGCGGATGCTCTCTGTGCTTTCCTCCGGCAGCGCTGAGTGTATATGGTGTTCATAGAAGGGAAATCGGAACCAATGACCCTCGCTGCAGGGTGGTGTTGCCATACCACGTTGATACCGCTGGTGGGAATGCTTTCAACGAGTCCTCTATAGACTCGGGTGAGGGGCTGGCAATGTAATCCAGCCTTCTTCAGCAATCCTGATGAAGTGTAGCTGCTACTGAGGTCTTTTCACTTGTTATTGTAGTGTTTTTAGCCCAGCTGAGACTCTCAGAAATGTGGAGGCCTAGGGACTTATAGCTGCCAGTCCAATCAACCACAGCCCCCAACCCAGTCTCATCCTTTTCCTGTGATAGCAGGTTGGTGAAATTTGGCTACTTCAGTTCTGGGGTTGTCTTTATCTTAGAATTTTGAAGTGCTATGTTTTTGAAACCCTAAATATAGTCCTGGAGACAAAAGTAGACCCAGCCTGTCAATCTTTGGAGTGCCAGCTATAAGTATACTCTTTATACTTCTAAAGAAAGGGATATTATCGCCCTCACCACTCCTTTGGCATGTCACGGAGTTCTTCTAGCATGGAAATCTCATTTCCTCTCAGTCTGCCCGGTACAAAGGTGTGATGTTTTTCTTAAGCCTTGAAAAACAAATATGCACACAGGGGTTCTAAGGATCATGTTATTAAGAAAGGGCAACCTTTCATTTTATATTTTAACAAACTGTCTGTGATGCCACCTGTCTGTACTAATATTCCTGGACATTTATCTATTATTTGTCGGTCTAAATGAAAAAAAAAAAAAAGTTGTTATCTTGGTAAAAATCCTCCATTGATTCCAGAAGAGAATGCCCAGACTGGTTGGAGATAATGGAGAGAGGCACAAGTTAAACTCAAATAACCACTTTTAAAAACTATGGTATGCAGAAGACCATCTAAGCATCAATCCATCCCGCCTTTTAAAGGCTCAGTCGAGTGGTGGTGGTGTAATTGTGTGGGTTTTCTTGGCACATGTTGGGCCCCTTGGTAATATATTGAGCATTGTTTAAATGCCACAGCCAACCTGAGTATTGTATGAGTATTGTATATTGTCTACTCAGTATTGTATGTTCATCCCGTTATGACCGCAGTGCTTCTATCTTCTTATGTCTACACCCAACAGGATAACACACTTGCTGGGGCCCAACAAGGTGTACCTAACAAAGTGGCTAGTTAGTGTAAAGAATTTGCAGTAGTCAAGTGCAGCAGTGGAGAACACTGGGAGTGGGAAACACTTTAAGAAGCGATTGGTCGGATGAGTGCATGTTTCCGCAAGCATTCAACTTTCATTCAACCCTGTCCTTTAACCGTGTTTTTCTTTCAATTCTCGACAAACCACTTTATGAAATAGCAGTGTCATTTCATGAAGCATCTCTCTCTACCTCTCCACACAGGCCACTTGTGAGGTTTGTCCCTGCAAGAAATCACTCCAGGAAAATCTAAAGCACTGCGCCCAATCAGACACAAGTGCAGGTGTGATCCGATGATTCACTGGAGCTGATTCTAGACGGAGCTGTCTTAATTCATTCAAATTATAGATTTGTTTCAAGTAGAATAGAAATATGCTAACGACGCGTATGTATGTAGGATGCACAGACATAATGGGGGAAGAAAGCTTCACTTAAAGATGATCACCCTCAAGCACTTCTACTCCATTCCTCAGGCGTTTTCTCTCTCTCTCTCTCTCTCTCTCTCTCTCTCTCTCTCTCTCTCTCTCTCTCTCTCTCTCTCTCTCTCTCTCTCTCTCTCTCTCCATGACTGTGTTCAAAAAGTCCACTGCTTTCTCGCCTAGACATCTCCGTACCTCCACATGTGCGTCATCTGGACCAACTGCCTTCCCACTCTTCATCCTTTTCTTATCTGCCCTCACTTCCTCCTCACTAATCATCTGTACTTCCCGAGGCACCATCACTCCCCCATTAGTCCTCCTCCTCCTCCTCCTCTCTCTCTTATTTTCCTCATTCATCAGCTCCTTAAAATACTCCTTCCATCTTTTCAACACACTCTGTTCGCTTGTTAGAACTTTTCCATCTCTGTCCTTAATTACACTAACCTGCTGCACATCCATCCAGCTCTGTCTCTCTGCCTAGCCAATCAATACTAGTCCTTCTCCCTTTCATGCAGAACTATGAGCCTTTTCCCTTTGCCTTTGCCACCTCTCTCTTTGCAGCATGCCTAGACTCCCAGTACTCCTACTTTCTTCATCACCCTGGCCGTCCCATTTCCTCTTTGCCATCGTCTACCTTTGGATACTTGCCTGTAGTTCCTCATTCCACACCAAACCCCGTCTTGGCTAGCCCTCACCACATTAGCTATACTTTCCCAGTCACCTGGTAGCTCCTCGTACCTCTAAGTACCATTCATTCGGGCTTCTCTTCTCTTGGCTTGCTATCCTTGCAATCTTGGACCGTGAAACAATAAATCCTCTAAATGTGGTGCACAGACAGTAATGGCTTATAGCTTATAAACAACTTCTCATAACTGAATAACAATGTGTTATGTGGCCTGGTTGTATGATAATAGGGAGCTCAAAGATGATGTTGGCAGTCCTAAGAACACAGTCATTTGTTTACCTAAAGCTGGGGTTCTCAAAGTTTTGATACCTGAGGGCCAATTTAGGAACCCAACATTGGACTGAGGGTCGCCAAAGGAAAAAAAAAACAAAAAAAAAAAAACTAGAAAGAAATCCCATTTGTAATCATTTTAATGACCAGATTGCAGTTCTACAGTTTACACGTATTGGTCTGTATCCAGTAATGTGCAATAAACATTTAACAAGCTTAGTAGCTCCTGGATTAAAACTATCAACTGTAATTCATTGCGGGCCCCCAGAAATGTTTCTGTGGGCCGCCATTGGCCCGCGGGCCGCACTTTGATAACCCATGACCTAAAGCAACGCTGGCAGTGTTTAGGCATCCAGAGGGCATTGCCTACTTTGACTCTTAATTTATCTGAGGAGATTATTGAAGGTGGGACCATTCAACCTGCAATTAAGACAAATATCTCAGATCATTATTTAATTAGAACTTCAAATTACTGCCCTTTAGGGATGACTTCACTCCACCGTCCTGTCATCATGATATAGTGTCATTTACTGCTAAACCTCTATCTTTCAAAACAGCTTAAAAGGGTTGAATGCTGTTTAAAATTGAATGCTCTGATCTCACCTGAGATTCACGAGAAGGCCTTTTTTTTTCGTGCCCCTGTATCTTTGAAAGTCACTTTATTGTGGCTTTTTGTCACATTTCACAATAGCACGTTCTTCACATTTTGTAGGTATCTTTTCTTTTCTTTTCTTCTTTTTTGCTTTCTGAAATGAGACACTTGTTGAGTTCCACACTTGAATGTGTCATGTCTTTTGTGACATCTATTCTCTCTTTTTTTTTCTTTTGTAAAGTGGGTTGGCATTTGAAGCCAAACTAGTGCAACAGTGATAATTTGTAAAAAAAAAAAAATACTGTAACTGTCAGGATTTGTCAGAGCATAAAAAGGCATCCACCCATGCAAATGACTTTTTTCAAGTCTAATTCTTATCTGAATGAGGAATTTGATTTGATTACTTTGCAAGACTGCAATACTTTCAGTAACGTGGTTCTGGATTTGTTTCATGTTACACTGTTGTTTTCTCCCACAGTCTTAAAAACATGCATAGGTTAAAATGACCGTAGATGTGAATATGACAGTGAATGGTTTTTCATCTCCGTACGTTGGCCCCGCTTGGACTGGCGACTTTTGGCACTTTGTCAACTGGGATTGGCTTCAGCCCCCCATGGCACCTCATGTGGAGGATAAAACAGTAGACAATGAATTATGCATTCTGAGTAAACCACCTCACTGGAGTCTGGAACCTTGGACTCCACAGAAAGACAAAAATAATTTAGGAAGCCTCTTCGTTTCGAGGTTTGGCGTTTGTAAAATGTATTTCTGGTGGGTTGGTCAGGTGTCTGTCCACTTCACCCCAAAGTGGTAGTATATAGAGTATATACTGTATATTCACCCAGTGATAGACACATGCATATTCCTTTTTAGCAGCTTGTGAGTGTCAACATCAGTCACCACATATCTTATTTCCACGCACAAGTTGCTATCGTACCAGTTCTGAGACCTGGAATGCAACAGTGCATGAATATATGCAAATGCACGAGTGTCATTGTGTGACTTGACTTGCCTTTGGCCTCGAGCTGTCAGCTGCAACGGTCCATTTGCGAGCGCATTACAAAATGTTTGATGGATGATTGGCAGCTTTTGATATTTGGATTATGTAAACTGTTCCTCTGAGGGGCACAAGTCAAAACTGCTGTCAAGAAACCACCCTGTTCAGTCAAATGTCAGTCTTCCTCATCGTTCCCACTTGACACATCCTCAAAGTTTTGATTGTCAGACCAAGCGGAGGTCTCGAAACGTGAATTTTCTTTTCAAGTTTAATAATTATTCACTGTTTGTGAATAAGATTCTGAGGTTTGAATTAATACAATTTGGTGGGTGTAGATTTAAAAAAGTTATATACGTGTAAAGAAGTTTTAAATCAATATTCAGTAGAGTTTTGAAGCCAGTGCCAAACAAGTATTGATAAAATAGATATACTTTACTGTCAATAGAGCTGCAACTCATTATTATTTTCGTAATCGATTAATCAATTAATCGTTTGGTCCATAAAATGTCATAAAATATTTAAAAAAAACGTTGATCAGTGTTTGTCAAACCTGGAAATGACGATGTTCTCGTATGTCTCGTTTCGTCCACAAACCAAAATGATTACATTTTAATGATTTCTTTGTTATGTGAAGCAAAGAAATTAGGAAAGTATTCACATTTAAGAAGATAAAACCTTGAAATCTTCTTTTAATAATGAAAAAAAGCTTCAAACCGATGAATCCATTATCAAAATAGTTGACAATTAGTTAGTAATGGATTCGTTGTTTCAGCTCTAATTGTCAAGCATACAGTGAAATTGCACTCTCCCCTCTAGTGCACAATGTTCATTCATAAATTAATAAGTAATTTAATCAGTGAAAATATATAACCTGTGAGTAGATTAAAAAAAAAGGTCGCCCTTATTCTCTTAAAAGCATCACAGGAGCGTCTCTTGCTCTAAGTGTCTGATAATTTAAGTACAAACAACGAATATTCATGAGAGCATTTTGTTCTCAATGAAAAGAGGTCAACGTTTTTGACCTCCCGTTTTTGCAAAACATTCTACAAGAGAATCACTTTTAACACCTGGCATGTGTCAAGGGATGCATATAAAATTAGTCCTGATGCCAGACAGTCATCATGATGAATATTTAGGTCAACATTGGTGCCAGCTGGTCAGTGAGCCATTACCTCCCATCAGTACCTAACGTATGTGTGAAGTGCAGGGTCAGATGAGAACCTGCTGTATTTATAGTCCTCTGCGCCGCTTTAAAAATCCAGATCTGCTCTCCAGAGTTTACGCCTGTGCAAAAACGATCCCTCCAGGATTTTGTGCGACTGTAGAGAGAGAAATAGAGACCGACCATCGTAAAACATAAACTGGAGGTGTAGTCCCTAATGAAGTTGCCGATATGCAGATGCATTTTAGTCACGCTAAGGTTAGCCTTTGCTTTTTCACTACGCTAAAAAACAAATCACAACAGTTTATGCACTTGCTGCTTACGATGTCAGTGCCAAAAATACACTGCAACGTGCATCGCAGCTCTTTCGGAAAAAAGCAACAATCACAAAAACAACAACAGAAAGCAACGGTTTGGGAGCTAAGATGAAAGAAAAACTGAGTCTCTCTTCCATTTTCCTCCTCAGGTTTTGGTTTATTTGTCAAGTACCTGATCTAATTCTTAGTAGCTGTCTGCTGTTTGTGTCGTCGTGTGGCTTTGATGAAGATGGGATTTGAGCAAAGACACAGGATGACACAAACAGCAGAACCTGTGGCTTATATAAATATATATATATATATATATAAATTTGGAGGTGCAAAAGCATTCTTGCTCGAACAAACAAACAAACAAATAAATGTCAGCCAAAAGATATAATGCAAATTGAATTAATCCCATTATTTCCTCACAATTATTACCATCTCTAACCTATTTATTATTCCCCTTGTTTCCCTTATAGCTGCAGCCCTTTATTTATGACTCGAGCTGCACAAATGCATTCATTTTTAAAAAATACATTTGGTTTCTTTTGCAGCTACACACATGCTTTATTGGAAGTCCATTAAAGTTGTGTTTTATTTGTTTGCTTTTTTTGCTACTTCGGGGTAAATAAAGGTCGAAGAAAAAACAACCTGTTATTGCTAATATTACAAGTATTATTATGGCTGCGGCTAAAGTGATTAATCTATTGATTGTTGTCTTTTTGTCCATAAAATCTCAGGAAATACATTAAAAAAAAACTATGTTGATTGGTGTTTCACAAACCTCGAAATGATGATGATCTCAAAACTGTTGAATAATCAATTAATTGACTTATTGCTGCAGCCCTACATAGTATTAGAGCGTTTTATAGTACGTGCTAAAGCCTAAATTGTGGGACTCCTCCGCTCTGTTTTCCCAAAGTCCAATAAAAAAGTTGCAGTGACTTGTTTTCAAAAAAGCTTTGCTGTGAGTGAAGAAACAAAAGGAAAATTACAACAGGCAGCATTTTATTTCACAATCCTGAGGCTGTATTCAGAGCTAATACTGACATGGGAACAACTCTCGCATTGATTTCTTTTACTGTGAGTTTGCATGAGTAGTTGTTAGACAGACGAGGAATCATACTGTGTAATGTTCTTTCTTCTTCTCCAGTCTCTTCAGTAGGAATTCATTGTTGTCACAGTCACAGTTTAACACTGCCACAAGGTTTCTGTCCAGTGTGTTAGGACTGAAAATATCCTAAATATATTGCACCAGTCAAACCTAGTATTTAAGCTTCTTTCTATTTTTTTTTTTTTAAATTGAAGGCAGCGAACAATAAACAGACAATAAAATCCACTTTACAAGCAAATAAAAATGTCAAATAAATTTGTGCAGGGGATATTTTGACTTTCAGTGTGAATGGAGTGAGTTAAAAGTGTAAGACCGCCCAGGACTGAAAGCCTAAAGGGAACAAATAGAGAGGGAAAAACACATTTTACGTTGGTTTGGAACATATATAATCTCTATGCTAGCACATATAGAAGCGTATAGAAGTATGGAGAGAATTGTAAAATGTTATGTATGTTACAGCAGCATGAGTAGAGCTTTAAGTCCCAGAGACCCTTTTGTGTTACACACACACACAGGTTTGGTTTATTTACCACTATATTCTGCCTTCAGTTGACATGACGGATGTAAAGTGTATTTTGCCCAGACAACTGATTCGAGAGATATAGAGATATAGAGATATCGTTGCTCACGTTAGTGCTTTAAGTGCTAAAAACGAACTGAAGAAGCCTTTTGGATGACTTCACTTTTTAGCGCTCGAGGGACTACCATGACCTGGATGAAAGAGGACGTTTACAGACTTTGGGCCATGTCGTTCATCAGAACAGAGCATGTTTTCTGCTGAGCATGTGCTACAGATCTGTCGCTGAGATTCATCCCAGTGTTAAATTGAAAGGGAATTGAAGTCAGCAGAAGGATGCACCCAAACTCTGTGAACTTAAACAAACACTTCCCCCACAATAGGTCACACTTGTGCTTGTTCCGTTCTCTGCCCTGTATTAAACCCTGTAGTAAACCACAACAGTGAGCTGCCATTATTTGCTGCCAGAGAGAAACTCTGCTCTTTGATTTTTGTCCTTTTGTGAAGGGAAAGATAACCACTTGAGACCTTCCAGATAAACACAGCTCCGAATCCAGAGGCCTCCCGCGATACCAACATTTCTGAAATAATTATAGGGGCATTCACAGAACACCTGAGCACCTCCTCCTCCTCCTCCTGATGAAGATGACTTTGCAGCTAAATGTGCACCTCTCCTGACTTTGTGCTTGTATGAAAATAGAGTCCCTGGTCTTTTCAGCCTAGCTGCACTAATCTTCCTGTCAGCCATCGCCACAGCTGTACCGTCTGACATTTTGGTACTTTGTCCTTCGTAGACCGAACATATCAAACTGGCTCATTATATTGCTTTTGCTTGTCCTGGTCAAAGTTAAGTTAAGTACAATATCTGGTATATGACCGTGTCTCTGACCCCTCTCAGCGTCTTGGCAGAATCACCTTGACTGAGAACATAAAACGCTGCAGAAAGAGCTTACGGGAAACACCCACTCCTTCACTGTCTTCACTTAAATGACAACCTAACCTTGGCAGAAAAAAAAAACAAAAAACCTTGGGTTTGTTGAGCATGATTCTTTGATGTGGTATTAAAATACCACGGATGACATCATTGTATAAGCATTGACTGATTTTGTGGTTCGCAATCAAATCATGTGAAAGACGGGCGTGTTATGTCCCAGCTCGTTATGGGTCAATGGATGTAGCATAAAAACCAAGATGCATGATGGTTTAAATAAATCATTTATTTTTTTATTCAGTCATTCGAGTGAAGGAAATAGTGAACCAAATCAGGCGGAAAAACAGCAGAAACGGTCAGTGGATGCTGTTCAAACTAAACAAAATGCACATGAAAAAGGACTAAGGACCAGACGATATTATCAGTCAATGAAGAAACCCAAAGAAGAAACCGTATCTAAATGAACTCTATTTACTTTGTGGAAGATTAACAAAAGAATATACACAGTGGAACAGCATCCCTACACCTAGTGTTTCTAAACAATTGAAACCAACCCTACGGTGGAGCTGTGTGAGATAAGCTCTTTTTTAAAACTAAGGCTTGTGCCCAATATACTTGTACCCAAACAAATTAAATGCCCGTGTGTGGCCTGAGAGACTGTATCTTATAGCCTTCTGTTTGGGAATGGGACGACTGGAGGTTAAGTGGCTGCACCAATCCCCCGTCCGGTCCGCCTGCAACACCGCCCCCCACCCGGTCTAAAGACAGACAGGGAACCACACAAACAATCCAGGTCAATTCAGACTGCAGTAAAATCATATTACGTAGAAGTGTTCCATCTATGATTTGTTTATACATCCAGCAGTAGAAACTTGGTCCACCTGACCAGTGTCAAGCAGCAACCAGTCGTGATGTCACCCACAAGAATCTGAATCGTGATTTGGCCCAGAGCCATGTTGACGTTTTTGCCAGGCTCCCATTGGACGACAGCAAGTGTCAGTCAACACTGGTGTCCACACATACTGTTATGTGTCACGCTTTATCTCGGGATTGAGACCATTAACTCTCCATGACATTATTAATCAAGTGAGAAATGGGCTCATTCTAGCACAGAATTCCAATTTGAACTTGAGTTCTTTTCGTAACACAGCAGAGTCGGTACAATCCTGAAAGACCGTGTCGATTTTCTTTTTTTATATATACACAGTCTATGGTTTCGGGTAGATGGAGCAATTATCCTGAGCATGGATATATTACAATCCAATTCACTGCAGATGATTAAATATTTCCACACTCAGATTATGCTTGGACCTTCTGTTAGGTCTTATAAATCCAAGAGATGCTCTTATTTACTAACTTCATTGAATATTTAAGAGCCTTTGTTTCCCCCTCTACTAAAAGCAGAACGTAATACATGGATCCATTACTGTTTGAGCTGTGAGTCCAAGTCTGAAATCTGTGATATAGACCCAGCGTCTGTACTGCACTTACCAGGAACATGACATTCCCTTACCAAGTGTTCATTGCTGTAGTCAGACCATCTCTTTCTGAGTCACATTCTCTGCACCTGCAGTTTTTTTTTTCCAGTTTTCCCTTTCACCATTAATATTTAAACATTTTGTCCTTTTGGTGTTTTTCAGCGTTTTAAACAATTGGGTCCTGGCATGTTTTGAAACAGAGCTCAACCCTAACCCTGGATTTCCACTGGACGCGGAACGGCCGCGGAACGGCAGCGGCGCGGTTCTGCTTCGTCATCTCCCCAGCGTCAATCCCCACCGGGCGCGTTACGGCAGCGGCGCGGAGCCTTGGGAGCCGGCGGTATTCGCGGAAGATCGTGCGATAATCGCGAACGGACGCGAGTTCGCGAGATCCAGCGATAGACTGTGTGTATAAAGTAAACAACAACAACACAGCTTCTTTCATTCTCCGACGTGGAAGAACTGTTGATCTGGTGTCATAAATGATTTTATGTTTCTCCACTTCAACAATCAGTCTCACGTCGTACATTATGACTCTCCGAGACGCTCTGATTAATTGACTGTTTACCTGGCAGCAGCGGTCACGACGTAATGTTGATGTGAAGTTGTGACAGGCTATATTACCTGCGTATTGTGTTTTATTTTGAAAGGGGGGCGGAAATGTTTTACTTTGATTCTGTGTCGCTTTTCCTGTCTGGTGCGATCTGCTTCGTTGAAATTTACGAGGTTCAGCAGCGGCAACGGAAAAAAATAGAACTGATTCCTATCCATAGCGCTGCGGCTCAGCGAGCCGCTTCTGGGCCGCTGCTGAAACGCTCCGCAGCTCGTCTGGTGGAAATGCTCTCATTGATTAGAATGGAAGCGATTTGCAACGGCGACCGCGCCGCTGCCGTTCCGCGGCCGTTCCACGTCCAGTGGAAATCCAGGATAACAGTTGCTGGTTTCTGCTACTGTTTGTATCCATTTTTTTTTTACTTCAATCAAACGCCTTTTTTGCCGTCTGTGTCCCTCTGTTGGTTAACCACTTTTAGAATGAGGATAAAAAAAAAAGTTGCAATGTTTTACCCAGAGAGGACGACAAAATGGGCGCAAAAAGTACAAATTACAGTGACAGAAGTCATGCGATGACCCATCAGTATTGTCGGAGAGAGGATGCTGAGCGGAGGAAAGGTTTCCGAGAGGAACACAGAGTAAATGAGAGACGTCGGTGTGAATACAGCAAACACAGCAAAACAAAAAAAGGGAACAGGGACATTGCAGATTAAACCATGGGGGGAGTGTAAGAGCTCCATGCTTTTAAGTATTTCTACCTCAGTATATATACAGTATATACACGGCAGGATAATGCACTTAAAGCTTAGAAAAGCAGTTTTATGTCTTGCACTGGAACAATGGAAGAGCAGAATAGGAAAGTGATGAATAGAGGAAGATTATGTCTCTCAGTCTTCATCAAGTCGAGCCTATATAGAGCACATTTACTTCCTAATGAAAGTTACAAGTTACCGTCTTTGTTTTTTTTTTGGCTCCATATGGAACAAAGAAGTGAGTAAAGAAAATCACTGAACCTGCTCTGAGTTTGAGATTCATGAAATATCATTTTCATTCTCACAGTCGCAAGCATTATAGGTACAGCTATAGTATAGTATATACAGTAGATGGGCCATTGAATGTATAGATTGTACAGGATGCTGCAGACTTCTGGCCTGTGTGTGTCTTTCCCTGTGTCGGTTGATGTATTAATGTTGTTCTCTGTATATATTTCAGGTGGCTGTGACAGGGGCACCCCCGGGGCAGGACCCATGAGGAGTCATAGAAGATGCTCACAGTCTGGGCGCTTCTGCTCTTCTTAGCCATGTGGGTGAGAAGCACCTCCGGTGGCCCGCTCTCCTTCAGAATAGGTAACTTTTTGTGCGAGACTAACGCACAGCTTTAGTGAGAACGGAGAAACTTTGAATTACCCGCTGGGGTATAAACGATAAAGTTTTGTCGAATCGAATTGAAACTGCTTGCCGATGCATGTTCACCCGAGAGCTGCGCATCTCCACTTCCCTCACAATTTGATTAGATAACACGATAACAGTTATCCGAGCAATGATTTGATTCCATTTGAGATCAGAATGGTTGTGTGTGTCCGTCCGTCCCCCCCCTCCAAAAAAAAATCAAGGCAATCTAATATTGAAGCAACACAATGGAGGATTTCAACCTTCAAATAATGTCCTCCAATATTATTCTGACGGTACATCGGCTTACAACAGGGTCAAAGACTGAAAAGATCTGCATTAGCACAATATAACTGCTGGTTTCAGAACTACGTGTACGACATTCTACTTTATGGCATCACAACAATGTGTATACATGTTGTGATGAGCAATAAGTCATGTAAGACTGGTTGAAAACAATATCGGCATAGGGTTATGCATGTAAGTTACAACAGTTGTAGCAAGCTGTTACTTACTGTTTACCAACTCTAGAGTAAACCCTACATTATGTTACTTTTTCTAACCAATGAGTTGTTCCCTCCACAGAAACAAAACTATACGTAGGCAGGCACTTGTTTGAGATTGTGACAGTGTGATACCCTTGAGCATAAATATCATGGTTTCATGGTATGGAAAGGTACCTAGTGCAGTTACAGTTACAGTTGCAGTACTATGTATTATGTGTTTTTACATTAAATCAATTATTCAACCAAGCAAGCAATCCAGTTGCACTACTAATTAGAGCTGAAACAATCAATAGGTTAATCGATTATTAATACATCACTAAATTAATCGTCAACTATTTTGATAATCGGTTTGAGGATTTTTTTCATGATTAAAACAAGATTTCTGACTGTTTCAGCTTCTTAAATGTGAAAAAATGTCTTTGTTTCTTTGCTCCGCATAACAAAGAAATCATTAAAACATCATTTTGGTTTGTGGACAAGACGAGACATTCGAGGACCTTGTAATTTCTGCTCTACTACTAAGAATAATTTGATTGGTTATTGATTGATTTTTCAGATTAGTTTCTGCACTTAAGGAAAGAGAGAAATAAAAAAGAAAGACAGTGTCAACTGTTTACACACACACACACACACACACACACACACACAAGTGACAAGAGCAACTGTTCACTTTCTTAACAAACGACTGTGACTGTGTGTCATTGCACTTCCTTTTTCACAAAGTTAACAACTGTTTCAAGAAAGAGGACCAACAAAAACTTAGAATTTCATTCTTGAGCCATAACCTACATCCCTATAAAAATGAATAAAAACATGTTCTTTATGTTTTAATGAGTTTGGCAGCTCATAACAAACAGGCAAACACGAGTGTAACATGCTTCGTACTCTGTTAGTTAAAGGCGCCATATGTAAGAATGTGGCCAAAAACGGTTACTACACTCAAATTCAAAATAGAGAGGTCTTTTAGGTTTTGTTTTCTCTGCCATTGTAGCTCAGACGTAACTGGCAACCCGTGGTTGCTCGGCAGCTGAGACTCTACTGACTGCAATGATTGGTTGATGGCGGTAGGTGGCGCCACATGCCAAAACGTTTTTTTTTTTAATGCGAATATTTTGGCTGTACTGTTGTCGTTGGTGAGTTCAGTTTGTTATATGAACATTATTCCTGAGTCTCTGTGACATATTAGGAGGATTTTATGGCCAGTTGCTTTACATGATGCACCTTTATTAAAGTATCATCTTTGGAGTATGACTCATGTAAATGTAATGAATGTAAGAAGCTTTTATACAGAATTTTATACAAAAGCACAGACACAGATTCTACCATGAACCACTGAGATATTTGGCTTCGTAGAAATGTGGCAGATCGGTGGACCAAGGTTGAGTCTGGGTAGTCTTTGCATCTGAGACGACATGGTTCAGAAGTCTCATAACCTGCCAGAGTCTGCTGGTAACCAATGGGAGTTGTTCTTTCTTGTTATTATTCTCCTTACAGTCTGTGAGTCTCTCTTCCTGTCACGAGCTCACTGTCTACCAGAAGTTGACAGATTGTCTTTTCATTCATGCATAGACTCGTGTGTGTGTGTGTGTGTGTGTGTACTTTGCACTGTATATACTGGAGACACAGATGGGAAGTAAAGGTGAAGAACGTGTGACAGACTCACAGAGTGTGTTCCCGTCATCGTCGTCCTCTGTGGCTGCCTCTGTGTTCATAGCATGGTTGTAAACTTTCCAAAAAAGCTAAAAGAGTGAGGCACAAATGATGCAAGTTAAAGCTGCAGGGCAAAAGTCTCGCCTATAGAGAGTAATTAAGAAATAAAAAGATAAAAATAAAAAATGCACTCCAGCTGAAAAAAAAAAACCCCCACACCACAGGTAATCCATGTTTGTTCTTACATTGACTTTATTTTAAATGCTGGTTATATTATACATGTATAAAAGAGACTTTGTTGCTATATTATAGTCATAGTTTCAAAAGCTGATAATTTTAAGGCTGTTACCAAAAGCCAAACAATGCAGAGAAATAAAAGTGCTAAGCAGAACTATGTAAGGTTTTTCGGCTTGTCCTCATAGGAGAACCCTTTTTGGTTCCAGGTGGAACCTTTATAAAAATGGCCCTTTTGGAGGGTTCCACCAAGAACCCTTTTAAAACCCTTTATTCAGGAAAGGGGTTTTAAATGGTTCTCTGGAACGGGTTTTTCAGAAGCAAATGGTTCCAAGTAGATCCTCAGCCCTTGTAGAAGGACTCTTTTGGAACCCTTATTTCTAAGAGTGTATAGATGGAGCACAAGTGCAGTTGCAGACAAGATCATTAAACTTACTGAAAATTTCCTCAGTGGAAACAGCGATGGGTTAATTTGTCAGTCTGATAACTACAGATCATTCAGTATATTATAGAAAAAATGTCTTCCGGTAATTGTAAAATAAAAAATAAAAACGTTATTTAACTTGGAAAAGCAGCAGTTTTACAAGCTCATGAATACATATTGAAACTTTAGCAGATTTGTCCCTGACAAAACTGTATCGTTTCAAACTGTCATCTTTGAAAGGTATCAGCATTTCTTATTTTTTGAAGACATTTTATATATATATATATATATATATATATATATCACTCACTTTTCCTTCGCCACAGAACATATACTTTTAGAGTTTGGTGGACTGCACTTTGATGCCCCCAACAATCCTTACGTATTTTCAGAACAACACCACTTTGGTGCTCTCTGTATCGATGTGGCCACAAATGCAGCCTCTGTATTTTATTTTATATTATATTATTTTTGTGAACATTGTAGAACAAATGTCTCCCGCTTCCTTTCACCTGTTTGTACAAAAGCACCACACCGCTGCAGTGACGCTGTTTTGTGTGTATCTCAGTCGTGTTGGACGGTTGATGGATAATTATGTTGCTCGGCCTGGTGTTCTGTCTTTTCTTCTCATGTCATTAGAGCACAGCACGAGTCTCTTTGGCAGAATATGAATGTTTGTTTCTGTGTATTCATGCACAGATATGCATCGATATACACACTAACACATTTCAAAGAACACTAAGGCATGCAAACAAGCACATATCCCCCCCCCAAAAAACACAACAAACCCTTGCCATTTGCACTCTAGGAGATGGTATTTAACATGGCTGTCCCTCGAGCCCTGACTGGCTGTCATAATGTCACTGTCTGGCCACTGTTTGGATGCATCAGGGCCAAAACAACCTCTCAGCCCAACCCAACATCCTCCACCAGGACAAGCCTGCAACCACCATCAGTCTCAGTGTAGGTGAACAGAGGAACCTCATCAATGGATGGATGGGATGATCAGATTATGATGCGTTTGTCTATTCTAACATGATCAACTTTCTGCTCGGGAAGTTAAAGTTAATGTTACTGGCATTGAAACAGTGAGCAAATAATCGGGTCGTGAAAGATTAATTATATCAATATCAAAATGTAAATATGTGAAATGCTTTTTTAACAAAGTGAGGCTGCAGTAGAAAAACATTCAACATCAATAAAATGCATTAGATAAAAACTAATTCACACAGTGCTATCGACTAAGATGTTTATAAGATCTCTTATAAGAGATTTGAGATCACAGCTCATACATAAAATATTTAACACAGACGAGAAACTGCATAATGTTCCACAAAAAAAATCCCTTGCTCACCATATGGTGAAGCTTGTTGCTGTGGGTGGTATCCCCTCATTAATTAAGAGTGTTTTCAACAGGCCACAGTTTGTGCTAACTTGGATAAAGCATCTTCCAAATGTGCATAGTCACTGCTGTTCACCACGCTGATGTCTTGTTTTGCCCTGTAAATGAAATATACAATGTAAACTGGTATTTAAAATGACCTTCACTGTATTTTTAAATTAAGTGACTATTTAGCTTGTATTATTTTTACATTTCAATAATCTATAAAAAAAAAATATGATTGCACACAGTTAAAGGCACTTTTGTTAAAGCGGACCTAGACCGGAAGTTCCAATGAACCCTCTTTTTTAGTGTGTATCTGCGTCCTTACCTTGTTTAAGAAGCCCTGGTGGGTTATAAACAAACATTTCAGTCACTGCTGAGAACGCTGTGTTTTATTGTAATCTCCAGCTCAGCGAGATCTCTGAAAAACCCGGTCCGGTCCAGTCATTCCGAGATACTTTTTGTTTTTGAGAAAAAAGTCAGCTCACTGTCAAAGTGCATCAGGGCAAATGGATCATTTCCTGAATTTCAAAAATTCATTAAAATTATTCCTTAAGAGGTTTGCAAATATTTTCAACAGATCCTTGTTCAGGGCGATGCCGACTATAATGATGGTAAATTTCAAGTCATTCCGAGATACTTTTTGTTTTTGAGACAAAAGTCAGCTCACTGTCAAAGTGCATCAGGGCAAATGGATCATTTCCTAAATTTCAAAAATTCATTAAAATTATTCCCTAAGAGTTTTGCAAATATTTTCAACCGATCCTTGTTCAGGGTGATGCCGGCTATCACGATGGTAAATTTCATGTCATTCCGAGATACTTTTTGTTTTTGATTTCCTCTATTTCAAAAAATCATTAAAATGAATCCTTAGGAGGTTTGCAAATATTTTCAAGGGATCCTTGATCAGGGCAATGCCGGCTATTATGATGGTAAATTTCATGTCATTCCGAGATACTTTTTGTTTTTGAGAAAAAAGTCAGCTCACTGTCAAAGTGCATCAGAGCAAATGGATCATTTCCTAAATTTCAAAAATTCATTAAAATTATTCCTTAAAAGGTTTGCAAATATTTTCAACGGATCCTTGTTCAGGGTGATGCCGACTATTATGATGGTGAATTTGAAGTCATCCCGAGATACTTTTTGTTTTGAGACTAAAGTCAGCTCACTGTCAAAGTGCATCAGGGCAAATGGATCATTTCCTAAATTTCAAAAATGAATCGAAATTATTCCTTAAGAGTTTTGCAAATATTTTCAACGGATCCTTGTTTAGGGTGATGCTGACTATAATGATGGTAAATTTCAAGTCATTCCGAGTTACTTTTTGTTTTTGATTTCCTCTATTTCAAAAAATCATTAAAATGAATCCTTAGGAGGTTTGCAAATATTTTCAAGGGATCCTTGATCAGGGCAATGCCGGCTATTATGATGGTAAATTTCAAGTCATTCCAAGATACTTTTTGTAATTCACTGACAAAATGTAGGTGTCAACAAAGGTTAACTTTTTTAGAAAATAAAATGTGCTCCTTGTGTTGTTTGACTACTTTGAAAATTTAGCTAGCTGCTAACCAAAATCATTCCTGCATGTGCATATGCTGTCATCATCAATGCAAACAAAACTAATCGAATCAAACACTAGTATTATCTATCATATGAATCAATAAAATAAAGTTGCTACTCATCAAATAATTAGTAAGATGGAGATGGATCAGGAATGGAAGGTAAATAGCTTCACATGTGCAGCTTTAGCAACATTCAACAACATTAGAGTTCTGTTAAAAAAACAGTAAATTAGCTGTAATTCCACTGATGTTCTGTAATATTAATAATAAAACACTGTTTATTAAAAAAACACCTTAATACTGTTGAAAGTCTGCCGTAAATTCACATAAATGATTTACAGTGTATATCCTTATGCTGTCGGCATTTGCTGGGTGTTGCCTCAGTCAGGTGTGGTGGCATTTGCACAGCAGACGTCCTTAAGCTCACCTTTAATGTGCTGCGTGTGATACTGAAAAAAACAAACTTTGGATTGAACTTTTTGACCGTACAGTATGTGATCCCCCTTTTAACCAGGGAGTGAGGATTAACATTGATTGTCATGGAAAACTGCACACGGTATCATTCATATCGTTCATTATGTTGCAAATGTATGAGGGGAGAGAAGGTTGCGTGGGTCATTTTCCAGCAGCCGCATGGGAGAAAGATGACTTTGAATAAATATGCTGGATTGGTTCTCATTTTAAGATCAGATATTTACCGTCACTAAGCCATTATGTATCTCATTAGGTCTGCAGAGGATAAGTCAAGAGCTGGCCTGTCTGTGTTTGTTGGTTTTATTTTGTGCATGCACTTGATCATTGTCTTCTCTTGTGATAGTGATAGTCTGAGGAATCCACACATTATGAGACATCTCCCTTTTAAGTGATCTATTTCAAAAGTGCTCATAGAAGAGGTTGGAGGTGAAATCCCTCCAGTGAGTCCTGGGTCTGCCCTGTGGTCTCCTCACAGTGATACACCTCCAGAGTGAAAGGCCCTGTGGAAAAAAGGATACTATGCTCATTTCACACAGTATTATCTGTTATGCTGATGCTCTTATATCCCAAAATTCTGTAACTCTGCCTCTTCCATACAGTGGATGATGCACAACCTCCACTGAACTGTGTTTAGGTTGTGTGTTTGTTCAAGTACACATTGTGAAGAGTTCTTTGTTTTGACAGCTTACTTTCTCGAATTTCCTCTGAAACAATGTATTGAGCAACCTGTGCCATTCTGTGGTGGTGTTTTTTTTTTGTTTGTTTCTTTGTGTTGGTTGTTTGAATTAACATCAAATGTCAGAACTGTTTTTGTGTTTTAGTCTGAAGTCTGAAGATGTTAATTCAGATCAACTGGCATTTAAACAAATAAGCAAATATGCCAGAACTGTCAGATATTAGCAGGCGTAAAGAACTGGTGTATTTCTGGTAGTTTGAAGCTAGCATGTGGATCCTTTTTTTTTTTTATATTCTGGAGCCACATCACCATATGGTTGTTTCTGAAGTTGTTAAACACACTATAAAGTTGGCAGTTTTGAAAGAACAGCTGGGTTGTTTTATTGTCAGCATGTCAACAAATGATGCTGCAGCAGCAGCTGTAAAATAACTTGTTAATTAACAATTACATTTATGCATTAGTTTTGGAAGGTCAAGTAAGCCATGTCATCAAAAAAATAAAAAATAATAATAATTGCATCATGCACATTTGGAACATCGTCATCACCGTACAATATAACTCACAAGATGCAGCCTGAGGCTTGATATAAACACAGTATTTTTTTAGCTTTCTTTGGTTGACAACAAGATAAACTCTCACAGAGAATGCCTTAATACTGACATAGCAGTAACCTGGACTAGCTCCACAGACAGAATCGTTTTTCGCCACTTTGCTCTGTTTTCCACACTCAGTGGGAAAACATGACAGAGGATTCTCAGTCGGCTAAATTCAATTGGCTCCACTTTTCCACAGTCAGAGACTGTGCCGATATGCCGTCTTTACCAAACCTCCCACGACTGGCATCACTGGAGAAGTTAGTTGAATTTGTAGCGAAATAAATGTAGGAAAGGAAAAAAAAACACCCCGAGCATGATGTACTGATATCCACTGGAGGTGAGCTTGCAGAGGAAGGGTAACGCAAGATCCACCCCCCCCCCCCCGCATGCACAAAAAAACCCCCCTTCCTTCAATATCAGAATGCAGAATGCAAATTATTTATTTTTACCAGCATTCAGTTCATGATTTCATATCAATTCAAGTGGGTTTTTGTCGTCATTTCATCCGTATACACTGTACCTAATGAAAGGAAACAGCGTTTCAGCAGGATCGCGTTGGTGCTACAGTGGAAACAAACACATTCAGTGCAGGGACAGACAGAACAACATGCTTATATCTAGTTGTATGCAGTAATGTTTATTTTCACGTTGTTTTATTCTTTTTAGGGATCTCCCGATAACACTTTCTTTGTGTCCGATATCGATATCACAATATCTACCAATACCGATATTATTCCGATACAGTCATTTTAGACCTTTTATGACATCATTCTTCAAAAAAGAAGAAATACACGGCCCAAACATGACTAAGCTATAAATGCTTCTGCTTTTATTTACATTTTTGCAGTCTGTGCATAGTGAAGAATGCCATATATAGGATTTTTGGATTGTAGCCGATTTTTACATTTTTATACAGTGATTTTGACCAGTACCGGACCAATACCGATATTGACCAATACCGATTCCCATCCCTAATTATTTTATTCTTGTCTACCTCTTATTTCTGCTGTAACAGGGCAATTTCCTAGTCTGGGATCAATAAAGTACCCCCATCCATCCATCCATCCAAGAGGATTGGCATATGCAGTTTATAAACGTTCCCCCTGAAAATCCTGTGTCCTATACCAGCTCCAGGGCACTTTAGCCAATTTAGAGTTGTAGTTCAAGGGGAAAAGGCAATTATTAATAATTATTTCCATGTCTGTTTATCAATATCCAACTCCACTACTTTCTCGCACACAGTGCAAGTTACTTCCTGCTCTGATGCTGAATGGAAGCGCCGGACAGACATCCTGTGCTGCAAAATAACAACATGAAAACATGCCAAAGGACACTGTACTGTAGCTATGGATTGTGTGTGTGTGTGTGTGCACACATGAAGGACATATAGGCTGGATTTGTGAAATTGGACCCCACAGGTATAGAGTCTAATAGCATAATTAACCCCGCTGAACAAATACCCAGAAGTCACGGGGCACCACATTGTTAATTCCCTCAACTCAGCCGCAGCTATGCTTTGCAGTGACTTATTTAGACTCGCTGCTAAAAACCACCGTGAGTGAATCATCGTGCCCTTGCCTCCAGTCAGGTTTATGTTGCCTTTTCTGACTTGGTATCTAAAAACTCATTTAACTCACTGTTGCCGGAAGAGCAGAGAAATTGCATGTCGGGGGGTGAGGAGAGTAAACAGCTTTGAGGGAGCTGTCTCGTGTTGTTAGGAAATATCATTTGAACTGGAGCCTCAGTTCCTCTGTAGTTTCTTATGAATGGAGGCTGAGGCGAAGGCTGGTGTTCGTCTGAAGAGCCACGCGACAAGACTGCACTGATCAATCTCCATAATTATAATTACTCATCCATGTGCCGTGTAAGTCAGTGGGTTAATGACTATCAGACATGTGTACTCACAGACCTGAAGCTACAGAGTTAACCCTCCTTTTTAGGGTGACCACCTGTTACAAGATCCTACTGCCCAGTCCTCGCTGTTCCAGTCGGATGCCAGTAATGAGGTCGTATCAGAGTGACAAGGCAGCTTAATCACAGAGCGATATGTTTGTGTCTGCAGGCGACCGTGCTCCTTCTTACAAGTTACCTAATTTGAAAATGTGTCTTTGGTGTTTTAGGCGGGTAAAAATTAGTGGAAATGAGGCCAAGTTCACGGGGAGACAAAGCTCAACCTGAGGCGCCGACTGAACATGGGCAGAGTTTATGATTCATCTCCAAGGTTTTAATTAGCAGGGCAGGTGCTGGGACCACTCATTTAGTTAATGGCAGGAACGGCAGATCGGATTGATGTTACGCAATTATGCACACACTACTTTGCTCCTGAGCTCACCACATGTATTATTCAGCACGTCTCAGTGCACAGGCATGTGGAACGCGTGTTCCTGTTTTCAATCACATACCTCAACACGCAAACAAAAAAACCACAACAACACACTCTTGCATTAATGCATGCCCACCGAGCTTACGCGCAAACATGAAAACATTGATACTTAATAAGACGCTGCAGGGGATGTTCACAGCTGTGTAATTGAGCTTTTCCACATGGAAGGCAAGGGCTCAGCTAGTATGAAATCATTATTACTGTACACTGTACACACACAGAGTGAATGTCAGTGGCAGGACACTGAACTGCAGCAATTCACAGTTCAATAGAAGATCATTGTGATTTCTTTCTGAGACCTGCATGATATACCTACCTATATAAGTGATGGATGCTGAGTTTTTCAGTGGTAACTCCCTCCTTATGCCAGTTTCTTTCTACAGGGGGAAGCATATTGCTTTGTGCATGTGTGTGTTTTCCTTCCACATTTGCACCTCAGGACACTGTTTCTCCCAGTGAAGGACATTAATTGCAGATCTTGACTCTCCTCATCCATTTAAGCCAGCGCGTTGTGGAATGAGCCCCGGTTTAAACGAATTAGAGATCATCATTTGATAAGTTATGAGTGAGGTCAACCAAACCCGGTGCTAACCATATTACTCCTTGCAGAATGCGTGCAAACACTGCCTTTGGTCTCAAAATGTCTAAACATGTGTTGCCATGTTGTGACAGCCATGCAGGCTCCATTAAATTATGACAATGCTTTTAGTTCTACTTTGATTCGTGAAAAATATATCTGTAAATGCTGTAAATGCGCTGCATTTTCGTCCTGTGGAGAGCTATTATCTCTTGAGAGCTAGCATACAAACAGCCTTTGATGACTCGGTTTAGAGAACAACACAATAAGTACAGAGGAATGCACATTCTGGCTCATGCATGAGCATCCACAGGCACAGGTGTGCGTGCACGCTCTGTCCCCGTAAATCTCCTGTTCGTGGAAATGTAGAACCTCGTCTCTTCATCATTGTGTGTCATCTGCATACAAATTAGATGACAGACCCCAATGGTTTCAAAGGAGGAATGAGAGACAGCGTCTTTGTGTGTTGTCTTGTACATAATCAGTTTAAAACTCTGGTTGCTGGTGAAATTGCAGACGTGAACAGATTTGATTGATGAATCATTTTAAATGTTTTCCCCGCATTCAAGTTTTTGGCCCCCCACATTATCATAGTGTGTTTAATTTTTTTGCAGTTCCACCTAAACGGGATGAATGTTTTAATGCTGCAGGAAGATTAGGGTGGTTATACGGGAATGGCGCGGTGACTCTGTGTGATTTTGATACTAAATTTAAACACAAGCGTCAACATTTCTCAGATTTGCATCATCTCTGCACGTCATTCTTTATAGTTGGTGGGTTTTGACGGTTGGCAGGTGTACATAATGTGCATAGCCACTCACAATCACACACACACACACACACACACACACACACACACACACACACACACACACACACACACAGCCATATCTTTTTAACTTGTCCTTCCTCCAGCACCACTGCTATGGGTTTGAGACGATCACAAAGAGCTGCCATTACAGGGACGCTTTCCCCGTCCAGTTCTTTCCAGATAAGAAGCCTCATTCTCTTTCGCTCTCTCACTCACACGGACGGACACAAACACAATTGGAGCATTTGGACATATTGTCCTGGCAGTGTAAGGGAGAAGCAAGTCCGTCTTAATGGCAGAGAAGCATGCATGGCTCTATAGCTCAGATTGATGGCACCTATTCTGAAACTAATAGGTGCAGGCTTGGTTCATCGCATACCGTTTGTATGGCAGTTGGTCAATTACGACAGAAAAAAACCCCCAGTAATGGCTCAGGTTGGAACACTAGCCTTAGATACATCCTGGTACTGTGGCCAGGAAGTTCATTTATCTATCATGGCAGTTGATAGTTTTCTTTGGCTCATAGTCTCTTAAGGGCAGTGAGACTTTGGTGGATTGAAAATGTGTTTCCTTTCTTTGTAAAGTGTTAATCCTTTCGCCTTGTTTTCTCATTTATTTCATTCTCCCAGTTTGGATTAGTTCCTCTTGCACTGCAGGGTTAGTCGCCGCTGACCTGCAGAGGATAAAAAAAACATGTTTCTCCTCAGTATATGAAGGCAGTTGCTGCTTTTCATCTGAGCTTCATTAAGGTTTGATATTTCTCCCTGCTACCAAGCCCCCCCACCCCACTGTCACATGGACTGACCGTATTGTAGAATGCGTAATCCTCCTGTGGGTCCGATATATGCTGGCTGTGTTGTCATGAACTGGATTTTTATCCCCAAAAAATAAGTATTTGTTCATGCACCTCAGAAAAAAAACATGCTGGGAGCATTAAAGTATTTGAATACCATGATTAAATGTTTTACAATAGCTTCAGGCTATGAAAGGCTTTAGAAATGGATGTAGGCCCAACAACATAACAACATAAAATAGTAAAGTGTCCTGAGTAATTGTATTTAATGGATTAGTAAGGTTGAAAAGGAAGCTTAGCTAACCACTCAGAATCCCACACCCTTTGGCAATTTTCCACATTGGGTTAAAAGAAGTTAAAAGAGGTTGCTGTTCGAAGAAAAACTATATAATTTACTGTATAATTATCATAAATGAACATTTTTAAAACACTTTCTAAAAGGGTGATTTAAGTAGGTTATAGCTGTACACCCCACAGAGTTGTAACCTTCCATATAACCAGGTGGTGAATTTGCACACTGATTTGATGGCTGTGCCCCGGTGTCCAATGTCTCTCTTTGCTCATCCATCCATTTTATACCTGCATGAGCAAATTATCCATGTGCAGTCAACACACATGCACATATGGCCGCCCCCTCGCCCCCACACTCCTCCCGCGACAGCCCCATTTTTTGCCAGTCCCTCTCCATTATGCCGCAGCTTTCATCATGATTCACAGCGAAGAGTTTGACAAGTCTTCAGAGCCGCCGTCTCCAGCTGTTTCCAGGGCCCTCAGCCGTTACATTTCGCTTGGCACCGCCATCGGCAGATGTCACCCCCGTTGCCTTGAGCACAACCTCTGGCTGCACAGATGCCCCGATGTGTTCATGTTTGCTTCTCCACTTACCTGCGGCTGTGTATTAGCACACACCTCGCACATGTGTGTCCATCCTCTTATCAGTGTGTGTTGCTCCTGTGGCAGTGCCTGCTGTTTGATTTGCAATCCAGTGCCATGTGTTAATGGTTAATTTACTAGGCCCTTCTCCAGAAGGCCAGATATGGCTGCTTGCCTAATGACTAGCTAACCCTGGGAGGGACCTGTAGTTTTTATTGCTCCCAGCAGCTTCAGGTAGGCTACACACCAGATATTCAATTTATGATGTTTTTCCACATGGTGGTATCACAGTTTAGTGTTATATTGCAATACAAGGTACATAAGAAAATGTGAACTTGGAAATAGACTGCAAAAAGTAAAATGACAGAATAATAATTAAGTCCAATTTAAGAACATGCCATTTAAAATTGTTGAAGCTCGGAAGAAAGAAAAACAAAATTAAAAGTTGGTTGTTTTGAATTTTATACAAAAAAAAACATATTAAGGGAACAAATATGGTTTTATAATAGGGTGTGAGGTTGTTTTCTTGCCTGAGAGATATGAACAGTAGATAAAAACAGACAGATTAAAACTGTTTTTATAGTCAAAAGTGCTTTAATGGTTTTATTATTTTATTCACACCTTCAGAAGCAGACCAGAGATTTAATTTACAAAAAAAATAATAAGTAATGTAAGGTCAGGTACCTTGGTGTTTAACTGACAATGTCATAAATTGGAGAAAAAATATGATGAGAACATCCACTCGTATACGGTATAATATTCGGGCCTTTGCACAGTACTTGGACTCATAAATAGTCTACTCGTTGTATATCTAATGATGAGATAAGTGCAGGTGTATGGAGATGACCTGGACTAGAGGTTTAGATGAACAACAAGTTGTGCAGAAATGACACATTTAATTGCATGCCTATGCTGATGAGATGAGCACAGGGACAGTTAAACTTGCAAAACATACAGCTGGGACTCTGGGGCAATGTAGCAGTCTATTAACTGTGCACAGACAGATAGACTATTTTTTTTTTCACTGTGCGGCCAACTGTGTTATTAGCTGGCCTCGCACTGAATCAATTGGAGAGTCTTCAGGTGTCACAGAGTGTGTGTGTGTGTGTGTGTGTGGCTTTTCACCTCTCACGTCTCCATCATCAGCTCCCTGACTGAGCAAGGTCAGCAGATGTTTGGCCCGCTTGTATTTTCTCCTATCTTCTTACCTCCTATTATGCAGAATGCAACCATGTAGGGAAGCACCGTGGATTACTGTCCACTCCCGCTCACCTGTATCCTGTCCCGTTCTGCCCCCCCCATTCCTCATCTTATCAGCAGCATGCAGACTTCAGCAGGGACTCCCATGTGGATACGCCATCCCATTACAACCCCCAATGACAAAAGCTTATTGTCCCTGTTACTTCTTTCTCACATACACTGGAGCACAGATCCACCCACCCAGTGTCGGGTGTTTACAGCATCGGGCTTAAACGCACAGTGTTTTACCCTGGTTGCTCCCCTGAGGCTTAACCAGTTACATTGTTGAAACCTCAAAAGTGAACATTTGAACAATGACATCCCACACCTCTTGAACATCCAGGGGCCTTGTTTTTGCAGCCATGTTTTCTGAAGGTGTGTGTGAACAATGAAGTGGTTCGCCGTTGGTGTTAGGCTGCCCTCGGGGGGGCCTTCATGTGGGTATAATGAGGCAGAAGTGACCTTCAGTTCACCCACTACACAGTAGAAACACTAAAGGGAAGTTAGCGTGGCTTACTGTTCTGTAGAAGGAGAAGGTTCAAACTCCCTTGAGGAAAAGTAGTGGCTGCAAGAGGTTGATGGCACACATACAGTCGGGCACATTACACTGTACTTGTCATTGGGTCCACGGCTGTTGTCCCTCGTGCTTTATTAGTCAAGGCTACAAGAACTTTAGATGCTCTAAGATACATCCTGCCCCCTTCTTAACACCCCAACATTCACAAATGACTTTCCCACCCTCTGGACATCTGCAAAACTTTAAAAAAAAAAAAAAAAAAAAAATCCTCTACACATGTATGTGCTCCATTCCATCTTATTATTTTGTATTCTTTTCAGAAATGCCTCAAGTCTCTTGAGGAGAGCCGAGTTAACCTGGAGGCCAGTTGGAATCTCGCACACCCTCTATTTACTGCTGAGATAAATACAGTCTCGCAAGCATCTGTCTCTCAGTCCTCGTTGCATCTATTCTGATACGACCGTGGATCATGAAAATAACCCACATTTTCTCCTGGTTATATTTTTATTCAGCTTTTCTTTGTCTACTACATGAAAATAAGCGTTCGAGTGTTTACGTTTCAAGCATTGCAAAATATTGGTACTGCTCGGGACTAATCCTTGCAGATCTTTCATTTGAAGTGCTTATCCTGTTTTTCATCAGGAACATGAATGATTCTGTTCAAGAGCTTAAGGACCTTTGATTCAGTCTCTTCTATAGTGATGTGTACTCACAGAGTCCACAACTCTACCCCTGTTCATGCCTGATCTGTTGAAATGATGATAAAAAATTAGACTCTTCATGCGCAGTGGCCATCACTCATCGTGAGACCACATGACCACCTTGGCAATGTGTGTGTGTGTGTGTGTGTGTGAGAGAGAGAGAGAAAAAAAAGGAATGTATAGTAAGGTTATGAGGCAGAGGGAGAGTGAGTAATGAGTATTCTGTTCCTGTGGTGAATTACACTCTAATATAACCCTAAAATGATGGGATGGGCATTGCTCCCCCTCAGTTGCTCTCAGCCCATTGGAGTGGCTGAAAGTCGCATCATTTCTCAAGAATGTCACATCAAAGGCCGTCACAGACACAAGAAGCAGTCGTGTGGTGATAATGAATAGCAAAGTTAGGGCCCAGTGTTGCAAACCTCCTTCATTTACCTGCAGTTGTGTGTTGGCTGTATGCAGCAAACCTGTTGTGCATCTTTCTCTTCTCTCAAACCATGGTTGGTCAAACCCAGAGCTGTGTATAGCTGTGTTTTTCCCCCTCTTATGTTATGTGTCAGCCAATGTGCACACTTATGTTGTTTTCAGATCTGTTTCAAACTATAGCTGGGCACCAAGATATTAACTATTAACTTTGCAAATGGGAAATGTGATCATGAGTGAGGGAAGGATGGAGCGTGAGATTGACAGGCGGATCGGTGCAGCGGCCGTAGTGATGCGGTCGTTGTATCGGTCCGTTGTGGTGAAGAAGGAGCTGAGCCGAAAGGCAAAGCTCTCGATTTACCGGTCAATCTACGTTCCTACCCTCACCTATGGTCATGAACTTTGGGTTATGACCGAAAGAACAAGATCCCGGATACAAGCGGCTGAAATGAGTTTTCTCCGCAGGGGGAGCGCTCCTTTAGAGATAGGGTGAGGAGCTCTGTCACCCGGGAGGAGCTCGGAGTAGAGCCGCTGCTCCTCCACATCGAGAGGTGCCAGCTGATGTGGCTCGGGCATCTGTATCGGATGCCTCCTGGACGCCTCCCTCGGGAGGTGTTCCGGGCATGTCCCACCGGGAGGAGACCCAGAGGAAGACCCAGGACACGCTGGAGTGACTACGTCACCCGGCTGGCCTGGGAACGCCTTGGTGTCCCCCCGGAAGAGCTGGAGGAAGTGTCCTGCGAGAGGGAGGTCTGGGCGTCCCTTCTCAGACTGCTGCCCCCGTGACCCGGCCCCGGATAAGCGGTAGAAAATGGATGGATGGATGGAAATGTGATCATCCTATATAAGATTAGTAAAGTAAAAACATAGACTAGACTGTACTGAATGAAATCAAATCTCCACCCAAATCTGTCCACATCTTTATTTGACGAAAAAAAGAGGAGACAAAATTTAGAGAGCATCTCTGTCAGAATAATAGAATTGAAATGTCTTTCTTTGATCGTCTGTGCTACACATAAAGCCCAATGTATACTTCTGCATAAAGTGCTCTGCGTAGGTTACGGAGACCCCTCTACGTTGCCGGAGAGCCTGTCGCAGAGCCTCTCCGTCATCTCCTGGTGCACAAAATATTCTTTAAGTGTCCGTCTCTCTGTCAAGGGACAACGTAGACGGCAAGGGCTGCGATCGGTCCTCAGGACAGGCCGAGATAACGCTGCTCTGTGCCGGATACAGAGGCGGAGCTGATCACCGTTGACAACGTAGCTGCCGAACTACAAATACGTCATATCTTAATACACAAACCACATGTTCAGACTCTAAATGGCCAATTTCTCACCTCAAATGATCTTAAAACTGCGTTCCGGGACACAGAAAATATTTAATTTATGTGAGACAGTCTTTCTCTCTCGGACACCATTGTTCACTGTAGCAAGACGCACAACAACCTTGCGTAGCGACCCCTACTGATCGGGTGGAAAATTGCAGTGCGTATCCGGCACCACAACGGAGAATTATGAAGGCTCGAAGGGTCTCCGTGGTTACGCAGTTGGATAACGCATTACGCAGTCGGATAAGTATACTTTGGCCTTTACTGTTCCTGTGCTCTCAAATCATGGTTCCTCACCTCAGCAGCACAACCATGAACGCACTGATACGGGTGTTAGACCGGGCCTCACGGAAAGAAAAACAAAACAATGGCAACAAAACAACCAATAGAACCTAACTTTAAGAAGTTGAATAGTTTGAAAAGTAACCTAAAGTCATCTACCATGGCTAATCCATCACTTCAGACAGACCTGCACGCTATCACTGTTAAAAACCAGAATGTGTCGTTAATATGCAACAGTTGCATTAACAAATAAGCAGTTTATAATGTATACGCTTGTGCATTATTTAACAGTCTACTTGGCTTGCTCTATGAGCAAAGAGGTTCCAAATGTTTTTTATGTTTCAGGTTTATTCAAATGCTACTGTGGACCCTATTAAAAAGACTCATTTTATAAGAACAGCTCTACCTCTCAGGCCTACAAATGAACAGCATTAAAATAACAACTTACTGCCTGCGTCCTGACTTATCATGAGCATTAGTGAGGGCTCTTAACACAACTTTCATTTCCAGTGGAAATGGTTTCTTCATTAAGGTTAATGAGTCACAGTGTTAGCGGTGATTGCACTGGATTTACTAAAATAATAGTCGATTTTGTACGTATTGTATGTTGTTGTAAGCACAACGCAGACAATGTGACTGTTAACAAAGTAAAGTTGGATTGTTAATGCTCACTCTTGGTCTGGACAAAATATTTGACAGTATTATTCATGCTTTTAAAATACTGCAACCTATCCACAGGGTAACATTTACTAGTTATGACTTAAACTTTCTTGGAATTTTTGAATCTCAGGACAAAGACTTCTTCTAAAAGTCGCTGAAAGAAATAAATGGCTTTCTGTCGACCAACTAATCAATTGATCCTCTTAACTGCTACAGCTTTAAATGAATCGTTGTTGCACAGGACTGGTTTATTTAAGAATGTCCATCACACCTTTATGAACAAACGTATGCCTGTTAAAGGTACAATGTGTAGTATTTATGGGTTTATATAACCCAAAATCCACTTTTTTATACATATTATGTGCTCCTGCATTGTCTAGTCGCTGTATAATAGTTTTTGTTTCATTTTCGTAGTGTTTCAAAAAGTCATGTTAAATAACATGACCGCAGACCGCGGTTGCATAGCCACTGTTAGCAGCGAGACGCCATGTTTCTACCGGAGCCTGTAAGGACAAACGCGAGAGAACAAAACAAGCGTCTCTTTACTTGTAGCAGGAAGTCCCGCCTCCTCTCTCTCCGCTTCGTCTGCTACGGCCGCTGTAGCTCGCCCTCTCCCTCGCCTCACGAACCTCATCTGCTGACACGGAGAAAGACGACGAGGACGACATTTGACCGGCTGCGGATACCGTAGCGCTCAGGGAAGGGAGGGGGTGAGCAGAGCAGCAGGTCTTTGTTGTAAATTTCAGCCTCTCCTCTAGATGGCACTATAAACTACTTACTTCCCCTT